>NC_045617.1:31937258-32239758 GCF_009829155.1 Mustela erminea
AGAAGACCTTTGTCCTTAAACAAGTCTGAAAATCATTAACCTGGCTTAATGTTCCGTTTAGAGGGGGAAACTGAGGCTTTGGTAAGGGTGGCCAGCTAAAATGCAGGCTAGCCAATCAAATTTGAATTTCAAATGTACAAAGAATGATTTTTTTAGTGTATCTCAAATATTGCATGGCCCTTGTGTAGGTTGTAATTAAAAACTATTGGTTTTTACTGGAGCCAACAAACCTGAGCCTAGGGAGTATGACTGTCCTGCCCAAGAGGAGGTCAGAACCACTGAGGCATAGAAGGAGGTGTGTGACTGACTCCAGTGAGTAGCCTCCTGTCCAGAAGTGGCCCTTGGCCAACTATATTCTATAAAAGTACAAAGCCTCCCTTTGCTGGAGGCGTAAATGTTTTTGGCAGAGCCACACTTGTGTAGGTGCTGGAAGCAAGAGAGTCTAGTGGAGGGAAGCCTGGGTGAGGCCAGTGGCCCTGGGGCCGCCCACCGTGCCTGCCCCTTCTCTGTGCGGCCTCCTGTCCTCCCTTCCCAGCTGTGCCCCGGGGGATGGGCGCCCAGCAGCCCAGGACACTTGGGGCGCTGAGCCTTATTATGGGTGAGAGTCAGTGCCTCGTGAAGGGGGCCACTGAGTCCTCATCCTGAAAGCTTCCAGCATTCTCTCTGGAGCACAGGAGAGAGGACAGGCCTGAAAGTTAACAAGCAAAATCACTCAAATGATCTCCCGTCTTACTCTTCCTCGACTCGGCCTCATTAACACAAGGAGGCTAATATTTGGCTCTGGAGCGGAGGCAGGGCTGAAGCTCTCTCCAGGGGCTCTGTTAAATGTCATAAATTGCGGGAGTACAGCTTGAGGGGGTTGTGAATGGCATCTGAGCCCGAGGCCATCTAGTAATATTTATACTGTGGAAGTTCAGCCTTTTTCCCCCTTTAAAAAAAGTTTCTGATTTGTTTCAGAGGATGTCCATCTTAATCACTATTTCTGGAGCTCTAATGGGCAAGATTCTCAGTTCCTGGGTGCCAGGGGATGGCCGTGAAGAAGCAAGGCTTTGTACTGGGGGAGGTGCTCACTGGAGCCTGGATTCTGGACCTTGTATTCCTCCCAGTCCTGTTTGGGGTACAGTTAGGAAACAGGTCTCTAGCTGTCTTGAGCAAAGGGAGTCATTCTTATTCTTAATCTATAAAATCCAAAGAATGAATTAAATATACCTGGTTAGCCATATCTAAAGGGCATGAAACTCCTCAGCACAGATGATAGAATATCTCCAAAAATAAGAAAATAATAATGTACACATACCTAGAATCTATTATTTACCAGGTTCCCTGTTTTATGAATATTTATTACATATACATATATGAGATATATATATCACATACATATGAGGTGTGTGTATGTGTGTGTGTGTATATATGAGATAATATACATGTCAGAGAGAGCTTATGTATATAACCATATATAAATATATACACACACACACATATATATTCATTTCATTCTTGGAACAATACTGTGAGGTAGGTACTGTTGTTATCCCCATTTTAAGGACTAAGAAACCAAAGCTGAGGTCTTGGCCACTAATCTCTGTTGCTGATCCAAGCAGAGATCCGTACTAGCTGCTTATACCTAGATTGGCTCCTGAACCCCAAAGTCTAGTATCCCAGGCCCCTCATAATTGGGCCCCAACCTGCCTTTTCAATCCTATCTTGCATGACTCATCTTTGGGCACAATTCGGGTATGGCAGGTCCCACTGTCCCTGAGCTCATCAGACACATCCCTCCTCAGAGACTCTCGGTCTATTGAGTATATTGTGAATGTTGTCCGCCCATCGATTCATTAAAAAAAAAAAAAAATCCACCCACCCCTGGATCATGTTCTACCTTGCACTCATGCCTCCTCAGGGCCATTCCAGGCCATCGAGATTTCTCTCTTGCTCTGAATTATTCAAGAACTTCTCCTCAGTTGACTAAGCCTCTACAGCTTGAAGTTCCTTTGTATTCCTACTCAAGGCTGGAGCTCTGTCTTAATGACTCATCTCTCTGTCTTGTTCCCTAACTAGGTTGTAAGTTTCAGGAGGAAGGAGGGTTTATATGAACGGAACAGCCCCTCTGTCAGAGATACTAAAGGATAAAGGGGCTGAGAGGGGGTTTTGCACTTGACTTTTAAAAGAATCACAGAAGAGGCGAGTGGTTCTCTCCACATGCGATTGGGTTGCTCATGGTGTCTCTTGGAATAGATAAGGTCTGAGACTTCAGACTAGGAGTAAGTGGACACTTATGTAATACTGGTCTTAATGCAAATTCTGTTTTCCTAAAATTATTCCATAAAACCTTTAACAAGACTTTAGAATTGCAGAAAGTTTGTGGTGTACAGAAACAAAGAGTCAACTGTGCAAGCAGCAGCCCCTGTGAGCAACCCCCTTTGTCTCTGACATGATTTTGGGCACCAGGGGACTCACGGTGTGTGGTACAACTCATGGCCTGTGGTACATCTCTGTTCTTCTGTCATTCTCCCACTAGAAGCCAGGAGCTCCCACTCGTTGCCTTCTCGTTAACTGCAGAGTGGAGATTCTAGAGAGGCTGGAAGTCTGACTGAAGATGAAAGGGTTAAGTCCAGAGATGCTGACTTGGACTCTGTATCCAGCCATGGGTGGCTCAGTAGATTGAACTCATGCTTGTTCATGAGGTAAAAATGGGCTCTGATAGGGATTGAAAGGAAGAGAAAAAGATGCTGAGGTGATTTTGACTTTTGCAAAATTTGAGTCTTGCAAGACCTTTTTAGATGAACAGGTGGGTGTCTCAGAACACTTGTCACTTGTGAATCCGGAGAAGACAAACCAAAGGTGAAATATTTCTGGACACGTGTAAGCATTTTGCGTCTTTGCGCTTTGTGAGATCCCCAAGCTCATGCCTGTGGTACCTCTGGCCTCCGGGCCTGTCCTCAGCTTTCCTCTTTGCCCAGGGAAAGCTGTTTGTCCTCATGGCAAGAGGAAGGAGACCCTGTGGGGACAGAGATTCATTTATATTCATCATAAAGATTGATACTCTACGTACAATCTCCACATTGGGCCATAAGTGTGAGTAATTATGGAATAATTACATGGGCTAAGGGTGGCCAGGATGTGAAAAGAGCAATTATGTAGCTAACTCCTCTGGGCGGACTTCACTCTGAGTTGAAATGAGATAATTTGAAGTATAACATCAAGTTTCAGAAGGAAGATTTCAAAGTCCTCTTCTGTTACACACCATTTACCTGTAACACAACTTCTTTTTTCCTTCTCAAAATTTAGTCAACAGATACCAGTTTTAGGACCTAAAACAAGGGCAGAGACAAAGTGAATTCAAGACGGTACTAAGGGAGGGCTTCCCTCCCTGCCCATGTGCATGTTTCCACTAGAAGCTTGAGGATCTTTCAATGTCTAGTTCAAATGCTACTTTTTCTTCAAGAAATTCTGTGTGATCTGAGTTACCTTGGGTTCCTCCCTGACTCTATAGCTGAATCCCTTCTACTTCTATAGTAGAACTCTGTGAAATCTATCCTATTTTATGGCTTTTTGAGGATACAAGTAATAAAAACCTTTCCATAGTGCTTTGTGATTTATAGAGCGTTTTCCACATATCTTCTCTCACAACAACCTGCTAGTGTGAATAGTACTGCAAATGCATAGACAAAGAAACAAAAGCTCAAATAACTTTAAACAGACTTCTAAACTAAATGCCCGCAGGGGCCAAGCAAATACTAGTACAAAGTAATGTGTTCAGTCAGGTATGTATGAGTCAGCACAAGCTCAAGTATTTGCAGTAATAAAGCAATCCCCAAACCTTGGTGGCTTGTATCAACAAAGGTTTGTTTTACAATCAAGTTTCATGTTCATTGCAGGTCGACTGTGGTCCTGCTCCACAGATTTTCCCCCTGGGATCCAGGCTCAGGGGCAGGCACACTGCTAGGAGTGAGACAAAAGAGAATATGATGCAATCATGTGATAGCTTCTATCCTACTTGGAAGTGGTGTGCATCTCTTCTGCTTCCAAATCAAAACATGTCCTTTTCCTCAGGCCTCTCTAGAAGATCCGTACGAACCAGATCTCCATCCTGCGTTATGGGTTGGCAAACTCACGCTCATGGGCCACGCCTTGTTTTTGCATGGCTTGTGATGTAAGACTGGTATTTAGATTTGCAAAAGGTTGAAAAACTTGAAAGAAAAATATTTTGTGATGCATGTAAGTTAGATTCTAGTGTTTTTGTAAATGAAGTTTCACATGGGCAAAGCCGCTCATTTGTTTGTGTATTATCTATGGCTGCTTTCATTCTAGGATGACAGAAATGAATGGTGGTGACAGAGACCGTATGGCCTGCAAAGCCTCAAATAGTTACTGTCTGGCCCTTTACGGGAAAGGTTGGCTGCACCCTGTTCTCTATCTGTGGTCAGAAGTCAACTCAGTCAGGTAAGAGCTCAGGCTAAGTCTCAGCTGCTTTTCATTGTTTGCTTGCAAATTCCTATGGACATTGTATTTGGGATCCAGGACCACTGCACACCCCCGTGCATCCCAGGGGTGTTGTTCATGCAGGTCCCAGCATGGCTGAAGCCCCTGAACTTGGGTGGATGTTAGGGTTCTTACTTCTTTCTTAAAACACTTTCAAAATGGCATAAAATAGTAACTAAGGCAAACCAACCAACCAACCAAACAAACACAAAACCACAAAAAAATACCCCAAGTGATATTAAAAAGCAAAGGATAACCTGTAGAAATATTGGCAACAGTATGGTGGACCAAAAATGGATATTTATAATGTGTAAAGATCTCTTCCAAAAAAAGATAAATACTACAATATAAACAAATAGATAAAAGTTATATTTAAGTAGCTGTCCAAAAATATATGATGAAATAGTCAATCTCACTAGTAAAGAAATGCCAGTTAAAACAGCGTGCTCTCAATTTCATCCATTAAATTGGCAAAAAGAGGGAAATGCCCACTATTGGCAAAGGTATAAAGAATAGAGCATATTGGAAAAAAAAGAAAGAGGGCAAATATTCTACAAATATGTATAATTTTGCGCTGGCAACTTATTAATGTAAATCTAATGTTTAAAAACATTCATATCGGAGTACCTGGGTGACTCAGTTGTTAAGTGGGTGACTCAGTTGTTTGTCTCAGGTCATGACCTAGGGTTCTGGGATCAAGCCCTGCATCTGGTTCCCTGCTTGGTAGAGCGCCTGCTTCTCCCTCTCCCACTCCCCCTGCCTTTGTTCTATCTCTCACTGTGTTTCTCTCTGTCAAATAAATAAATAAAATCTTTAAAAAAATTAAAAAAAATTCATATTTCCTGAATTTGTCTACTTCAAGCAATTTATCTTAAGGGAATTAATAAGTAGAGATGAACAAAGAGAATTATGCACAAGAACTTTTACTTCTGATGTTATTTCTAACAGAGAAAATTAGAAACAACAAATATATAACAGTAAATACTGTATGACCCTTAAAATTATTTTATAGAAGAAAATTGAGGGACCCATGGGTGTTGCCATCAGTTAAGCAGCTGACTCTTGGCTCAGTGCTCTCTCTCTCTAATCAATAAATCTTTAAAAAAAAAAGGAAAAATTGATGTCATAGGAAAACGTTTAAGATATGTCATTAAGGGTGGGGTGCCTGGGTGGCTCAGTGGGTTAAGCCTCTGCCTTCGGCTCCGGTCATGATCTCAGGGTCCTGGGATCGAGCCCCGCATAGGGCTCTCTGCTCAGCAGGGAGCCTGCTTCCCCCTCTCTCTCTGCCTGCCTCTCTGCCTGCCTCTCTGCCTACTTGTGATCTCTCTCTCTCTATCAAGTAAGTAAATAAAATCTTAAAAAAAAAAGATATGTCATTAAGGGAAATAAACTGGATACAAATAGTATACGCAGTATGTTCCCAGTTTTGTAAAGAATAAAACCAGAAAAAAAAAAAAAGAGAATAAAACCAGAAGAGACAAATGTATGTGCCTGGATAAAAAACTGGAATGTAGGAGCGCCTGGGTGGCTCAGTGGGTTAAGCCTCTGCCTTTGGCTTGGGTCATGATCTCAGGGTCCTGGGATTGAGCCCCACATCGGGCTTTCTGCTCAGCAGGGATCCTGCCTCCCCCCCACCCCGCCTACTTGTGATCTCTGTCGGTCAAATGAATAAATAAAATCTTTTAAAAAAAAAAGAAGATTGGAATGTATTCACTAAAATGCTAATAGCAATTATCTCCGAGTTACTGGCTAATGATTGATTTCAAGTTTTACCTTTGTGCTTTTCTAATTTTCTCCCATAAATATATATTACTCTGGTCATCAGAAAAGAAAATGAAACCTATTTGGACTGAAGACATGTTGTACTTACAGGATGCTCCTGAGTAGCAGTAGGGACCATATCGTTGTCTTCATTATTTTCTTCAACTTGGAGAAACTCATTTTGAACCACTTTTTTGCATGAATCGTGGGCTCTGTTTTCCTAGAAAACATTTACTAGAAAATGTGTGATTCCTGCTCATGCTGGAGAAGGAACATCCTGCTTTGGTCTTTCGTACCTGGGTATTAAAGAGAATATTGTGGGATGCTCTGAGGTGTTTGGAGAATTGCCTCAGTTCAACACACCGCTTGATTACTCCAGCAATGGCTTAAGACAATCAGGGGCCTGAGTGCTTTCTGAGACGAAATGAGCCAGCTCGGAACAGAAACGTCTTCTAAATTGGGGTAGGGCCCTGCAGCATGTGGTTTTCATTAGAAGTCAGCACGCTCCTCCAGCCCCTGAGAGAAGCTGATGCCTCTTCATCCCGGCGCACGCGCGCCTGGGCATCAGTGGGGAGCAGCCCGGTGTGGGGCCTCCCTTGGCAAGGTTGCCGACTGCTACTCAAGGAAATTGCTTTCATTCTCTAGTTCTCGCTACTGCTCGTCTGGCTCTGGCTGTCTGTGTAAATGAAATTCTAAGGAAAGTTGGAAGGAAGTTGAATACTTTTCTTGAGTCTGAGGCTAGAGATCTAGAAAGTTCTGAGCAAAAGCCTCTTCATTGTTTTTTGGAACTCTGCTTTAGCCTGGCCTCTTGGACATGGTGCTATCACACGGAGGCTGCTACCAGACATCTCTGGTGTCCTGATATTTACTGCCCCCCCCTTTTTTTTGAGACTCAAACTGTCCAGGAGTGTGATCAGGAGCTCACGTGCAGATGGGGGCCGACTGCGGGGAACTGGGAAGAAGCCAGGAATGGCTCCTGGTCAGCTGCAGGGACTGAGAGGGACTTGGTCTGGCCAGAGCAGCAGAGATTCCAAGGGGTAGAGAAACAGCCTAGCACAGCCCAGTCATGCCCTTCTTAGTGGGGATCCAAGACAAAGTGGTGGGGGTGGAAAGGGGGGGTGGAGTTGGGGACGGGGGTGGGCAACAGAGAGGTGGGCCCCCAGCAGCGAGGCAGATCTCAGCAGGAGGAGTTACTCAGTGTTCTGAATACTCAGTGAGTAGCCAGTCAACAGGTAGCAGGGGCCTAGCCCCCAGGTGAGGGTCCGGAGATGTTGGATGCTTAGCAGATCCAGCATTGGAGCATGGACAGGGTCTAGCCCTGCCTGTGTGGTACAGCTGAAGGGCCATGGGCTTTGGAGCAGGACAGGCCTCAGCTCCATCCTGGCTTCTCCACCGACTAGCTGTGTGCTGTTGGTAAATGCCTTTGTGCTACCTGCACGTTGAGCTCACATCACCGAGCTCTGGGGGCTTTTGGGAGAATTCCACGAGTTGAGGTAAATTGTATAATGCCTTCAGAACAGAGCAGACACAAAAGGGGCCTTCTTAGCTCTCTTTTGCCCCAGTCTGGAATTAGAACTCGGAATGGGGCTGGGCTTGCGAATGGAGAACCAGTGGCCCAGCCACGGTGGACGGTGGTGCTGAGGCTGAGAGCCAGCCTGGGGCTTAGGCTGTTGGAGGGACTTCAGCAAAGTGTTCCTGCTGGGTTTGCTACCGAATTTACCAATACTGAGAGCCACATCACTGAGCTATTTGAAACATCTTTTGTGAATCATGAGGGTAGCTGTCATTGACGAGCAGGAACATTTCACAGTCAATATGGGAAGTCATTCACAGACACAAAAGCAAAGTAGATTCCATTTGAGCTGGTCTCTTTGGTCAGGTCAAGTAGTTTGTCCCTGAGATAGAATAAGGTTCTTTAGGCAAGGACTGAGTTTTTAAAATGTCATTCATATATATATATATATATATATATATATATATATATATATTTTTTTTTTTTAAGTTTTTATTTGTTTATTTGTGAGAAAGAGAGAGAGAGAGAGAAAGAGCAAGTTGGGGGCAGGGAAGGACAGAGGCAGAGGGAGAAACAGGCTCCCAGAACCTAGCTCTCTCCTGCTGCATTTTTCTCACTATGTGGACCCTCAGGCCCAGCTTTGCTGAATTACTCACTCATCCCTCTACATTGCCTATGGTTATTTGCCTCTGTTGCCTTGGTTCAGACTGTTCCTTCACCTGAAATCCCTACCCTCCACAAGCCGAATCCTATCTTTCTTTTAAGACCCTGCTATGGACTGAGTATTTGTGCCCTTCCCATTTCATATGTGGAAACATCAAGCCCAGTGTGGCAGTATTGTGAGGGGGAACCTTTGAGAGATGAGCAGGTCAAGGGTGGAGCCCTCATGAGTGGAAATGGTGCCCTCATTCAAGAGGTCTGACAGAACTCCCTAGTCCTTCCCAGTGAGGACGCAGCAAGAAGATGGCTGCCTAGGAGCCAGGAGGAGGGCCCTCAGCAGACCTCAAATCCGCAGACATCTTGATCTTGGACTTCTCTGCCTTCAAAACTGTGAGAAATAAATGTTTGTTGTTCAGAAGCCAGTCAGTTTGTGGTTTTATTGTTATCACAGCCCGAATGGACGAAGACAGACCCTGTTCCAGGACTGATTCTCCGTAAAGACTTCCGTAGCATATGCAGGGTCCACCTCCTGGGGGACCCACAGGCGGGCTCTGCACACACTGGAGCTTCCTGCTCCCCGCCAGCCCCCAGCCCCGACTCTGGAGAGTCCTCTCTGGCCACATACCAGGGTCTGGGCTGCCAGGCAAAAGGAATTCATGTCCTAGGAGCAAGCCCGGACACAGAGAGGGGAGTTGGGGGAGGAACACTCTAGCCCCCTCACCCCTCCCCACGACGATTGTGAGGCAGGTTCAGCGCTCCCCAGGCCTCCGCTCCCCCTGGCCACGGGGGTGAGAGCCAGTTGTGGATTAACCAACTCATTAAAGTCCTCTCTTGGTTTTCCTCCCTTCGCTGCCTTGTGCTTCCTTGAGATCCTCTTCCTACCGAATATGCTACTAGTACTCAGATCTTTGTCTCAGGACCCGCTTTTGGGGAAACAAACTCCAGACAACTTGCCTGATAGTCCAAATGCCAGTGATTTCTTCCCATTCCTGAGACACACGGCGCTCTATTGTACTTTTTACATTGCATCGATCGCATTTTACCTCATCTTAGAGAATTCCAGGACTTATCTCCTCTGTTAAAGTACTACCTTTTTGAGCACAGGATACCCGGGGGTGGGGGGTGCTTCTTCCGGTCCCCACATGGCCTCATGGCACTTTCCGCAGAACATCCGTCCACTGAACAAGCGAGTCAGCGAATGGTGAATGACGGGACAGACAAATGGCAAGGCTCCTCCTCATGTTACGCTTCATCAGGGCAGGTGTGGGCAGAGCACCTTCCAGATGCCCTGCATCCCCAATCTTTGCACATGGGAGGACCTCAAAAGATATGACTGGAATGGAAAGCAAGCATATTTGGCGGAAACAAAGCACTCTGCGGTAAGGGCCAGAGTCTTGCACCAGACTCGTGTCCGTTTTGTGGTGACCCGATCCAGTGGCATTGGAGAAACACGCGTGTTCTGCTGTTGGCAGCCAAACCCAGTTTGCTGGGGCCGCACTGAGATAGCCAAAGCGGTCTGTCAGTCTGGGCTCTGTCCCTGTCTCAGTGAATGAGCCTCAGGACTGGCCAGCGGCAAGATGGAGACCTGCCTCTCTGACAGCTGTCAGCTGCCCGTGGATGGTGGGAAACCAACTCCAGTGGCAGCCTATCAAATTCAGACTGCTCTGAACCACGGAGGGGAAGTCTTAAAACCCCTCAGCTAGTGCCCTAGGGCACTGATCTCAGCCTGGAGGAACCCCCCGGGGGCCTGGGGCTTGGCTGGACTCCACTGGGATGGATGGGAGGGGGAGCCCAGAAAATTCTTTGGGTTGTGGAGGTGTTGAGGAGACGATGAGGCCTCGATTCGGACTGTCTGCTGCACGAAATGTTTTTGTGCTGGTCGACTGTGGGGGAAACCCAGGGTCTGGGTGATGGAAGCAGGGACACCTGTTTCCCACGTCAAGGGAATTGCTTAGTGCGCTAGCACGACGCCTCACCAAAAAGGAGGGGTGAGGGCAAGGACACTCACACACGTCAAGTCCCTGCCTCGGGTCACCGCTTGCCAGGAGTGGACATGGGAGCTGAAATCTCAGAGGGACCGTAGGAAAAGACAGACCTCACTCTGATGCTTATTCGTCCCGGGCCCTGTGCAAGTCGGAGAAACACGCTCGGCCACAGTCGCTTTCCTTACTCTCAGGAACGATAGCCACGACCGAGGACAAGTAGGAGGATTGTGAGAGACGAGGTGTGGAAAGCACCTGCTGCACGGGAGATACATAAACCCTGTCCTCACCATTCCTGCCCCCCTCTCCTTTCTCTTCCATTTCTTCTCATGTCCCTGACACCTTGAGAGGGTAATAAACTAGAAATATTCCCGAAGTATCTAGTTCTTTATCCTTGTCTCTAACAGATGGAATCGACGGGCCTGTTGCTTTGAACCCTGCAGAGGCACACGTGGGGACACGCAGGTTCCAGTCACTTGTCGTGAGCGGCCCAGGCAGGGAGCCCTTGTGGGGAGTCTTCTCCTGGTCTGTCCAGGTGCCAGGCTTCGGGCACAGCCCTCGCCTGTGAGCCCCGGGCCTGGGCTGGGGCTCTCCAAGGAAGCTGATGCTCCCATCTCCATCACCCGAGGCAGACCCTTGGCTGGAACCTGGGAGACTCCCAAAGTGGAAAAACTCAGAGGTAATCCCTTTGACAGAGAAGGTCTTGTATGTTCCTGCCTCCTGAAAGGAAGCATAGAGAAGTCCTTTGTTAAAAAAAATAAGAAGTCTCCGCGGACATCCCAGACTACTTAGAAAAGACGCTAAAATGAAAAACTTTGTAATTTTTAGTGTTACAAAGCCTGAAATTTAAATGTGGTCTACTTGATAACAAACAGGCCTGGTGCATAGAGGGTGACCTTCAACACTTTCGTGGGAAGGTTGGGAACAATGAGGGCAGGAAAATATTTGAAAGCCAGATCCGTTTTGTGAAGGAGAGAAAACAAATTTTTGCAATCTCCTATTACAGATAAGTGAGAACTCTTTCCTGTCACAGTTTTGTTTATAACGTTGGCTGCTATACTCTCTATGACTCTATTAATTAATTATCTACATATCCTTTTTAGAGGAGTCATGTTTCAACAAAGCCACAAAGGGCTAGGTTGTGTTTCTATCATCTCTATTATGCTGGAGGGAAAATACATTTTGGTGTAAAGATAGAGTTATAATTCTATCTTGGTATACACATCTACTAATCAAGCATTATGGGTTATATTTGTATATTTTACTGGCACAAAGTTCCAATGAAAATAATGATGCTGACATTCCAAATATGCTTATGTATTTAAAAAAAAAAAAGAGGTGTCCAGAGAAAAATATTCCATCTCTTCTCGGCTTCTGCATGTAAATTTAGTTGTTGCTTAAAGCTATTGACCGCCTTGAGCGGGAGGTGGATGTGTGTGCCGGTGGTCGCCATGGGGCTGTGGTTGCTGTTAGCATGAGAAGTTGAGGTCGGCATGCAGATGGCAGGGGGCAGGGGGCAGGGGAGCCAGGTCCGCTGGAAGGTCGTTAGACGCTCAAGCTACGATGAGGGGAACTTATGTCTTCTCTGATGTGTAGAACCAAAGATCAGTGCAGCCTTTTGTAGGAGGGCGTATGGGAGACTGGGCGGGTCCAGTCTAAGCTCATAGGTTCTTACGAGTGGGGAATCTCTCCAGATCATCGTCAGAGGGTGATGTGACTACAGAAAAATGATGAGGGGGATGCAGCATTGCTGCCCGGAAGAGGGAGGAAGGGAGCCACAAGTTAAAGATTGCAGGTGGCCTCTGGGAGCTGGAAAAGGCAAGGAGATGGTTTCTCCCCCAGAGCTTCCAGAAAGGAAGGCACGAGGTAGATACCTTGGTTTTAACCCACGGAGACCCACCTCCGACTTCTCACCTCCAGAGCTGTAAGAGTATGTTGTTTTAAGACACGCAGTCTGCCAGTTTGTTCAGGCAGCAGCGGGAACATAGTGCAAGAGTAGAGAATGCACTAATGACTCCAGACCTCTTAGCGTGCTGCCGGTCCCGGGACTCCTTGATCCAAAGGGCACCCCCTCCTCCCACATGCGCACTTTCCCCGCAGCCTCCCATATCTCCAGACAATGTGACAGCCTCCAATATTTAAGTCAAGACTTGTGTTGGCTTATCTCGACTTTTATAATCATTTTCTCACTGATTAAAGACAGTCTTTCTTTTTTCTTTCTTTCTTTCTTTTTTTTTTTTTTTAATTCCGTTTCCTCAGAACAGTCCATTTCAAACACGCTTCTTTTGAAAGCCGTTCGCATGTGTATCTCCTGCACACTGTCAGGGTTTTGTACTCTGGGACCTTAGGAAATTAACTTTCACGTGTTACCATTTAGCTGTCATTAGCTGCCAAGAAGAGGAACTGACACCTTAGCAGACAAGATTTAATTCGAGCTTAAAAGAAAAGGTACCAGGATGCCACCGGCGCAAACCAGTCCTGGCGGAAGAGGGTTCAGAGCGGCATGATTGTGAGTCAGATTGTGAGGTTGTGAGAGGTAAGAACTCAGGGACTGCAAAGCCGGCCGCCAGGCCCACCAGGCTCTCACTGTGCTGTAAACTCCACGGGAAAGCTCTGGGAAGGGATGGCCCCTTAAAGACAGTCGTTAGGCAGACGTCCTAAACGATTGTTTTTAAGGATTAAAATGAATATTTATACTCACAAGAATAAAGATTTTGAAAAGATCATTGGATCTGTCTTATTCTTTCCCAGAGTGTCCTTGCTTGCCCTGTTTTGAGCTCAGAAAGAAAGAGAAAGTGCAGAGATGGAGAGGCAGTCACTTTTCAAAGATAAAAACGAATTAAATTTCCACTTTTCAGCGGGTGAGAGGGTCACAGCCACTGAATCACAATTTTTTTTTTTGAACCACTATTCCCTAGACCCCTTTTTATCGTAAGGGTTTCTGAAATCTATGGACAAGAAGATAAATCTAAGGCATATCATTGCACTCTGTTTTTTTTTTCCCCCATTCCACTGAATTTAATCATGTTTATGAAGCACCTATTATCAGTCAGGTATTGTATCAAGAGTTGAGAAAACAAATGAATAAGATATAATTTTTGCCCTCAGAGGATTCACTGTTGAACAGGGAAAACAGGCAAATAAATATCAGCTGAGGGGTTAATCCTACAGAGGGGTAAATATATAGTGTAGAGAGAGAGAGAAGGGAGTAATCAAGGAGGCAGGATATCCAGGAAGGCTTCCTGGAGGAAGCAGTGTTTTTATTGGTAGTTGAAGCATCTGCAGGTACATTTTCTCCTACTGTTGAATGGCTGTTTGGAACCCTTCAGAGTAGATTGGGGGCTGAGAGGTAGTAAGTATATTGACTATGGACTTTGTTTTCAGACCTGTGTTTGAACTATATCACCAGCTTCCTGTGCAACCTTTAAATAACAACTTAATCTTTTAAAACCTCAGATTTCTCTCTTATAACATGGATCTATGAATAGTTGTCTATATTATATGGCTGTTTTGAGAATTAAATAAGCTAATGTTTTGCATATTTCTCAACATTTAGTAGAAAATATTGCTTTTTATTTTTGTCACTGCCTAAATATGGTCCTCCGAGAACCCATGGGCAGCTGTTTCTATTACTACAATTCTGTCTAGGTCACTAATGTGTCACGAATATTAACCACATTTCCTCTCTTTAGCCAAAGACATTGGAGTCAGAATTGATCAGAAATGAGCAGTAGTACAACCAGATGGCGTTTGTGGGTGAAGCAGAGAAGGTGACAAGTAGGGTTGGCTTCACGGGCGTGTGGCCTGTGTAGTTGCACAGGGCCCTACACTTGGTTTCTGCTGTCAATGTCTTGAATTTCCTAATAATTTTTGAACAAGTGCATTTTCACTTTGCACAGACTCTGAGAGTTATGTAGGGCTCTTAGTGATGGGGTTGTCCCAGAGGAAGCCTGTCCCTTCTATGCCATGCTCCCCTCTTGCTCTTGCTCAAGGGCTGTGGATCACACCCCTTCTTGAGGTTCTTCTTCAGGGAAGGACTGTGGAATGTCTTTCTGTGGATCCCCTGAGGTTCCTGGTACAGTGTCAAGCCTGGACAAAACCCCCTCCGCCATTAGCTCCTCTGGTCCCATTCTGAAGGCATTCACAATGGTGAATTCCACACAGCCTCTGCCTCAGAGAAGCGCACATTCTAGAAGGTGGAGGTCACTGTACATAGAAGCAATTATGGATTGATATGGCAGGAGCTAGAAGTGGGAAGATGTTCTGGGAGTTGGGGGAGGGGTGTGTGGGAATTACATTTATTGAACATTTACGACCTTTCCTTTGTGTGTGGTCTTGGTAGGAAGAGTCATTTTTCTCATGATTTCATTTCTTAGAATGAGGGTTCCAGGAAGGGAGGGAGTAGTGCAATTCTTGAAACTTGAAAAGCCACCAAACCTGGATGAGTTTGTGTAGAGACGTTCTACTGCTGAGATCTTACAGTGGATTCTGGAAACCCTACCTCATGGAAAAGTATGAATAGTTGCAGCTAACTCTACAGCCTGACAAATAGGCACCTAAACCCAATGGGGCCTTTGTCATAAGATCTTTTAACATATTTTCTAATAAATTTCCCGGGTTAATCTTATCCTTTTCATAATAAGTTTATCTCCCTCCTCACTTGCAAATGCCTCGAATGTTGCCTTTGCTAGAGGTGAAAGGATTCTAAAAAAAAAAAATAAAATAAAAAAAAAATTAATGCTCTCATTTAATGCTCTCAATTATAATTATAAAACATTTTTATTGGTCATCCAAAAAGATGAATTGAGGGAAAAATAGGTTTTTGTCCCCCACCCCGACAAAAGAATTATACACTAATGTCTTGACTGGGAAAGTGACCCCCAAGAGTAAAACTGTTCTGTCTTCGTACTGAGCTCTGTGGAGGCAGTGACCTAGTGACCTTTGTCTCTGCCGTGCTCAGCACAGTGCCTGACACCTGCGAGGCCTCAAATGAGAGTTATTGAACTCATATTAGAGCTGTAGTGAATGCCTTTGGAACATGAGGACCAAAAAGCAATTTTGAAAGGCATAATGGGGGATGCCTGGGTGGCTCAGTGGGTTAAGCCGCTGCCTTCGGCTCAGGTCATGATTCCAGGGTCCTGGGATCGAGTCCCACATCGGGCTCTCTGCTCAGCAGGGGGCCTGCTTCCCTTCCTCTCTCTCTGCCTGCCTCTCTGCCTACTTGTGATTTCTCTCTGTCAAATAAATAAATAAAATCTTTAAAAAAAAAAAAAAAAAAAAAGAAAGGCATAATGGACCTTCTACATCTTCCCTTGCTGCTGAAAAGTAGCAAATGGTGGCAAACTTCCAGTCAGTTCAGAGCCCTGGAGTGCATCTACCTTCGGACATCCTGGTTATGCCTCCTTGATGCCAAGCAACTGAATCAACTGATTTTGGTTTTCCCTGAATGGGCCGGTTGCGTGCTGTTCATGAAGACAGAACCAGTGGAGTGCTCCAGGTTCTCTTCAGTTACATAAAGTGAGGTCTGAACACCTTTCCAGAATATTTCCCAGCTGAGTGGACTCATTATGTTGCATTATCCTATTTAACCAAAGTGGTTACAAGTGGAAACAACAGACTGGGGTTCACTCACAGCCAAGGCACGAATATGCGCATCTTTAACAGAACCCATTGCTCTTTCAGAGCCAAATCTCATCTTAGGAGGTCGACTTTGCCCCTTTGGAAATCACGGGGAGCTGAGAGCCCAGCTCCACAGACACTGATCTGGCCTTCTGATTCCAGTCATGTTCTCCAGCAGTGAAGGAAAGAGCATTTAAGGTGAGCGGGACCTCTGGGGAGCTGAACTTCTGCTCCTTATTACCTTATGAGAAGATATAACACTTCTCATAAAATAATACCTAGCATTTGTTTTACTTGATGGGGACAGAGAAAGAAAGAAACACCAAGTAAAACAGAATATCTTAAAAATGCAGTATCTTTGTAGTTGAAGATCTGAGCTCGGTCCCCTGCCCTGGGTGTCTTTCTCCTCATTTGTGTAAGGAAGATAAACTTGCTGTTGATCAGATCACCACCATTGCCATCATTATTATACGGCAGACACAGAGCACTAGCTGCGTGCAACGTGACTTACAATCATGCTTTATGATTTATTAAAGAGAAAATAATTCTTTGAAGTGAATTGACTTTTCATCTGGGGAGTATTTGTCTTCTGATTTCGGGTTCACTTAGCTCGGGGAGCAAAAGTAAATGGCTCATTCTCACTCCCGAATTTAAGCACATTTGTACACAACCTCCAAGTTTTAGAATTCAACACTTTGGTGAAAAGTAAAAGCCAGTTTTTAGACTTTCGTAAAAACATCTCTTCTGCAGTACTTGTAATATTCGTAGTTGTAGTGAATTTAAATTAGACCAAGAAAAAATAGGTTAGAAGACTTGGGCTGGAAGCAAATGCCACTCCCCCACCACTATCCTACCCCTGCCTCTCATCGTTTCTCAGTGTAGACAGTCGGGCTGACTTGTCCCATCTCCCCTTCCATAGTCACCATCCACAGTTCGGGGTTGACGGAGGGGATCATGTCACCCCTTGCTTGAACTGACAGATGGCTTTTCCATTGCTACCCAGCATCTGACATAGTAGATGTAAAGTAAACTTCAGTTGGATTTGTTTGTTGAAATTCTCATCTATGATGCCCTTGGGCCATAAGGACAGAGTCAAAGAGAAAGGCTTTTGATTGATTACTAATGAGGTGGAATTTTCCCCTCTATGTTTACTGAACTTGTGTGTGTGTGTGTGTGTGTGTGTGTTTCCTGTTTTTGTTCCTTATCTATTTTTCTGATGTGATAGGTATACTTTTCTTTCTTGGTCTCAACACATACTATTTAAACACTATCTTAGAAAATGTGATGGGCCAGTTCTTAGCACTGTTGCCCATAAATGTGTATGTGCGCACACACACACACACACACACACACACACACAGCTATTCTGTGAGCTCTGCTTTGTGTCATCATTTGGTACATTGTGTGTAAACTACTTCAATCAAGAAGTCTTAGTCTCATATTCTTTCCTTTAAAACCTTGCTTTTCTCTTCATCCCAGATCTAAAGTGCACATTGGCAACACTGACACTGTTTAGGCAGGTAAGTCCCTCCAATGTAGTCTCAAATATGGGGCCAAGTGAATTCCTGCACTAAGGAGGTCCAAGCATTATGCTCTGGGGTGAGCCTTCTCCACTCCGCTGCGAATCCTCTCCCGGGTCCTCATGCTGCCCAGTGCCCCTCTCTGCAGTCTGCTCTGTTTTCCCCTCTGCTGTGCACGAAGCTGGTGGTGAGGCACTGGAACAGGAATTGATGTCCACAAATATTGAAGAGCACCTCCTGCACTCTCATCACTGGGCAACCTGTGGAGAAGACCTGGTCCAGGTCCAGGTCCTGGTCCAAGGAGTGTGGCCTTGCTGGGTGGTTGAGTCATAGAGACCCCATATGCTTCAGTTATGACACAACGAGGCCGTAAGTGCTTAAGGGTTTGAAGGATTTAGATAACAACTGCTATTAGAATCAGAGAAAGGACAGATCTATGGAAACCGATAGGGGAAGTACTGTTAGAGAAAATGGGGACTTGACATGGCTATTTTGGATTATAAAGATACATTGGGCAAGAAAATAGAGCAAGTGGGGTTTCCACAGCAGAGAATGGGTAGGTAAGGTGGGTTCATTTCATAAGGTCTCAGAGCCAGGGGAAGCCTGGGCTCTGTGCTTTTTCAGAAAGAGAGAGAGAGAGAGGGAGAGCGTGCCTGTGTGTGTGTGTGTGTGTGTGTGTGTGTGTGTGTATGTGTGTGTGTTACACACGCGCATGTGTGTGAGGCAGGGGAGGAGCTGGGGGAAATGGAGAGAGAGAACCCAAGCAGGTTCCACACCTAGTGCAACAACCCACGTGGGCTCCGTCTCACAACCCTGAGATCATGCCCTGAGCCAAAGTCAAGAGTTGGATGCTTAACTAACTGAGCCACCCAGCTGCCTCTAAAACATGACTTTAATGGGCATGTCATTTATACAATTTATATAATTGCCATTTTCTTGTTGCAATTTATTGTGTCTTAGCCTATTAGGGATGCTCTAGTAAAATACCACAAAATGGTTGTCTTATAAGCAGCAGAAATGAATTCTCACAGCCCTGGAGGCTGGAGTCTGAGATCAGGATGCCTGTGTGGGCGAGGGAGAGCCCTCTCCTGGGCTACAGACTTTTTGCTGCAGCTTCACCTGGTTGAAGGTGGTTAGGGATCTCTCTGAAGCCTTTTGGATGGCACCAATCCCGTTACCTCCCAAAGGCTCCATCATCATTGGGGATTAGGATTTCAATGTATAAATTTTGGGTAGACACAACAACTCAGATCATAGCACATCGTTTCCAAGATCGTTTTTTCAATTTCAACTAATTTGGTGATTAAAAACATTGTACATAAGTCTTTGACTACATTTCTTTTTATTTCCTTAATATGGATTCCCAAAGAGGAAATACTGAGTCAAAGCACATGAACAGTTAAAGGACTCTTCATAATTGTGTCCAAATTGCCCTCCAGCTAAGTTGTTCCAAACACTCTAAACCGCGGTGCCTGCTTACTCATGCTCTCAGCAGCCTGATTATACTGAGTGCCATCAGTTGCAGAATCTTTTTATTTTGAAACTCCATCTTCCTGTGTAGTTTTAAGTTGAATGTCTTTATTTGTAATGAGGTTGGATATTCTGAAAGCATTTTGGGGGCTCTCTGGAGGAGTGGGACTGGTGTGGGTTTATAAGGGAAGAGGGATAGGGATGTAGTAGACTTGGAAAGGAATTACTTACTGTCTGTGTGTCCAGGAAGGCGGGTGGGAATGTGGGAAGAGGAAGGAGAAAGGAGGCTTGGGCAAGATGGGGGGGGGTGTCTTCCTGGGAGGAGGGATAGAGTCAGGACATCCAGGAGCTACCTAGACCTTCAACTACATAAGAATCTTGGGGTAGTCACACTCACTTTTATTTTGCTGGGGAAGCATATTCATAAAGAATACCATTCTTTTTTTCCCAAAGTAAACTAGAAGACAGGAAAATTGTAAGGTTGACATACAGCACATTCCAAGTGGGACCCATTTGCTGGCTAAGCAGTAGATCAGCACAAATTATGAGCATTTAGACATGTGTTAACCTACTAATTGAGGGTAGGGGGACACTAGATGATGCGTTCTCCCTGGATGCCCTTGATCTTCCCCTCCTGATTCCTGAAACACCAATTAACACTCTCAGTCAATACTAGAAAACATATGGTGAGGATAAACACTACCCTATAAAAAATCTCACCCCTGCTCATCTCAGAACATTAACCGACCCATGCAGGCACCCCTAAGGGGGTGGCAGCAGCAAATTATAATGGAAAAGTTACTCTTTTGCTACTTAACTTTCGATTTGAGGAAAAGATCCTTTGGATGCCTAAGAATAATATAAGATAATTTGTGTGTATGTGTGTGTGTGTGTCTGCGCGCACGAGCAAGCATGTACACACGTGTGTTGGTTGGGTCTTATGGTCTGTCTTACTCTCATCCTCACATGTGATATTTATTGTTCCTTTAGTATAAGGTCAGCCTAATTGCAAAGGTCCCTGGAGGAGTGAGTATATGATATAATGTGTTTTGAGAAATCATCCAAATACCTTCCCAAATGAAGTCTGAAGTTTTACCATGTGTCAAGTGTTTCCCCTTCTTCAGTGAGCTCCGATGCCATGGAAGATGTGGGAGTCCTTTTGCCTGGATTAGTCCATCACTTCCCACTCTTGAAAGGAGAAATGAGGCCATGTTAGAGGCAGGGTGTTCTGGTGGGCCCCATGGGTTGGACATGGAGAATGGCATTGGGCCTCCGACTAAGGGTTCTGTAGGGACTGTTCTCTAGCCTGTGGTCCTTTTCAGCTCCATTCTGGGCCAGTGTCTCTCAGAACTTTGGGGCTTTGCTTTTCCTGATCTATAGGCTTGTTGTGGGCAGGATAATGGCCCACAAAGGTGTCCAAGTCTTAATGTCTTGAACTTGTGTGTTAGGTTACATGGCCAAGGAAATTAAGACTGAAGGTGGAGGTAAGGTTGCTGATTACCTGACTTTGAGATCAGGAGAGTATACTGACTTATTCAGGTGGAGTCAATACAAGCAGGAGAGCCCTCTTAAGTGGGAGAAAGAGAAAGAAGGGAGAGAACCAGAGAGAAGAATGTGAGAAGGAGAGGGCCTCATGTTATTGGCTTTGAAGATGAAGAAATGGGGCCATGAGTCAAGGACTGGAGGTGGCCTCTAGAAGTTAGGAAAAACAAAGAAGTGAATTTTCCTTTGGAGACTCCAGAAAAAAACATACCCCTGCTGACACCTTGATTTTACCCTAATGAGACCCTCTTTAAACCTCTGAAATTCAGAACTGTATGATGATAAATTTGTGTAGTCTTAGGCCACTAAAATTTGAGGCAACAGGAAATTAATACAATGCCCAAGCAAGATGTCTGTCCATTAGCCTGGAAATCCAGTAGGAACATTGACAGAGCTCCCACGAAGCTCAACATTGTGTTTAGTCTCTTGGCTGGTATATGCTGATTATTTAGTAGAAACCCATCATTGCCAGGCATCGGGCACCGGCAAAGAGGCTGCAGAGTATATCTGAACCAGGCCAGCTGGGTTGGTGAGGAGATAAGAAAGACACAGGGATGATACTTGGAGGCTCGAAGCAATTTTCTACTTATTGGGAGTTCTTTGTGTTCCCTCTTTAAATCCTTTAAGCTCTAGTGTCCACTCGGAATGTTCCTGTTCATCCAATGCTGTTGCTTCAGGACGTTCGCGCTGTTCGGGACATGAAGTACGTGAAAAGAGGATTTTGTCTTCAAAGCACTGGGCTGACGAGAAACATGTATTCATTCATTCATCTCATGCACATTAACTTCAGGTTTTTGTTATAGAAGTGGGCATGAGGATACGTATCTCCTGCTCAGCAAAGGCAAACCTGTGTGAAGGTTGAGAGAAGGACATGGGGTCTGCCATTGAAGTATATACTCTCTTGCCTAGGAACTGAGATGGCTAAGAGGCTGACTTGATTACAAGGGAGACTGTGCCTGTTCCCTAAGAGAGGTATTAGTAGGGGGCGATGAGAGTTCAGAGGGTCAAAAATAAAATGAGTATGTTGGGACATTGCAGCCAATCTTTAAAATGAGACAGATCATCCATTGCACGAGTTCATCCTACTTTGAAAGGAATCTAGTATTCAGGGCAAGTTTAGTTTGAGAGACAAAAACTCTCAGCACAGCCACGGGTGCAAACCAGCATTTAGTCTCAGGGCCAGAAAAGCTAAATACATTTTTTAAAATGGGTTCACTTTTTTCAGGTTTCATGATAATGATGCAAGTGTACAGTAGAGGCATATTGTCCTCAGACAAAGGCACGGGGCTATAAATATAAATGGTCAGAGTGTAACAATGTCCTAAGGATGTGGACCATAGGAGGGCAACTCCAGAGTGCTTAAAATTGAGTTGCTTTGTTGTCTAAGCTCAAGTAATGAGCCAAGCAAGTATCTGTGAGTCATCCTACTTCTGTTTCCAAAACAGACTCACTGACCTGATTTAAGAGGCATTAAAAGGGACGAAGTTGACATTTGCAAATATATTTAACTTATTTGTCTCACAGGCAGAGAACATGTTGGGACAACTTTCAACTGCATTATGTGTGGTCCAGGAGCTTTGATCTCTTTATGTTTTCTTTATATTGAAAAAAAAGCTTTGAAGTTTCCTGCAATAATGAATACAGTAGACTCCTATTGTAATGGGTTGGTATGAAATTGATTTGACTCTACTAAGGGTCAACTCTTGCCTCCTGAGGAAACCCTCATGCGCTGTAAAAGCCTTTTGCCTCTCAGTAACTGAAAGGAAGAGTGTTAGTCACACTTCCTATTTTTAGTTCAGGGAGAGGTATTTATACCATTTAAGTTTCTCCTTCAAGTCATTGATTAGATAGGGGAGCTGGGCCAAAATGGCGGTCACATTGGCCAATACCTTGATTTCCATGCATCTATCTCGGGCTGTTTTGTTTTTAGTTGTAAATGAGTTTTTTGAGTGATGCTGGTGATTTTGACATGATGCTTTTTCTTATGACTATTCCATTGATTAGAAAAACTAATGTAAAACCTAAAAATAATAGTCTCTTGGATTTATATTATCCATGGATCACAGACAGGTTTAGTTTGATTTTATCTGACACTTTTGAGTATATAAAAAACAAATCTTGTGTTTGATCAGCTGAGTATCCCTTTCCGAGTTCTTTGCCCAGGTTTTCCAAATTGGACCAAGGAACTGGGAGCTTTATATCGCCCCGATGTCCTCCCTTGGCTGGCCCGTGGGACTCAGAGCCAAGAGTTTCTGAAGGGGGATGGTATGTACCTGGACTAGCCATTCTTCAAGGGATAGAACAAAGTTGTAGATATTATATTCATGTTTCCACTAAGCAGAGATAGTTTTCCTTTTCCTCCTAATTCTTTCCCCACCCTCTACCACGTCTGGTCCTTTTATATTTCCAGGCTTCTGGTCTTGTGGTATTCCTAGCTCAGAAGTGGAGGTGGATCACCAGGAACAGAGTACTCACATCTCTATGCTCATGCCCCCTTTCTGCTCTGAGATGGCCCTGTGTGAGTTATGAGATTTGCCAAACCCTTGCGAACTCTTTTGTGAAACCCTGACCCAGCAGGATGGGTCATGAGTACCCACTAGGTCTTACACCTTCTGAGTGAGGCTAATCTTTATAGCTGGGTGCAGTGCTGACAAAAGGGTGGGGAACTGGGGCCCACCTAGCAAATACCGATCTCTCCCGCAGTGGACGGGCCATGTTTTACGACGCAGGGAGTGTGGCTAGACTGAAACAATGAGTACCGGAATTCCAACAATGAGACACGGGTCTTCACTAAACTCCAGGTCATTTTCTCCCACTGGATTGACTTTCACTTCAGGAAGATCCGTTTGTGGCCTGAAATCCTTCACAGGGCTCCTTTAATGAGAAAAATAGTGACCTGGGATGAGCGCACACATAGCTATTATTATAATTTTAGATAACCCAGTCTAACAGAAGGCCATGTGATTGAAAGGACAGATGATAAAAATCTAAATACGAGTACAGCCCGAGAATGCACTCTTTCTTCTAGTGCTGACTGTCTAGTTGTGTTTGTTATCTAACCCTGTAATTAGGATGGCATTCAGAAAATATGAGGAAAGTTGGTATTCTTTTCATAACCCCCAAATCTTTGCATTGCTGCATGAAACTTTTGGCTTCAGCTTTTCCCTGTTCATTAACCATGCCAAAATTTTTAATCTAACACCACTGTTAAAGAGTGGCAGGCTTCCAGGGAAATATATCAGCCAGGCTTATTAATTTCATGCCAAGTGCTGGAGGCGTGAATGTAGAGAACGCTGTTTGACTTTGGATAATAGGAATCAGGCAGCTTAAAGGCAAGGGATAAAGATCAGGAGCCCCGTGTCTCAGGAGGAGGAGCAGGTGCAGGCTTCAAGCAAGGCCTTCAGGCCCAAAGGGGCAGCCCATGCTTAAAACAATCTGCAGTGCATTTTTTTTTTTTTTTTAATTTGGCGTGTGCCTCTCACAGCTTAACAGACCGCTGCTCCACAAAGAGGGGTAAACAGAGAAAGGGAAATTAAAAAGGGAAGTCCCAAGGTAGACAAAAACAAATTAGGGCAAACAAATTACACAGAGTCAACAAATAAACAAGGGAACATCTGTGAATATATTTCTTGGATTTTCTGATTCTGAATGCAACCTGAGAAATGGTAGAGGGAGGTGAGCAGTTTCATCTAGAGCGAAGTCCTTTTTGGAGGGATTGAACAGGCTGAAGACAAAAAAGAGTGAGCGGTACCGAGAAGGCTAAGTCTCTACAGGGTGCTGTGGGAGGAGGTCAGAAGCATTCAGGGGGGTCTGAACAGCCTGAGGCAGGAGGTGGAGTGAGCTGGTCCTCCTTTCCTTCCCGGGAAACCGCCCCCTCCCCTCAATCTCCCTTGGATGGCTGTTGCTGCTGTGTTTTCTGACACTCTTCAGACTGGAAAGGGCTGTGGAGGCAGAAAGAGGTGGTAGCCTGTTCACATCAGCAAACCAAAGTATAGCAAGAAGCATTCAGACAGTGGATATGTGTTCCTACCCATTTTCCACATCTCTTCCTGGTGGGCACACTTAACTCTTCCAACCAGTAGTCGCTTGCCAGGTGTTGACTGGATATTGGGAAACATTTGAGCTTCTCCTTCTGGCAGTTGGGTTGCTGCTGACACAGTTTCCCTTTTACCCCAAGGCTGGTGAATAGGTCTCAAGGTTTTAAAAGGAAGTTCAGCATATTGCATGCAGTTAACGGAAGGCAGACACAGAGCTAATGAATTTTGAGGCTTATCTGTCTTTATCTAAAAAGTTGGCATTTGTTTGCAACATCTTCCATCAATCTTGTCGTGGACAGTGGGCAATTATAAGACGGGAGGGGGCAGTGAGAAAATGATAAATATTTGACTGATTCATTGTGTAAACTCAAGTGATAGTTATATTATTTCTAAAAATTCTCCTTTCAGTTTTTTTTTTTTTAAGCTTCATGAAGTATGTGGTTGTTTAGGGTCTAGACTACTATTTTTCTAATCTTATTATTGTGCTAAATGCCCTATTTACCTATCTTCTCTTGTACCTTCATCATGTAGGGAGAATAACCTGCTGAAAACATTCAGCAAGGTGGGAAATTTTCTTTGTAAATGTGAGAATGAAATGAGACTCCAATTCTTCTCCTATTCCTCACGTACAAAATTTTTCTTTATTGCCTATCTCTAAATGGGACAGAACAGGTGAGCTGTGTTGGGAGCATTATACTAGATGTGTCTGGAAAGTTCCAAGATGGTGTCGCAGGAAGATCCCGAACCACCTCCTCTCATGGGCACACTGAACCTACAGCTACATATGAATTATTTCCCTCTGAAAAAGATCTGAGAGCTAGATGAACTGCTCTCCACAACAAAGGATAAAAGGACAATGTGGGGATGGGTTGAAGAGACAAACACTGTAGTCTTGCAAAATTTCCCCACCCCCAGCACAGCGACACACAATAGGGAGGCATCTTACCAGGCAGGTGCTTCTCCCAGAGGGGCAAGGGATTGTTGCCCCACATGAAGCCCCTCAGGCCCAGGGATCTGCACTGGAAAAGCGAGCCCCCAGAACACCTGGCTTGGAAAGCCAATGGGGTTGACATCCGTGTGTCCCCATGTACTATGGGAAACAGAGTCCCCTCTTGAAGGGCTCACATTGTTCCTACTTGCCCCAAGACTCAGTGAAGAAACAGCAGTTTGAGAAGTTGCTTATGCTATATGTGCCAGAGATTCCTTTGCTAATCTGGGGGCATTGGCGGGGGCAGCGAGGGAGGGCAGACAGAGACAGGCAGACATCGCGTAACCTGCTAGCACAGGCAGGTGGGCTCAGACATGACATCCTCCCACCACCTTGGAGGGATGGGGGTGGGGGGATTGAGCAGCTGTGGCACTGGCTGAGACCAGAGAGCATAGACTGATGCAGTGCTCTCCCACTCCCTGGCTGGGGCTGGTGACTGCAAGCTGTCACAGCTTTCTCCTGCTCCTAGCCTAAAGCTGGGGCACATGCACAGACAAGGCACTTTCTTGCTGTGTTGCTGAAGCCTGTGGGCATGCACAAGACAAGATGTTTTCCCCCCTGCTTTTCTGAAGTTGGCAGGTGTGCCCTGACCCCTTCACTTTCCAGCTGCCTAGTTAAAACCAGTGGATACATGTGATCCATACAGGGGACACCTCTTGAGCTCCTGGCCCCAGTGACCAAGAAGACTTGTTTTCCAGAGTTCCATGAGACTTTAACAATCAGCAAGAAGCTCTTGGCAGGCCACCAGCCTAGAGCACTGCACAGACAGCAGACTAAAACACAAACCCAGTCTTCTTGCTAAAAGGCCTATTTATTTAGCCTGGAACTTCAGCCTGAGGGACAGATTTCAGGTTTCCTACATATCTAGAGACTAGGAGGGCATTCCAAGGGAAAGTAAGCAGATAGAAACCATTTTTGTGCACTTTTTTGGCCTTGCTACAGCTGGACAAGATTTCCCAGAAAGGAGCTTACACTTGTCTGGAGTCTCAGTTTTTACTACTTGCCTAAGAGACACCTCCAGATCTCCTGGTCTGGAAGCCAGCAGGGATTACAATTGTGATCGCACAGGTCTGTGTATATTTGCATACTTTAAAAGCTATTGCCTGTGGGTCTGGCTCCCACATAGCCTGAAACTAGGTGCTAAATGAGATTCCTCCTTTTGGATCACTGATAGGTCTTGGCACACCTTCAACAATGGGGGCATATATAGAATAAATCAGGCAGTTTCAGCAATCACAAAGATTTGAGAGACAACCAAGAGCTAGGATCAGGTTGAATGAGAAGGATCACCACATACACAGGGCTACTTTTTCAAGATGGAAAGAGGTAGCTATTTTACCTAATATGTAAAAATATACACTGAGAGTCAGGCAAAATGAGAAAACAGAGAAATATGTCCTAAATGAAAACAAACCCTAGAAAAAGACCCGAATGATACAGAAATAAATAATCTAACTAATAAAGAATTCAAAGTAATGGTCTTAGAGATGTTCACTGATCTTGGGAGAAGAATGGATGAACACAGTGAGAACTTCAACAAAAAATAGAAAACATAAGAAAGTGCAAACAATAGTCACAGAACCAAAGAATACAATAACTGAACTGAAAAATACATTAGAAGGATTCAACAGCAAACTAAATGAAGTAGAAATATAGATTTATAAGTTGGAGGATAAAGCAATTAAATTTACCAAGACAGAGCTGCAAAAAGGAAAAAGAACTTAAAAAAAAAATAACTTAAGGGATCTTTGGGACAACATCAAGTGGAATAGCATTCACATTATAGGGGGTTCCAGAAAGTAAAGTGAGAGAGACAAAGGGTCAGAAAACGTATCTGAATAATGGCTGAAAACTTCCCTAACCTGGGGAAGAAACAAATTTTTACATACAAGAGAAATCCTGTAAGTCTATCAGGAGATTTCACAACAGAAATTTTTTAAGTCATAAGAGTAATCACAAAGCAATAACTTACATTAAATACACAAAAGAAAATGAGGAAGATATCTAAACATAACACTAAAGAAAATCATCAGGGGCAACTGGGCATCTCAGTTGGTTAAGTGCCTGACTCTTGGTGTGGACTCAGGTCATGACCTCGTGGGTCATGGAATTGAGGCCACATCAGGCTCCATGCTGAGCAGGGAGTCTGTTTGAAGATTCCCTCTGCTCCTCTCCCCACCCATGTGTGTACCTGCATGCACACTTTCTGTAAAATAAATAAATAATCTTAGTATATGGGCTGCCGAAGCAAGCACTAAATAAATAAATAATCTTTAAAAAAATTGTCAAACCCCAGGGGAAGAAAAAAAGAGAAGAAGAAAAAAACAGAGAGGAATTACAAAAACATCCAGAAAATAATTACCAAAATGACAGTAAATACATATCTATTAATAATTACTTCAAATGTATGTGGACTAAATTTTCCAATCAAAGACAAAGAGTAGCCAAGTGGATAAAAACAACCCATCTGTATACGGCCTATAGGAGAGTCACCTCAGAAGTAGGCACACACACGGACTGAAAGTGAAGGGATGGAAAAAGATATTCCACGTAAATGGAAACAAAAAAAGAAAGCTGCTTTAGTTGGACTTATATCAGAAAAAATAGACTTTAAAACAAACACTGTAAGAAAAGATAGACATTGTGCACTATACAATGATAAAAGGATCAATCCAGCAAGAATATATTACATTTATAAATACATATGCCTCCAACATGGAGACACCAGAATAAACAAAGTAAATATTAACAGACCTAAAGGGAGAAATTGACAGCAATATAGTAATGGTAGGGAATCTTAATAATCCACTTCCATCAATAAATATATATCCTGACAAAAAAATCAGTAAGGAAACATTGGCCTTAATGACATATTAGACCAGATGAACTTAGTAGATAGACATATACAGAACATTTCATCCAAAGTGATAGAATACACATTCTTTTCAAATGTACGTGGAACATTCTCCAGAGTAGATCACATATTGGGTCATAAAACAAGTCTAAATAATTTAAAGAAAATTAAAATCACATCAAACATCTTTTTCTGATCACAATAGTTTAAAAGTAGAAATTAATTACAAGAAAAAAATTGGAAAAACTACAAATATGTGGAGATTAAACAGCACATTACTGAATGACTACTAGGTTATAGAATAATTCAAAAAGGGAAAAAAACCCTAGAGACAAATGAAAACAGAAATATGACACCAAAATTTGTGGGATGCTGCAAAATCAGTTCTAAGAGGGAGGTTCTGAATAATACAGGCATACCTCAAGAAATAAGAGAAATCACAAATAAACAATTTAACTTTACACTTAAAGGAATTAGAAAAAGAAGAAAAAATGAAACCTAAGGTTAGTAGAGTGGAAATAAATGAAATAGAGACCAAAAAGACAATGAAACTAAGAACTGGTTCTTTGAAAAGATAAAAATTACCAAATCTTTAGCTAGACTCATCAGAAAAAAGAGAGAGAGAGCTCAAATAAATAAAATAAGAAATGAAAGAGAAAGTCCATCTGATTCCAAAGAAATACAAATGGTCATAAGAGATACTATGAACAAGTATAAAACAATAAATAGGACAACCTAGAAGATATGGATAAATTTCTGGAAATTTAGAATCTTCCAAAACTGATCAAAGACTGAAAAAAAGATAGAAAATTTGAATAAACTGAATGAATCAGTTGTCAAAAAACTTCAACAATCAAAAGTCTGGGACTAAACAGCTTTGTTGGTTAATTCTACCAAACACTCAAAGAGGAGCTAATACCTTTCTCAAACTAGTCCAAAAAATGAACTTACCTCTTGTTTTACCAGGCCAGAGTTACCTTGATAAGAAAGCCAGAAAAGGACACCATACACACACAAAATTACCAACCAATATCTCTGATGAACATACATGCAAAAGTCCTCAACAAAATATTAGCAAACCAAATTCAACAATAATATTAAAAGGATCATACTCTATGGGCAAGTGGGATTTATTCCAGGGATGCAAGGATGGTTCAACATCAGCAAATGAATCATCATGATATGCCACATTAACAAAATGAAAGACAAAAATCATATGATCATCTCAATTGATGTAGAAAAAGTATTTGACAAAATTCAACATCCATTCACAGATGCAGCCAGTATAGAAAACAGTATGGAGGTTCCTCAAAAAATTAAAAATAATAGGGCTATCATATGATCCAGCAATGCCACCACTGGGTAGTGGGTATCTAGTTGAAGAAAATGAAAACACTAATTTGAAAGGATATACACAACCCTATGTCCATTGCTGTATTTTTTACAATAGCCAAGATATGAAAACAACCTAAATGTCCATGGATGGTTGAATGAATACAGATGTCGAATACTATTCAGCCATAAAAAAGAGTGAAATCTTGCCATTTGCAACAATATGGATGGAAGCTGAGAATTATGCTAAGGGAAATAAGTCAGAGAAAGACAAAACACCACATGATTTCATTTACAGGTAGAATCCAAAAGATAATACAAACAAAAACCTAAAACCCAGATTCATAGATACAGAGAACAAACTGGTGGTTGCCAGAGGGGACAGAGGCTGGGGGGAGGAAATGGATGAAGAGGATTAAGAAGTAGAATCTTATAGTTATAAATAATTCATGGGGATATAATGTTTAGCATTAGGATCATAGTCAAAACCATTGTATTAACTTTGTAAGGTGACAGATGGTAGACTTATTGTGGTGACCATTTTGCAATGTACACAAGTGTCAAATCAATGTGTTGTGCACCTGATATAATATTTTATGTCAATTATACCTCAATAAACTTAAAAAAATTTATGCTAGATGTGGTCAATTTGCAAACATAAGAACTATTAGGAAATCTAGTAGTTAGGATTTGGTCTATGAAGTAAATAGTGTAGGGAGTAATAGTGAGCAGAAAGTCAGTACTAACCAAAACCTCATTAGATTGGTAATGAGGACACCCAGGCATTTTTCCTAGCAGGGTGGGCATGTTATGTGACCTTTGTCACTATGTGACTTCTTTGTGCTTGCTGATTTGTAAAATAGGCACAGCCCTATTTCTTTCTTTCTTTTTAAAAAGATTTTATTTATTTATTTGACACAGAGAGAGAGAGACAGTGAGAAGGAACACAAGCAAAGGGAGAGAGGGAGAAGCAGGCTTCCCGATGAGCAGGGAACCTGATGCGGGGCTTAATCCCAGGACCTCGGGATCATGACCTGAGCCACCCAGGCACCCGTATTTGTTTCTTTCTAGCATTTCAAGAAGGGGTAGAAAGTCCAGCCATCCTATAAGAGGTACTTTTAATTCCAGGCAGAAATTGGCTATAAAAATGCCAGGCTCCATTTCTTATTAAGTCTTAAGTCACAGGGCTTCAAGGGGCCTTGTGAGGTCAACCTATTCTCACCCAGCTTGTGCTTGTAATTTGGAATCTTGGAGAAACCCGATGATGGATTTTCCCAAACTCCTTTGTGTCAAGGTATTAAGATGAGGTACCCAATTACTATCAAAGCCCCACTAAAAACTCATTGTAGGATGCAAGAAATCAATATCATCAAATATTTATTGGGTGTCTATTGGGTGCTTCATGTTTCATTTGTAACTATTTACTATGATTTAGAGTTTAGGTCTACAGGCTCTTATTTGCCAATTTAGTAACTTGTCTCCTCATTCAGTTCTTCCCCCTAATCTTTGGATTTCTTTTATAAGCTGAATATGTTTCTCTGGGAAGAATATGTAAGAAATCCAGTTTTTAATATCAACTCTGGAGAGAAGATATGGAAAAAACGCCAACTGTGTAGAACAAAATACCACTTCAAAGTTACTGCTATAGTAAACCTGAAAGAAAAAACAACATGGTTTGTAATATTGTTATGGTTCTGCTTACATGAGAAACCAAAGACTGAATTAAACTTTAGTATTTAGTATTTATTGTTCTAGACAGCTTACAGAAAATTACTTTACTGTAATTATGTTTTTGAAACATAATTTGAGCAGTCTTGATATCAATTTATTTACTCAGTTTGATGAAGTATTTGAACCAGCTCTTAGCACGTGCTGCGTATTTTTCATTTCCCTTTAGGGCACGGGTTATGGGGAGTGACATTCTTCATATGAATTTTGTTGTACTTAGGGGGAGTCTACTACCTAGAAACTTACTTTATTCCATTACTTTAATTTTAAATTTATAAATCAGAGCTGGAGGGAGCTAGTAATAGTCCATTCTTTTTTTTTTTTTTTTTAAAGATTTTATTTATTTGACAGACAGATTATAAGTAGGCAGAGAGGCAGGCAGAGAGAGAGAGAGAGAGGAGGAAGCAGGCTCCCTGCTGAGCAGAGAGCCCGATGCAGGGCTTGATCACAGGACCCTGGGATCATGACCTGAGCCAAAGGCAGAGGCTTTAACCCACTGAGCCACCCAGGCGCCCCATAATAGTCCATTCTTAATGTGTAGAAATGCTTTGGAATCCTTGGAAGAATGGTGCTATGGAAATTCAAGGTAGTTATTAGTCTAATTAACCAAATAATTTAATGAATCCAATTAGTTCTTTGTATTCCTTGTAGCCTATTAAAAAGTAATTACCACTCCTGCTTTCTATTAAGATGAGTAGCTAGTATCAGCCTAACTTTGATAAGGGCTACTATAAAACACTTGCTTGAAGGCAACAAAGGGAAATCAAGGCAGTCAGGACCTGGCAGGTCAAAATGCCAAAGAGAAGGAATATGCATTGAACTGAAGCTTGTATTTACTACCAACTTTCCCACATGGGGCATTTGCCAATTGTAGGGCAGGGTGTGGAGTCTAAACAGAAATCTTGTAGCAAGTATATTTATTGGGCTGGGCTGAGTCAAATATTGTGGGTTAATTAATACTATGTTGCTTAATTTCTAAACAGTTGGTGACTTTGTAATTATTTTTTTGTCACTGCTTTCCAGACAAAAATTAGTAAGCATATAGAAAATGTAAATAGCATGATCTACAAAATTTCCCTAACTGCATTTAAAAAACCATAGTATTGAATCCTGAAAATACAAACTTTTTTTTCAAGTAAATGTGGCATATTTACCAAAACAGTATATATGCTGAGCTATAAAGCATGCCTCAACAAATTAAAAAAAAAATCACCAGCATACAGATTATGTTCTCTGGTCATAGCAGAATTAAGTAGAAATTTTACAGAGTGAGGAGAAAAAAAAATATATGATCAATTCAGTAAAGAAACTGCATTTGATAAAATTTAATACTAACTTATGAAAACATCTTTAGCAAACCAGGAACAAAAAGTAACTTTCTTAAGTATAAAGAGATATTTAGGAAAAAAGACCCACACCATAAACCAACAGAAAGCACTACTCTTAATAGTTAAATAATGAAAATATTTCTCCAGATATCAGGAAAGAAGCAAGGATGTTAGAATGCTATCATCACTTTATTCATTGTTGTATTGGAATGCCTAGGCAGTGCAATGAGACAAGAAAATGAAACAAAAGACATAAATATTATGTATGAAGAAATAAAGCTGTTTTTGTTTACAAATGACAGGATTGCGCATGTAGAAGTTCCAAAAGAATCTACAAATAAGGGGCACCTGGGTGGCTCAATCAGTTAAGTATCAGACTCTTGGTTTCAGCTTAGGTCATGACCTTAGGGCCATGGGGCTGGCTCTGTGCTCAGTGCGTAGTCTGCTTTACATTCTCTTTCCCTCTCTCTCTGCCCCTCCCACTTATGCACACACACACACACACACACACACTCTTGTTTTCTCTAAAGTAAATAAATGTATCTTAAAAAAATCTATAAATCATTATTAGGAATTAACAATAGTTAATTTAATGAGGCCACTGTAGACAGCAAAGTTGATATATATAAATCAATTGGAATTATATATATCAACTCCACTAATCCTAAAATAAATTTTCAAGAAAATCCCACTTATACTAGTATCAAAAGTATTAAATAGTCAGAAAAAAGACCTCTACATAGAAAAATACAAAATATTACTGAGAGAGATAAAAAGCCTAAATAATTGGAGGACTATAACATGTTCAGGAACTGAAAGGCTCAATATTGAAAAGATGCCAAACTGATCTACAGATGTAAAGCCATCTTAATAAAAAGTCCAGCAGTTTTTTAATGGAAATTGACAGATTCTAAAATTTATATGTAAATGCAAAGAGTTAGGAATAGAGAAGATAATATTGAGGAACAAAGTTGGAGGATGTAGACTTTAGATATCAAGATTTCTTATAAAGCCACAGTAATTAACACTCTTTTGTTGGCTTATGGATAGAAAAATTGATTAAAGGAATAGAATAGAAAGTCCAGAAACAGGCCTGTATGTATTCTTGGCCACCTGATTTATGGCAAAGATGCCACAGTGTGGTAGTGCCAAAAGCTGTCTTTCTTTCTTCAACAGATGGATAAATATGGCAAAAAAGGACTTTGTCACCTATTACAGACCATGCACAAAAATAAATTCTTGGTGGAGCATAAGCCTTAATACAAAGTAAGATATTCTAGAGGATAACATTGGAGAACGTATTGAAGACCTGGGAATATGCAAATATTTCTTAAATAGGACACACAGAAAAACTACCATAAAATGAAAGTTTGATAAACCTACTTGATTAAAATCAAGAATCTCTTCTTATTCCATTAAGGAGAGTGAAATGGCAAATGACAGAAGAGGATATTCACATCACAAATATCAGGCTAAGAAGAAGCATCTAGGATTTATATAAAAAATCCTATAAATCAGTAAATATAGGAGAAAATCCTATTGAAAGTGGACAAAAAGCTCAAACTAGCACTTTTCAATAGTCAATAAGCATTTGAAAAGATGTTCAACTTTGATAGTCAGTAGAGAAATGCAAATCAATACCACAACGAGCTACTACCAACCACGCTTAAAATTTTACAAAATCGGCAATATTAAGTGTTGTAGAGAATGTGGAGGACCAGAACTCTCAACTGTTGTTGGTTGGAGTGTAAACTGGTAAAGCGAGTTTGGAAAACTGATGGTATCTTCTGAAGTTACACATACATGTACACTATGATGTAGGGATTCCACTCCTAGGTATAAACCCAATAGGAATTCGTAAGTGTATGTACAAAAGACATGTACGAGAATGTTTTATAGTGGCATTATTCATGCTCACCAAAATGAGAAACACCTAGATGTCTATCAGCAGTGGAATGGATAAATACAGCGTATCCATACAATGTAACACCGTACCACAACGGAAAAGAATGAATTAATGATTCCTACTACAATGTAGAATCGTCTCACAGACATAAGTATCTTAGCAAAAGAAACTAGATAGTAGAGAGTGCATATGGTGTGAATCCACTTATATAAAGCTCAAAACCAGGCAAAGTTCATCTATGGTGATAGAAGTCAGAATTATAGTTATATTTGACTGAGTTAATGACTGGCAGGACTTATGCAGGAGGCTTCTGGGATATCAACAACATCTTATATCTTGATCTGGGTGCTAGGAACACAGGGTGTTCAGTTTTTAAAAACTCACTAGGTGTGCACTTAAAGTCAAATATTTATAAAAATAACTGCTATCCAATAATCTGGAGACAGATCATGGGTTGCTTTTCCAGGCTAGTGGAGAAGCCTTCGGGTGAGCTGAGTCATGTCCCGTTTCCAACTGCAGCCTTGTTAAAGGGAAGATTGTCCTCATGTCTGCTGATCCCTTGTTCAGTGGATTTCCCTGGAAATTAACTTGTTGAGCTGAGTACAAGGGGAAATTCTTTTTTTTTTTTAAACCAGTAAGTCTGATCAGTTGAGTCTGGCTCAGTGATATAAGGTTGTTTAAAGAATCTTGATATAAAAATCACACTTCTCTTTAGAACCAAGGGCTGACACTGAATTAATAAAGCTTTTCTTTCTTTCTTTCTTTCTTTCTTTCTTTCTTTCTTTCTTTCTTTCTTTCTTTCTTTCTTTCAAGATTTTATTTATTTATTTGAAAGACAGAGATCACAAGTAGGCAGAGAGGCAGGCAGAGAGAGGAGGAAGCAGGCTCCCTGCTGAGCGGAGAGCCTGATGCGGGACTCGATCCCCCAGGACCCTGGGATCATGACCTGAGCCGAAGGCAGAGGCTTTAACCCACTGAGCCACCCAGGCTCCCCAATAAAGATTTCTTATGCTTGGATTTTAACTCAGAGAAAAACTACTTCCAGTCCAGCATCTTTTTTGGGGGTAAACAGAAAAAGAGACGTGGGTGAGACTGAGTGTGAAGAGCGTGGGACTGTGGGTCGGAGACTAAGGATGGAGAGAGAGCAGGTGCCCAGGATTCAGAGCAGCATAGGCAGGAGGCAGAGGGGGCGTCAGAGCCCGAGACTTAGGAGACAGCGCAGGAACCCGGAGTGAATCGGTATTTGTTCATTTGGATATGTAAAGCACCTAAGGGAGAGGAAAACAGGTGCAATATGAATGCATTAATGGAATGAAAAATGAGGCTTGACCTATGAATAAATATTCGGAATAAAAGCATTTTAAAATGTATCTTGGTTTTAGGGCACTTACTCTGTCTGGCAGCTAATTCAAAGTTTTCATGGTCACACACACTCACGTGGGTTGTTGGATTCTGCGGCGCCTGAGACGCACTCATCCAAGGTCCTGTGGTTCCTGGGCCTCCTCCTCCCTTTGTTGCTCAGGATTGTTTGTCCTGATGAACGTCTGCTTAAATTGTACAAAACAAGATCCCTTGTTATATGGATTCAGATGGTCAAATCATGTCACCTGAAATCATGACCTAGACCTAAAGCCCCCTCCGGCCATCATCTGGGCCAATTGGTTGGTTGGTCCTTTTCTTCCACAAGAGCTTTGTGGCACCCGTGCTTTGGCCTCGTGTTTTACCTTAGTCCTGGGACTGAAATCTTACCAGAAACCAATGAAAGGAAAAGATATTATACATTTTCCCCTTTAGAAATGTGGCTTGTGGCAGGTTGGGTGGAGACTCACATCAGTTCTGACCTTCAGTTCAGTCTCTGAAACATAGGGAATAGGATTCCAAAATGATTTCTCCAGTTTGATTTCCTCAGGAGATGAGTAGGGGCCCTAGGAAATGAATTCCACCTAGAACTAGCTTTCTGGCCTGAGACACGAGCTCAGAAATGGGACTTTCCACAATTTACAAGAGTGGCTCCCAGTCCGTCTGCCCAAATATTGAAAAGTTTTCTTCTGAGCCAGGAGTGACTCTTGTGATTGGGATAGCCTAAGATCCCTCCTAGTATCCAGGCTTCTGGCCACCTGCTAGAGAGCAGAACCCAGTCTTCTCCATCCACAGGGACGGGAAACCTGTAGCGGCCTCCCTTCTGCTTAATCCTGCCTCAGCATCCCCTCTCTCTACTGACCCTTAAGAGTCATGGCCTGCTTCAGCCAGTTTAGAAACCCATGGAATTGTTGTTTCACTTTTGAGCATCTGTGAGATTCCAAGACTGATCAGTTTATGGTTTTTACCATGGAAGTGCATTTAGGTTTCATTAATTTCTTGAGGCTGCAGAGGGCAAGAGGGGTGGTATGGCACAGATGGGGTCTGGAAGTGATTCAGGGGGTGGGCGTGGGATCAGGTGCCATGATGCTCCCACAATGATTCTCTGTCCTGACTCTCGTCATTGCTGAAAAATGACCGCCTGTCTCTCACTTCTCTGAATTGCTCTCATTCTCTAAGATTGGCTTTCAAGAAACTCTCATTTGGTGCAAGATAGTGATTGTTTCCTTTAAACATTGCACCTTCCTTCTCTAGAAAAAGAATCTTATGTAATAGAGAGGAGCCTTTACTTCTCCCTCCAGGATTTTGAAATTTCATGATTGCTGAGTTGGCCAAGGGCTTGTTGAATTTCCCCCATGATCTGGTGTAGGATCAAGTTCAGGCCAGGGCTGTGGTGGAATATATGGTGGAGGTAGGGAAAGTGGGGGCAGGATGGGAGACAGGCAGGTAGAGAAGGGCCAGGAGGCGTCTTCAGCATTTAGGGAAGGTTGCTCCTTGGCTCAGTGTTTCGAACTGCTAATGTGAGGCACATGCATAAAGATTTGGTGAGTGTTTGTTCTTTCTCTTGTACCCCACAGGACAACATCTGTTCATGCCAATGCCTTGAAGAATTTGTTAATAATTTTTATTTTCTTCCCTGCTGTTATTTAGAAATGTCTTCTGTTATTAACAGTAACAGTAGTAATTAACACATGTAAGTCATTTATGTTTACGACAGCTCCGTAAAGAAGGAACTATGACTAGTTCCATCTCACAGAAGAAGAAACTAAATTACAGACAGGTAAGTGATGTGTCTGGGGTCACCAGCTGGTAAGTGGAGGGCTGGGATTTGAATCCTTGCTCTTAAAGATCATACGACTTCTTCAAGAAGAGTTCTGAGCTTACCTTGATAGGCTGTAGGCCATGAAATCAGGTATGGTGTAGATCACCTAGCCATAGAGCTTGGAAAGCTTAACTGTCCTACTCCTATATTGTTTGACTGATTGGTTAATTCATTCCTTTGATTAAACAAGGGGAGCCCCCTCCGTGCTAGACATTGTGCTGGGTGCAGGGAATTCAGAGACAAGTAAAAAGGGAGCTTTCTATGTGGGAGAAGACATATGTTTACAATTACTTACTAAATAACAGTACACATATGAATGTGGAGATTAGTGTAGCATGCATTTACATCATGGAGGAAAGTCAAAGGAAATCAGGGGAAGATTACAGGGTTGACATTTTAGTGAGTCTTAGTAAGAAAACAAAACAGAACAAAAACAATTACTCAAGAGATGCATTTGCTGCATAAAAATGCAAACTGTATAGAGTATATAGAATATGAAGGGAAAAACTACTTCCCTCTCAGAGGTATTGTTAAAAGTTTTATCTATATTTTTCTAGACTTTTTTGTATATATTTACATAAACATACATATACGCTAATGCAGAGTTAGGACTGAAATAAAATGCATGTATCTTATAATACTGTTCTGTACATTGTCCCCCTCCCCAACTTACTGCAATGTCTTAGAGATTTTTCCCTGTCATATCATATAGGTTCATCCCATTGTTTAAATTGTTGGGTATTAATGGATTAAGTGATAATAACACAATTTATTTCCTATCATGCTACCGGTGGCCACTTAGATTAGTTCCAGTTTTTTATGGGACCATAAACAATGCTGCTGAAAAAAGTATACATATGCATTATTTTCACTATGCTTTTGACTTATATGTTATTGTCGTGGTATATCACTGCTATAGTATACGCACTCACTTCAACCTTTATTATACACTGGCAATTTAGTCTGCATTGAGTTTGTTCCAGCTGATACCCCTTCCATCCATTCTTCCTCACACACTTGTCCATATTGGATATTCTTAATCTCTTAGGATTTGGCCAATCTGGCCATTAGAAATGAAATTTCATTATTTTAATTTTTATGCCCCTGATTACGAATATGTTTTTCCTTGCTTATATCATTTTGGTTTGTGCTTTTAGCTTTTAAGTCACTATTATTATTACTTCATTTTCAGAACTGTGCTGTGTTTGGGGTCTCTCGTTTGTCCCCCTGCCTTCTGTGATGTGCTTAGCTCACATCCTGCTTCCGATTTCATAATGTGTGTCTCTTTGTTTTTTAAAAACTTTCTTCAGTTCACATTTCATTCAGGATCAAAGAATTTAAGTTACCTTTTGCCTTGCTCTTATACCATGTAAGATGGGCCCTTGAGCATGATGTTGCTGTATCTCCAATCTGAGCTACTCACCACTTTCCACACTCTTGTTTCTTCCCGCTGGGTTTGGGGACCCAGATTGCTGTTGTTAAGTCATTATTCTTTAACTTTTCACATCTCCCCCTTAAAGAAATTTTCTAGAGATACGTATGTGATTTTGTATCTGTATCTGTGTATTATTTTTTGCCTATGACTCTTTACAATATTTATTGATAATATTTTCCACCACAGCTCCCAGCTCTTTATTCTGATTTCAAGTAGGCATTCCACTATTTTTTCAAGAAGTAGAAGAGTTTGGTATGTTTCTGGGCCCAGGATGCCTGAGGATATTTTTCTATTCTCTTAACACTTGAATGACAAGTTGGCTGGGTATATAATTTTAGGACTTTTTGTTTCTGTTTTTGTCAAAACTATTTTTTGGATTTAGTGTATGGAGGCGACATCTGAGCTCAGATGGATTTTATTTTTTCTTTGTAGGAATTCCCCCTTCCTAAATTTGGTTTCTTGTAGGATTTCTTCTCCCTCTCCTTCTTCTATTTAGAGAAGTTTAAAAGATGCTGAAAAGTACAAAGAATAGAACAAACTTTAATGCTCTCAATACCCAGAAGGAACAACTATTTATAGTCTGTCTCACTTGCTTCACCTCTTTTCTGTCCCTCCTCCCTCCCCCATCTTCCTAACAAAACATCCCAGATATAGCCAAGGTATCCTTTAACCAGCACCCCACTTCCCAGCCCATTCACTAGCCTCTTCCATGGCCACCCAAGGACAGCCACTATGAAGATTTTGAAATGTAATTTCCAGGCCTTTTCTTTATAATTGTACATACATATTTATACATCCATGAATAATATATGGTATTGCTGTGAATGTGTACGTATTTTCCTTATTTGTATAAATGGTCTCATACTAGAGATACTCTGCATCTTCCTTTTTAAGGGATTCATTTTTCTTGTCCCCGGCCTGTACTTTAAAGGACTGCCAGAATGTGTTGCGATGTGGTCTTTTATTTTGAATAATACATTTTGATCCTTTTTTAATTTGTACATTCAGGTTTTTTTTTCAGCTCAGATTTTTAAAGAAATGTCTTTGTTAGGGCGCCTGGTTGGCTCAGTTGGTTAAATGTCAGACTCTTGATCTCAGCTGGGGTCTTGCTTTCAGGGTCATGAGCTCAAGCCTCGTGTTGGGTTCCTGGAACCTACTTAAAAAATATATTTTTGTTTATTGCTTCTAACCAAATTGTTCTAAACTTCCACTGGAGAATCTTAAAATGTGTAGGGTGGATCTAATTACTGACCACTTGTTTTTTCTCCTTACTCATGCTTTCATGAGGAGAGATTAATTCAGCCTCAGTGTTTATTAACAGTCAGACACATAGATTTTGTTATTCACATGTACACTGTGAACAGCCTTTTTAAAGTCATAGCTGTGGGGAAAGTTGATATGCTCCTCTTCTAGCCTAATTCCCAGTTTCTCCAAGTTCTTCTCTTGGGCACCTCGGATGTACCATACTGGGATCATTTTTACTCTCCATTTCTGTGTTCCTTGATCAACTGAAAAGAGGGAATAAAGAAACAAACAAACAAAATCTAAACTCTTCCACATCACCTCACTCAGAATTCTCTCTGTGGTCCAGCCCGCCTCATTTACATATATGCAATAAGCTTCCCGGGACCAACGGAATCTCTCCTCCCTGTTTCTCTCCAATTCTTGCCTTGTTTTCTGGAATTTGCTATCTCAGAATGGCAGAAAAAGATTTGGGAGGAGAGGGATTGAGGAATATTACTACTTCTTCAAGTACTACTTGAGGTCTAGACTTCTCCATGCCACATGAATCCTGGCAGTAAGCTATCTACAAATTAAGTTTTTAGCTTTGGATGATATTGTGAGTTCTCTCTCTCTCTCATATTCTCTCTCTTTCTCTCTCTCATTCCTCTTTCTGTTTTGGTCTTTTTTATTCTAGCTAATTTAATGATAGCTTAAAAAGCGGCAGTTAGCTAGATCCTATTTTAACTAAATAAATTTGGACTGTTTCAATTCTAAGACAATTTTTCAATTCTAAGACAATTTTTTATGTCTTGACACTTGGATAAAATAAGCTTTTCTCCCACTGGTTAAGTTTTACTGTCCCAAAATCAGCACCGATCCCAGAGTTACTTGAATTTCACCATTGGCTCTATACCCTTAAGTTTCTTGGTTTTACTTACCTCCTAGTTTAAAGTGCCATTGAAGTGGGCAAATAGAGCAGCAGCCCCTTAGGTAGATAAGGGCAGAGTGAAGTGTTGCTGGGGTCATTGGTGAAGTGGCATTCTAGATAGAGGAAAAAAAAAAAACAACAACATGTGTAATAGAAAGGGGATGAGAAGAACATAGTGCATATGGGGAGTGTTGGACTGTTTATGAGACAGTCTTAGTCCTAAAAATCTGGACTTTGTTATTAGACCAGCTCTGTTACAACTTTTATACGTCACCGAAAATACTCTTCAATTTTTTCATCTGTAAAACGGGGATATGAAGAGTAGCTAGCTCATATGATTTTTATACAGATTGATACAGTGCACATATGCTAAGTACTTAGCACAGAGTAAGGGTCAATAACTGTTAGATTCTGTTACTGTTAACTGTTATTATTTGAACTAAAATGCAGTTGGTGCCATAGGTGTGGTCAGAGCACGACCTACAGTTAGAGCCATTGATATGGTCAAAACATAGAAGCCATCAGAAAGAGCAGAAATAGTGACATGATCCAATCTGTGTTGAAATGTCTGTCTACTATGCTTTGAGGAACAACTTGTGCGCAGAGACCAGGAACAGGGCTGTGGTGTGATGGAGTGGGTACATTGATATGTTGCAAGAACCAATTATTAGGTTCTTAGAAATTTTCTGAATAGGTTTGGAACATAGATAGTCTACATGTTGAATTAGATAAACTTAACAATTAAATTATATTAAAGAGAGAAACAATAAATATGTAAAGCTTACCAATTATTTTACTACATTTTACTATCATTGATGCTCTTGGGGTTGTTTACATCTACTGTAGCTGTTGGTGGAAACAGAGTGGTGTTACTACTGAGCATCTATTCTCATATTGCCATCAGTGATGTCTCTTGAGTAGCTTGAAATGAGCCAGGGTGGGAGTATTCATACCACAGGAATCTGCAGAATCCACAAATCAGGGCTTTATTCACCCCCTGGGGAGTCAGTTGTTAAACCTTCACTCGCACAGCACTGGGCCAGAGAGACCGATTAGAAAGCAATTGAAGCAGTTCTGTAGAGAGAAGAAGAGTGCTTGAATCTGAGCACTTGGAGTGGAGAGGAGACAGATTGGAGAGATACTTTATTGTTAAGATAGGTGGTGTGTACTTTCTGATTGGATGTGGGGACAAAGAAGATGAAAACTGAAGCTCGAAAAGGAGCTATATGGCTTGAGAAATTCTCCCTTGCTGTCTTTGATGAAGCAGGCTGCTATATTGTGAACTGCCCTATGGAAAAGCCATATGGCAAGGAATGGAAGATGGTTTCTGGCTGATAGCCAGTGAGGAACTGAGGCCCTCAGTCCAGCAGCCCAGAACATACTAACTCTTGCCAACAACCATGAGCACTTGGAAGCAGATCCTTCCCCAGTCAAGACTTCAGATAAGACTCCAGCTCGGGCTAACACCTTGATGGTAGCCTCCTGGGAGATGCTGAAATAGAGAACCAAGCTAAACTGTGCCCAGATTCCCCACCCACCAAAATCACGACATAACAGATGTGTGGTGTGTGGTTTTTTAAAAAAGATTTTATTTATTTGTTTGACAGAGAGTGAGACAAAGCGAGAGGGAGAACAAACAGGGGGGAGGGAGAGGGAGAAACAGGTTTCCTGCCAAGCAGGGAGCCTGATGTGGGGCTTGATCCCAGAACTCTGAGATCATGACCTGAGCTGAAGGCAAACACTTAACAACTGAGCCACCCAGGCATCCCAAATTTGCGGTGTTTTGAGTTGCTAACTTTGTTATAATTTGTTCTGCAGTAATAGATAACAAATCCATGCCTTTAAGCCCTAGGGAGCACCTTTCTACCTTTCAGGTTGAGTTGGCTGGAGACAGGCTTTTAAGTCTACTGAGCCGAGTTCCACAGTGGAATCTGTGGTAGGGGCTTGTCCTTCTGGGTGACAGGTGAGTAGCTCAGAGCTTGTCATGCTGCACTCTGCTTTTCCTGTGTGCACTAAGTGAAGCCCTCAGGCTTCTGGAAAGTAGTCAGCAGTGCTCTATTGGGCAAATCTGGATAAGAGTGATAGCTGATATGAATCTAGCAGGCAGAGCCCAGTTACTGATCCAGCATTGGGTGTGAAGAATTCTTCTCTGATGAAGGGGCCATAATCCTCCCTCTGTACATAACTTCTAGAATGGACCAGAATCCATGTTGAAAGATCTGCTCGTTTTCCAGAAGTGGTAAGGGTTTTTAAGAGAAGCATGGGTAATTTTTAACATTGTTTGTCTGATGTGAAAAAGATCACATGCTACCAGATTTTTTTTTTTTTTTACCAGATATTCTTTTTTTTCCTTCAACAGAGAGGTTTTAAACATTTCTTCCATGAAGATTTGGTTTATTTAAATTATTCAGCAGGGAGTAAAACAGAGGGTACAAATTTTGAGATGATGCTAATCATAAGAGGAGTTCTGAATGGGGTTTGGAAACTAACTTTTGGCAAAAGTATGGGTCAGCATCTTCCTCCTGATCCCTCAGGCTAAAGAGAACTCCTTGTGTTTTGACTTTATGCCCCAGACAGGGTGTTTAAGATGGACCATGGCCAGGACAATAGTCTACTAAAGTGACTTATCTTCCCAGACTCCCATTTTAAAGACAGAAGTCTAATTGCCAACGGGGAATTTAAATAACAAAATAATGTAATTTATTTTTAAAACTAATTACCAGCATTTAAAAGGCTGCCCCTGTAGGATGTCAAGATGAATTCTTCATTTAAACTGACCTCTTAATAACACACTCATTGACATTTCTTTTTTTTTTTTTTTGCTTGAAACAGGCTAATTTTAAATAAGGACCTTTTTTTTTTTTGGTAAGTTTTTTATTTATTCGACATATATTTACTACATAGTTAGTTGGTGTGAGACAGTGTTCTACGCACTGTCTTGACTATAGTGAGGAAGAAAGACAACAAATAGACAATATAATATATAATGTGATAATATAATGGTGCATTATCAATAAAATATAAGCAATATATGAAATATGGTATTAATTTTGTTGAGTAAAATATATTTATGGTATAGTAAAACTAATCAATGTATTGGCAACAATTTTGATGTACTTATTAACAATAAATATATTATAATCATAGTAATTATATAATGATGTCAGATTGTGATAGATATTATTACATTCATAAGTATGCAAAATCTAAAAATTCATGCTTTTGTGGCATTGTGCTAAAAGGAAAAAAAGATAAATTTATTCTTTAGAAAAACAAAGACTGTTAAATAGAGGGTCTTTCTCAAAGTAGGAAAGGGATGAAGAAATTTCTTTTTATCTATCTATCTATCTAATTTCCAATAAAATTAATGTTCAGTGTTATAGGAATTTCAGATGTAAAATATAACAATTCAACAATTATATATATTACTCAGTGCTCATCATGATAAATGTATCTTTTTTTAAAAAGATTTTATTTATTTATTAAATAGAGAGAGAGCACACAAGGAGGGGAAGCTACAGGCACAGGAAGAAGCAGGCTCCCTGCTGAGCAAGGAGCCTGATGTGGTACTTGATCCCAGGACCCTGAGATCATGACCTGAGCTGAAGGCAGACGTTTAACTGACTGAGCCACCCAGGACTCCCGACAAATGTGTTCTTAATCCCCTTCATCCATCCATCCATCCCTCCCTCTCCCTCTAGTAACCACCAATTTATTCTCTATATTTAAGAGTGTGTTTTTTTGGTCTCTTTTCTGCTTTGTTCATTTCTTAAACTGTACATATGAGTGAAATCATATGGTATCTGTCTTTCTGTCACTGACTTGTTTCACTTAGGATTATACCCTGTTGATGCATCCATGTTGTGCAAACAGCAAGATTTCATTCCTTTTTATGGCTGAGTATCATTCCATATAGCATATATATAGCATACACACACACATGCACACGCACACACACACACACATACACACCACATCTTCTTTATCCATTCATCTATTGTTGGACTCCTGGGTTGCTTGGGTTGCTCTGGAAAGACAGGTAGTGGCATTAAGTAGGAACAGGTAGTGGCATTAGGTAAGACAGGTAGTACATTAAGTAGGAACATTTTATCTGTGTAGGACAGAAAACCCAGTTTATAGTGGCTCATGTAACAAAAGTTCAGAGAGGTAGATAGCTTCTAGAGTTGGCTTGGCAGTTTAACAATGTCAGGACAAGCTTTCTACTATACTTGTTGCCTCATAATCACAAAATGGCTGCTCCAGTATTGGGCATTGCCCTCACCTTCAAAGCAGAAAGACAGGAGTATAGGGCAAGGCCAGCTATATTTGCCTTTCTTATCAGGAAACAGAAAGCTTTTCCAGGACTATCCTTACCTCAGCAGACTTCTGCTACATCTTATTGGACAGATTTGTCTATCTCTACTTGTACAGGAGCCTGGGAAAATGCATGCTTAATCACTCCATGTTTGATAGTGGGAAGGAGTAAAGGAGTAAGAAATTGGGTATAGATGTTGCATCAGCCAATCAGTAGGAGTTGCCACAGGGATGTCTGCACTAGGACCACAAAATGCATTGACTTCTCAAAGCTTTCCCTGTGTTCCATCCTTAACTGCTACCATGGTTTCCTCTGATTTGAAAGAAGGCAGAAATTTGGTAGAAATAATTTCAAGGAAAAGTATATATTATTTAGTGAAGGAGTTCTGAGGAAATGGATGAATCATAGTGATGGCACAAAATGAGAGCTGTTGGTTTAAAATGATAAAACATAATAGGAAACTAACAATAATGGCTTGGCTCTATGCTAGGGGCGGAGGAGAACATTGGTTAGTGGGAATGTAAGAAACAAAACAAATTCTCCTCCTTGGCAGGTAGAATGGTGGGAGGGATAATTTACTTTTAAAACTAGTCCAAATATGATACAGCAGAGGTAGTTCAAATGAAAGAATAGGTTGTGGATGATCCACAAAGGTGTGATATGGACTGGAGAACCCAATATTGGGGGAACTAGGTTGAAAGGGTTCGAATGTCAGATCAAAGCTGAGACCGTGTGGCTATTGAGGGCTAATGGAAGTGAAGCAGGAGAGGCCCTCGTCCCCCCTTTTGGAGGTCATGGGCAGAACACCTGCTTGGGTATTAGGCTAGGAAACAAATATGGAAAGAGAAAAAGCAAAAGGTACCAAGGTGTGTGTGTTTCACTTCTCATTTGCTTTTAGAAATAAGGTAAGTAGGACAAATTCCATTATTGTTCTTGGTAGAGCTGGATGTGTACTGACCTACTTTATTCTCATGGAACTAGTTTGAATAAACCTGGGTCAATGGCAAGATCCGCCATGGAGGGATGATTCACTGGTGGTTACATATAGGATGATCTTTGTTATATGGCAGTAATCTTTACTGATCAGTTGAGAAGGCATTTGTCATGTTGAAGAAACCCATCAACACTCTAGAGATAGTGTACAGGCTGGTATATAAGAATCCTGAACATTGATCCTTGACTGGTGTGCATAGACTCATTGGTTTGAAAGCAGGCTCTGCCTTCAGAAGGATTACAGGTATTTGTGTTCAGTTTGTGAGGGTAAATATGATCACTATTAGGACATTTAATTTCCTAGATTCAGAAGACGAATTTCAGGATGCATTTGTAGGGTTACTTGAAAGAACAAGTGTTTTAAAGTGTTAGAACAATTGTGGATGAACTGTTGAGTATGACAGGAACCCATGTGGCTTGCCTTGAATTTTAAGAAATCCTCTGGCAACCATGAGAAAAAGTAATTTCAATCTTTGCTTGTATCTCTTGAAGGATTAAAGAGAAATTAAATTTATTATTTACTGTACTACTTATTAGGATCTCCTTGGAAGTTTATAAGTCTCCAAATTTCTAAATAACTCTCTTCATCATGACTTTCTCCAATACTCAATTTTATTTTTCTGTCTTCTTCATTTCCTGAGTTCTTCTGAAGGTCTTAGGTGGATAAACTTGGACTTTTTGTTTTACTTTGTTTTCCTATCCCCTAAACTATTTCCCTAGATTTTCTGCAACATAGGAAGGCCAGGAACTGACCCAGTAAGTCAGTTTACACCCACCCCTGATCCTGGAAATTTAAGATATTTGAATCCATTTAGGTCTATATAAGCCATGAGGAAGGTAAAACACTCAGAAATAGTACCTTGAGGCAGTGCCTTTTGGTGACCTTATATGACAGAAAATTGTACGAGGGCCTTGAAAGTAGATGTTCTGGTTTTATCCTAATCATTAGGCAGAAGCAATAGTGTGTTATGTTGGTGGACTAGGGAAGGGGAGTAGTGGGAGGGGAGAAAAATTTGGTAACTTACCAAGGTCAGGCAAAAGAAAAAGCACTTTGCTTTATTTTATTCAATTGCTTTATTTTATTTATTTATTATTTATTTTATTTTATTTCTTATTTATGTTATTATCAATTTGAACTGGGAAAGCTACATATAAATAATTATTAATTTTAATAGGGGATTGAAGCAAGGAGGAATTCGCTGATGAGATGTTAAGAGACCCTAAAGAATACAGGAATAACAGAATTAAGGAGCAGCCTTCCTTCCTCCTCCAGGGGCTAGAGAGAGCACCTGGGGAAGCACCTGCGCCTTCACCCCATCCCTCCACCCCAGGGCTGAGTTCAAGGTAATGTCAGAGAGGGTCTGTGGATAGCAGAACAGCTGCTGAGATGCTGTGTCATCAGAGCCTGCTGGAAACCCTTCCCTTGGAATGCAGGGAGAAGTATCCATAGGCAGCCCCTCAAAAGTTGCTGTGAAGCCCCTGAAGGGGATGCTGGGGGAGTCCATGGGAGTCTAACACTGGAGGAGCCATGTGTCCTGCCCGCCATTTTATTTTCCACCAAAAAAGGACTCTTAGGTGTGGAGAGCCATGCAGCAGGAGCAAGGAGTCACGTACTAAGCAAGGCATGAGAGGCCAAGGCTGTAGATAGTTTGCCTAAGGAATGCGAGCAGATGCAGGGAGTCACGTACTAAGCGAGGCCAGTAGAGTGGGAGGAGTGAGAGATTAACCCAAGGACTGTGAGTGCATTCGCGGGTGACGTTTGATAGATACCAGGAGTCAAGGGAAAGGCGCATGATCTGTAGAACAAAGAAAACCTATGGAGTCACATACGTGCTCACGAGCACGATGCGTGCACATAGATAGTCCTTCTGATTGGTAGTTTTGTTGGTCGTGGTATACTCTGATTGGATATAGTTCGCACTTGGTGGAGATATACTTGGGGGTCTTAGACTGGGGGGGGTCCCCGGCTGAAGATTGTGAATAAAGAAGTTTGCCACTCACCTCGCCTACGGGTCGTTCTTGCGGGTCGAGAGCGACACTTAGGTATGAGCTCGTTGGTTTGTAAATCTCAGTTTCTCCCTTATTAAAGAATCAAGCAGCTACTACTTCCTGCCAGGTAAGTTTTGAGTCTGTGGAGAGAGAGCAAAACACCACTGCAAACTGTTCTCATATATTCATATTATTGGTAGTTTCCCTTCGGCTTGAGGTTTTGTGAACCCTGTTAAAATACAAATATCATAAAGAAGAAATGGCCTTTTAAAGCTGTTACCAATCGTTCATACCTTAGTGTGCATGAAGGTATGGTCTCCTTTTCCGATAGTGGGGCTTGGTGGGTTTAGCTGGGGCTGGGAGGGAGAGGAGATGAGCTTATCCTGGACAGCTAAGGACTTTGGGAAGGGATGCTCCCAACCTTATCAGACATTGGAGAACGGGACTTCAGATACCAGCAATGACTGAGCCCACCACACAGTACTGGGGAGTCTTGTCCTGACTGAGTTCTGTCAAAACATCAAACCCAAAATTCACTTTCTTTGTAGAACATTTCCCTTCTGTTTCTTCTCTTTTCTTACTTGCTTCGGGGAGGTTTATGGTTTGAAAAATTAAAGTGCGGATCTATTTTCATTACCAAAGGATTTGCAAAACTGAGCTGGGCCTGTCTGAGCTCACATTTGCATTTGCCATCCCTTAAGCTGATTTTCAATGCTGAGCAGCTATTTTAAATGTTTTTAAGAGCCTCCTTTTTAACTCTTTTCCTTACTTGTGTTATCTATTTCTGCAGTTGAAAAAAAGATTCTATTGCTGATTCTTGGTGGAAAGTCCCCATACCAGATGTCAGCTGCCATCCTGGGTAGGAGTATTTGCTCAGGGAATGACTGGGCAGTTGGAGCAAATATCCAAGGATGGCTTCCCTTGCAAAGCCAGGCAGGAGTAGCTGGCTTTGCAAGGGAAAGCATCAGAGCATTTAGATGACTTCAAAGTTTCTTTATGGCTGGAGCAGTGATTGGCCCAGAGTTGGTACTCAAGAAATATTTGTTAAATACATGAATGAGCTAAAGAAAGAAACAACAACAACAACAACGACAACAACAAAAACCTACCACACTACTGGGCAAATGAGGACACTACCCATTGTTCAATAATGCTGGGTGAATGGACTGTTGGTTACTCATTTTCTATGCCATAGATTATGAAGTCCTCCATGGGGCATGACCCTTCATAATGTGGAACTTGTTTACCTGTCCAGTCTAGACCTCCCTCCATCCCACCTTTCACATTTTGTGCTTCGACCTGGAATGTGCTGAGGCTTCTTTGTCAGTCTTTCCCTGAATCTTCTAGGGTGTGGCTTTTCTGGGCTCCCACTACACTTTGTACAACTCCCATGAAAATAATGGCCTTCCTGTTTTTACATACTATAATTTAATTTCTTTGCTTGTCTGTCTCCCCACTAGACTAAAATTTGTACTTCCAGGCATTATGTGTCCATAGTCGAGTCCTTCGTTGGATGAATAGGTCAACAAGAACTGTAAACTATAAGCATGTTGAAAGAGCTCTATCTAAGTAGCCAGAAGAGCTTATGACTTCTGAATTGGCTCCCTGTGAGCACTGGTTCTAGATGCTGAAGATGAAGTCAGGGGGGAATTACATACCGGAAGGTCAGCCCAGTGCTGATTCAGGGAACTGTTGTTTGCCCCAGTCTATGTGTTTGTGAGAAAAGGATGATTCGGTTGACTTTTTGTTATTTATTTATGTACCATTTTATTTAAGTTCATTCTTTTCTTAAACTTTTTTTTTCCCTTTTGGGGTAGTAGCAGGAAGCTTTATTTATATAAGCTTGTGGTTGAGAACCCAACCCTAAGAGAGAAAACGTGGAGGGTCTTTGGTCAAACCCAGGGCAGAGGGTGTTATTGGCTTCAAATTGGTCCCCTTTCTCTTCTGCGGGTGGTAGGTTCTGAGACTCCAAAGGAGCACGATTTGAACACCACTGATTTGGATTAAGGAATCAAATGAATACAAGGGACTAAATCTTTTCCTGACATATTAAATAGAAACCCTTTGGCAACCAAGTTATATATTTACCAAGCCTTTCGTATGACTCAAAACTCAGCAACTCTGAATCAGTTTCTACAGCTTAAAAATTGGTATTGAAATAGTTACTTAGGTTTAATTTTAGAAAACTCGGGTCAATCAATATGTATGACTTTTAAGTTTAATCCTTCCTTTGGGGATCACGGAAGCTTCTTTCGGCTCCAGTGCTCTTTGATTTTCTGATTGTGAAGGGCAAGGTGGGAAAGGAATAAACAAGGTGACGAGGTTTCAAGGGCTAGCTTTCTTGGCATGAATGAGTAATTGGAAAGCCAGCATAATCAAAGTAATTTCATCCATCATGTACAGAAAGGGAAATAGAATTCAGGTTATTAAGGTTGCACGAAACTGCTTTTTGAATGTATGTACATATTTCTTCCTAGGGGCTAGATAACGTTTCCCATTTTTATTTCTAAAAGGAGTTATGGAAAAAGACAACTGAAAATAAAACAGGAGCTGCGGTCTCAGAGCAAAACTAGAATAATTCATTAAAGAGAAGAAAAGGGTTTTAGGTTTCTCTTTTGAAAGAACAAGTTGGAAAACCAGAGCACATGTCTTTAGCCTCCGAAGGGCACAGGCCATGAGTGAGCAATGTCATTCCCCAAGAGGCAAACGTGGACCTTCGTTCTTAGCTCCTCAGACCCTTGCTCTTGGGGAAGGAATCACGTAACTGACATTGGGGTTTCACAATTGCCCAAGTGTGTGATCTTTTGGAGTTTGGAGAAAACAAAATGGGAGAAGCAAGGGCAAGAGGGCTTCTGCCAGGGTAAGAGAGATGGAGAAGGAGGGAAGGCAGGCTAGCGCCATAAAATAGAAGAGAACTGGAGAGCTAACCAGAAGAAAGAGAGGACAGTTCCAGAAAGGGAATAGCAGAGACAGGCAACAGATCTGGACTCCGTGCCTGAGAAAGCAGCTCATTTTCCGCGTGGAATTGGATTTCTTTTAAATCGAGGCTGACTTTCACGAACTCATGGGAAACTGAAGCTGAGGTATACCCAAAGATTTGTGTACCTCATGCTTTTAAATAATCATAAGATCAAGAATTTTTATTCCCATATACATAGAGCTCTAAAACCAGAGGAAATTGGTCTCTTTTGTTCACAGCTGTGTCTAACATCTAAAGCAGCAGTAGTCCTCAAAAACAAAATCTCTGGAAACAAAATGAATGAATGAATAAAATGACCTTCATCCTTTTATTTCCCTCATTTAATCTTTCCCTTCCTTTTCTTTTCTTTTCTTTTCTTTTCTTTTCTTTTCTTTTCTTTTCTTTTCTTTTCTCCTCCCTACCTCTCTCTGTTTTTCTTTCTCCCTCTCTTTTTCTCTCCCTCCCTCCCCCTTCTATCTTTCTTTCTTCCTCTTTCCCTTCCTTTCTAATCCATCCCTTCCTTCCTTCTTTCTTTCCTTCCTTCCTTCCTTTCTCTCTCTAAGAAAGAAGAGAAAGTATACTCCTAGTAGCTATGCTGCATTCTGGGGCTCTAGGAGCGGGTGGATGGGAAGAGGATGGTTGTATTCTCTCAGCAGTAGATTGGACTAGCCTGCTGAGCCTTTGGTGTTCGGCTTCAACCATCATTATTAGTAGTCACTCCTGTCTGTTACCAGCTTATTTAATTACAGCAGCACTTCCCCCCACTCTAGTCCCCCCATGTTTTTCCTACTTACTGTTTCAAATTTTTTCCTTCCTGAAATTTAGGAAGAACAGAAGATTGTCTGGAGAATATGAACACCAAATATGTTAAATTGGCAACCTCATTTTTTACATATTTGTAAGTCATGGCCATGGGCAAAGATACTCCTTTTCTTTATTAATAAAGAAGAACAAAAAGAAAGGAAAAAGACAGCCACATAGGTGATTTTTTTACACATGCAATTCTGTGTACAAGGGCGGGTTCTTCCCCTCGTGTATCCACTTGGGACTAGCTCTGGTGGCGTCCTTCAAAGCCCATGTGTGTGAATTCCATGAAGTCTTTCCCAATTATTCTCATTTTAATTTCCCTTCTCTAAGCAGCTATGACATTACTTTATTACTTAATCATGAATTATGGCATACAATTCCCTAATTGATGTTTGTAGATTTTTTTCCCCAGCTATATTTTAATTTCCTTGAGGACAGAAGTCTTGCTTGTATAGTGTTAAAATAACCATCTCCCACAGCTCCTAACACAATGCTCTGTGTATAGAGGGTACGTGTTGGTTCGCCAATTTGTTCCTCACACCAAATGTCCAGGGATATCTTACAAAGAATTTATACCAAGCAAGGAAAAGACAGACTAGATTTCCCGGCCTGCCAAAAATCTGCATGTGCTCCCTAGTAACCACAGCTTCCTGGGTCTGGAGATCTTTCAGTTTGTTATTGATGAGAAAAGAGAGCAGAGAGACTTCTCTTAGTGAAAGAGGCAGAAAGCATGCTTGGAATCACTTGGCCTTCCAGTTTGGAAGTTAAGCTTTGGTCCTACTAACCTTCCTTTCACTTAAATTGTTCATGGAGTTTTCCAAGGAACAGTCACTTAGCATTAAAAAAAAAAAAAAAAAAAAAACAACAACAACCCCCATCCCCAAACCTCTGGGCTCCAAGAAGTTGGGTTATTGTTATTTAACCATTGTTATTAATAGCTATATATTTTGCATTGGTTCCCTGGGGGCTGAAATAAATCCTCAACTTCTTAATTACATATAGTGTTACTCTCCCTAACCTATTACATTCCACAGGGTCCCTAAATCCTCCTTAATGACACTATTTGTGGCTTCAACATTTTTCTTCTTTCATCATCATATTATATCTGGGTTTGCAAAAGCAGAAACTTAAACAACACAAGAGAAAGAAGAGAGAAAGAGACTTGGCATTATTTCTAAAGACTGACAAGCTTTATTTGATATTCTTTTTTTACAACAAAAATGTGAGGTTTCCTGTGACTTTATTATTAGTACCCTGAGGGTTCATGCATGATGACATAAAGATGATGTAGCCAAAATATAAGTGTGCTTGAAAGTTTTTTAGCTTAATTTTTTAGCTTCTCACTTTTCTTATTTGTAGACCTCAAAATTATGAAAAAGATACCATGGGTTTTAATTTCTCTTGCTAATGTTTTTCCACTTTAATTACAAGATTAAATTTTAAAATGGAAAATTCGGGGTTTTCTTGTTACTAAATTTGGGCTATTGTATTTATGGTGAAGTTATCATACTGATTTGGTATAAGAGACATTGAAAATGATGGAATTTCAGAGCTCTAAGTGGTTCTGATTATTTGTTAGCATCATCTGGAGAGGTTTTTAAAAATATAGGTATCATCCCAGAAATTCTATCTCAGCAGATCTGTTCTAGGGCCCAGAAATCTGTGATTCTGATACAACTGGTCTACCTATAGTTTGGAAACACTGGTTTAGAATTTATTTTGTGGGATTCCCCAAAATGGTGTAGGATATTAATGAGAAAGAGCCATGTTTTCCCCCCCTGGATCTAAGCTATCTCTTCATTTTAACTTTTAACACTTAAGATTACATTAATGGCTTAAAACAAATATTATATACTCTAAGTACATAAAAGCTATTGTTAAAAATTGTCATCACATTTCAAGGTTTTTTTTTTGTTGTTGTTGTTTTTTTAAATATATAACCAATAAATGGTAGCCACTACTGGGAGAATTATAGTTAAATATTCTTGTTGTTTTTCAATAAAAGTAATCAATCCAATCTAGGTAGAACAGATCTGCTTTTGTCAATGAGGAAATTGTGAATCATTTAGGTTTTCCAAAACCCGACATTTTAATAAATGTTCTCTCTAAGGGCTCTCCCAAAGATACCTTGCAGGGAACTGGTCTCTCTGAGTAGCTGAGCCTCCCAGATAACTGAGGCTTATGCAAGACAGATGTCATCTCATTCTTGGTCCTTTGTGTCTCTGTGCCCAGCACACTGCCTGGCACATAGCTGGTTCTCAAGAAATATTTTTTAAAGAATAAATGGAACAAGCCATAAGTCTTCTCTTATTGTTATTGTATATTATGAATGTCTCTGCCTCTTTAGACTATACCAAATGTAATTTAACTTTTTCTAATGATGGCTTAGGCCATCATGCTGGGCTCTAGTGTCCTCAAGGGTCTGTTGTAGTATGTAGAATGTTTTTATTCTGCATGAAATGATCCTAAACTGCTGTGATTTTTACTTCTTTTGTTTGCTTCTATAGTTATTTTTCCCGTTTCCATCCTTGCTGTTAAGCCATCAGCTGTCACTTGTTACTGTTATTGATGTGTCTCTTCTGGTTCTCCTCTTCTTTTAATTTGCTACTCTTACTGGGCTGTTCATTTGGAAACCATATTGCCAAGCCTGTTAGAATTTCTGACGAGGAAGATGGGACCCCAAATAAGGACCCTAGGAATTCCTTTTTGGTAGAGCTCATTAATGATGGTGGGCTCTGTCGTGTAGATGTTGGCTGCTCTGAGGTCTCTTTCGTTTCTTTCTTGGTTCTCAGTTGTTTTCTGATAAAACAAATGCCAAGTAAACAAAGTGACAACATGTCTTTAAAGAGAAGTGAGGTTCTCTTTTTCTGCCTTTTAATTTCCTGTATCTCCGGTCAGTTAGAGATAATCGACCAGCACTTTTGTCTCCAGGCTTCTCCTTTCAGAAGGGAATTAGCTTGCAGGGATGTGGGACCTGACAAAGCAGTTCAGGGCAGGTTTGTGTCCTCACCGAGGAGGAGACACAGTGTCCCAATGCCCAGGAAGGTGAAGAGATTGGCCTCTGTACATCCAAGCCTGTAGGAAGCCGAGCGGACGGAAGAGGACAACTTCTCACCCTGTGAGGAAAGCGAGGCCGGTATTTTACTCTCACTGGTCTCTCATTTTCCCGATGAGAAAACTACAGCATTGGCTACAAAGGAGCAAAAGAACTCAACTGAAATTTTGCTAACATTAAATTCTACTCATCTTATAATTGCCTTATCTCGTGGGTGTTCTCAGCCTTCCTCATGTATGCTGGCATTCAAGACCGGTGAGCATGTCCACTGGAAACGTCCTCTCTCCTGGGTGAGGAGGGAGAAATCGGATTCTCCTCATTCTTCTACCTCTCAGGCTTCTCCTTCTCAGTCCGAGAGCAAGCTCCTGGGCACCTTCCTGTTATCTGAACATGGATGAATCCTAGAGCTTCCTCCTTCGTCTTCTTCTTTCCTTTCTCCTTGAGTTTTCCCTGGTGATCACACCCTGACCATGGACCTGCCTGCTTTGATATGCTTCTTAAATATAATGACCGAAACCCTCTGGAGCAGTTACATAAGCACGTGGAGTCCCTGTGGGACCTGCAGGCAACTTCCGCAGGCCCCCTTTTCCATCTGCCTGGTGCCATCCTGCATGCTCATTAGAACATGGCTGCCGTGGCTACTCTGCCCACTTTGGCTCCAGCCCTTGGCTGCCACTTTCTGTCTGGCCCCTCAGATTTGGGCACTGAAGTTTGGCTTGTTTAGCCAGGATTGAACCTTGGCTTAACTATGGCATTAAACCCTTTTATTCCACTGCATTCTACACATGGCCACCTGAATGCCCTGCAGATACAGGAAGCTCCAAACGACCACAGGAAATCTGTTTATCCACCATCCCAGGCCAGTAACTCCCGAGTTCTGCCTTTACCCCCACCTATGCAAACTCTGCTTCCTGTCAGTTCTCTCTCCTAAATACACTACTTACTTGTCCCCTGCTAGCTATATCTGTGTTTTTTTATTGCTGCATAACAAATCACCCCAAATTTAGAAGCTTAAGACAACTCACATTTATTTATTTTTACTTTTTTTTTTTAAAGAATTTTTTTATTTGAGAGAGAGAGAGAGAGAGAATGCGGGTGGAGGAGAGACAGAAAGAGAGGGAGAAGCAGACTCCCCACTGAGTGGTGAGTCTAATGTGGGGCTCCATTTCAGGACTCTGGGATCATGGCCAGACCCAAAGGCAGTTGCTTAACTGACTGAGCCACCCAGGTGCCCTGACAACTCACAGTTATTATCACTCAGTTTATATGGGTCAGGACTCCAGGCATGCCCCTCATCATAGGACCCTCTCATAACAGAGTAGCTTGTTTCTTCAAGGCCAGCAGGAGACTCTCAGTCGACCTCTAAATATTCTTTTAAGGGCTCACCGTGATTAGGTTGGGTTCATCCAGGATCTCCCTTTTGATTAATTCACCACCAATTAGGGACTTCATTCACATCTACACAATTCCTTCTCCTTTGCCATACCATAAAAGTGAAATCCATTACATCTCCAGGCCCCACCCACATTCAAGGGTGGGGAGGTTTACTCAGTATTCTGCCTCCACAATGTCTCCTTACCTCGCCTTGAATGGTGTAGCCTCTCTCATAGAGGTCTTCCTGCCTCTTCCTGTTGGGTCTGTCTAGCCTCAAATCCATCTTCTGTGCTATGAGCATGGTGATCTTTCCAATGGATAAATATGATTGAATCATCATCCAACTCACTTCCTCAGGGATTGGTAAATAAAACAAAACAAACACTCCGCCCCACCCCCCAAAAAGCCCAACCCAACCCAACCAAACCAGGATAAAACAAATTCTTTTCTTTGGCATCTACGACCCTTACGATCGAACCCATACCACTTTCTGGTGTTGTCCTTTGCTTCTCCCTCCCAACATCAGATATTGTGCTTTAGGAAGCAAACAGGTACCTTCTTCATTCCTCAAAGCCTCTGAATTGGCCATTTCTCTGCATTCTTGACACTTTCTCCTCCTACATGTGCAATGATGGTCTAATCAAATGTGAGTCATCTTCCAAATCGTTATCTCCTTAGTGACGTTTCACAGACTCAGCTGCCTTTCCTAGGCTCCAAGGGCACTTCCTACACATCTCTACTGGTGCTGCCCTCACCGGAGCTGAAGTTGGAGTTACGTGTGTCAAGACATGTCTATGATCTAGTGGGAGAGACCTCACAAGAATGTGTTGACATTGAGGCTAAGAGACCTGGGAAAAGAAATCCCAGGTTCTGTCTTTTCTCAATTTTCAGGCAGGACTGGTGATACCTGCAGAGCCCACAGGGGGACTGGTTCGAGGCCTTTCCATGAAGGTCAAAGAGCCTCCTGGGAGGCTTGGATTTGTTTCCTAGCCTCATTCCATGGTTATGTAAGGAAGGCCTGAGAGTGCTACTTCACAACATTCTGTAACATGTCTGTGGGACCCGCTACATGGTAAAGCATGGAGAGGAGAGGGCTGTATCCTTCCACTCTGTCACAGGCTGCAGGCTGGCCTTGCTGCAAGATTTTGGAGGAGGAATAAGGGGTGAGGGTAATTAGAGGTATGAAGGAGTGGCCTGCTCTGCCAGGGCCAGAGAAGCAGGAACCACGTGGGGAATGAGGTTCCCAGAAGAAGAGTGATGGCGGCAGCTGTGCCTGGTGGAAGAGGAGTTGCCTGGGGCCTCCGTGAGAAAGCTGGAGGAAGCCTTACTGGGGGGAGCTTCTGTGAGGAAGCATCTGGACAGTCAAACTGGGGGAACTTTTGCTATGTACCGATTCTTATTTTGAACTGTTATTGTTATCATGTTTGTCTCTCCACTAGACAGTATGCTTTTTGAAAAGAGACTCTGACTAACCACTGCTTGGCATACCTGAAATTTAACAAATACTGGAATGAATGAGTGAATGAATGAATGACTCAATTCATCAGATTGAACTGAGTTCTCTTCACTCTTCAGAGTGTGGTACCCATAGAACTTTACAAGCAGAGGGGACATACGTATTTAGTCTTAGGTAAAAGCCTTTAGGAGGTTTGCTGCATTGTCTACGGCAACGTTTAAAAATTGTCATCCGAAAGTATGTATTCATGCATTCCTGGAGAAAATACTAATTTATATGTGTTTCAGAGATACTTAACATCACTTGCCTGGCAGCTTATCCAACGGAGACTTCCTTTTCTCCTATTCTCTGCAGAGGGCATATTAGGCCACTGGAGGGGGAGAGCAGCAGACAGTGTGGTGAGTAGATTTTGAGTGGTTCTGGTTGATTGGAGAACTACTGGCACAGAAAATCTCTAGGGCCCCCTTTCTGCTTCAGATGTCCCTGGCAGCTGTATCAAATCGATCCTATTTGACCATGAAACATGGAGGACTTGGAATCGTCAGCCTCTTCCATTCCTACCCAGAGTGGAAAACAATAACAAAAAAGCAAAATAGAAAAAGATTTCTCATTCTGGACTCATGGTTTGGCAAGGTTACAGATGTGAGCAGGAGTTCAGGACTGGATGTACAGAGACATTGGTCAGCAAAATTGTATATGATTAAATGGCTGGTTCCAATGTGATTCCATTAGCCTCATTTTTGTAGAAACAATTAGAAAATTCAAATGCTGTATTTGTAAATTGCATTTGGGACTTAATGGTGGTATTTTCTCCCCAACTGGGATGCCTCTGTGAGTTGCCCTCTAATTCCCATTTATTTTTCCTTTATGCTCGAGCCTAATTCACAGGTGGATCAGAATAAAAGCACTTTGTGCAATCTTTTCACTGTTAAGTTTGCCATCCATTGAGGTCTTGGGGTCCTGATAGGAAGACACTCTTTTGACTGCTAATGTTAAAAAAGGAGCTCTCAGGAAATGTGGCAAAACAGCTTACATTTAAATAAATAGCTTTTCTTTTAAATATGTATTTATTTCAGAGATAATCATTTTGCTATTGATCTGGGCCATTTATTTTTTCATCTTGAACGGAAACTTCCGGTGGTTGTCTTAAAGCAAATCACTGTTATTCCTGATGCATGTTTGTGTTAAAATGGCATAATTTTCTAAATCATGTGAATTAGATACCAAGACACGGGAAAATTTATTTACAAAACACAAAATGGAGTAGGGCATTGAATGTAGAATCATTTGCCCCCTTTCCTATTGTACACTCAATAAATAAAGTATTTTTTTGGTCAGTGACATTATCAGAACTTTCCATGCTTCAAAGAGGTTATTTTTAATTAAGTGATTGATTGATTAATTAATTTTTTTTTACCGTATTTCTTCGTCAGAGAAACTGAGCTGGTTGTGGGTGTTTATTAGATACTTGTTGATTTCATCTCGGGGATGGGTACTGGCCGTCGCTCTCAACGGGAACCTAGGCTGGCTGAAGCCCTTCCCCTGACCCAGCCAGGGAAACTTTCCAGAATTTAGGTCCAGTTGGGGTAAACATCATGTGAAATGGCCAAAAGGAAGTAGCAGGTAAAGTCAATATGATTAAGACTAAATCTTACTTGCCAATTGTAGGTCTATAAAGGAATACTCCAGTTAACAAGTATTTTTTTGAGAATTCACACCAGATACTGAGGATATACATACTCTCCTCCTTCAGTAATCCAAAATATGCTGAAATTTGCATTCATTTTCACAAGGCTATATGCCATATGGGAATGTAACCCCCTCCCCATACATACATACATCAATGAAAAGAATACAGTCCCTGGAATTAAACAGATAGGGATTCAAATCCTGACTTGGCTATTTATTATGTTACCTTTGTTAAGTCATTTAATCAACATGAGACCCTTTTTCCTCATTTGCCTTATTTAACGAGGGCAATGAATACCTACCCGGCTGTTGTAGGTGTTAGAAATAATGTGTCAAGTTACCTTGTATGGGGCCTGACCTATATAGAAACTGAATGAGTGATTATAAGATATAAATATGTTCGAAGTGGGGTTTCCCCACATCAGATAGAGGCAGAGCCTAGATCTACATCGTGTGGGATGGTTGATATTGTCAGAGCTGTTCGTTTCCATCACAGGACTTAGTGAAAATTTTCAGCAACAGCATTCTTACTAAAGCACCCACACCTCGGCAAGCTGGGCAAGTCCCCCTCACACGATCCTTTGTGCTTTGAAAGACAAGTAGCTGTGGCTCCTTCAGGTGCCAAACATTAATTTATATGTTTTCTTGGAGAATTTGTGCTCTGAATAACCAGAACTTTCTGCACACCGGCCTTGCTGGGGAGAGAGCCACGTGGCTGTTCTCTGGGTGGGTGGGCGGGCTGAATCTCACCAAAGGCACGTCTTCCTTGGGAAGGAGCAGAGGACGTTTCTCCAATCCTTTTTGTCAACACAGTGGGAGTTATCTGAATTTCATTTGGGTATTAACTGCTGTGTGAGTTGGGTTTCTCTCTGTTAGAGGAGCGGCTGTTATTGGATTAAAACCACAGTTGTTGGGAAGCACTTAAGACTCCGTGGGGGATTTCTCTATCAAATAGCAGGGTCAGAGTTTTGTTTCTTCTCTTTTCTAGTAACCCCGCTCACCAGAGATGCCTGTTTTCAAGGTAACTATATCACTTAGTTGGAGACCAAGGAAAGGCAGGATTTCTTTCTTATTACCAAGGTGCCAGACGAGTCGGCTTGGAAATCATCCAAAGCTTGCTTTGGCTCTGGGCTGTAGGACTGGAACCACAGCTTCTTTGGGGATATAGAATTCGACTGTAGGGGAGAATTTCATAAGCAACAACCTCCAGGTAGAGGTACACATTCTTCTGGGCGGTAAAAAGGCCATCTTATGAATATTAACTCGCTCCCAGATTCTCCCGTGATTTAGACTCACTGTAGATTCTTTTTATACAGTGCCTGGCAGCCTTGGCATTTACCAGAAAGGTGTTCTCCCTTTAGGTGAAAGCCGGAGGCTGCTGGCGGGGACCCCTGGGATAGGCAGGTTGGCATCTGCCGGCCCACTGGGCTGAGAACCTAAAAGCCCGGGTTCTAACCCCAAACCTCATCGGTCGGGGCTCAGCCAATACATCTATCTGGGAAAGAGAAATGCATTCGGATGCCTTGAAAGTTTAGCATCTGCTTCTCGTTGGCTCCCGCTGCTTTAGAAAAACATTCGGAAGTTTCTATTGGATTTGGATGAGGCAGAGATGGCATATTTTCCGCATCTCCAGAAGCCTACACCCCACTTGGGGAGCCTCATTTGCATGCGCATCGAAAGCCGTCTGACTGCCGGACTGTACCTTTGAGCAGATCCGATGGGATCCCCACATGCATGTAAATGAAGCTCCCTTAGCCCGAGCCCAGCTCCGAGGAGGCAGAGAGCAGGCTTTTCTTGAAACTTGTTACCGCGACAGTCTCAAACCAGACACTACAATAAGGAATTTTTTCCCTTGCTCGTGTGCGTGGGGGTGTGCATGCCAGGAGGACGCCACGTAACTCGGTTTTCCAGACCGAGGTAATTTATTTAAACGCGGAATCTTTGAAAAAAAAAAAAAAAAAACGGGAAGGGATACAGGGCTTGATTTTAATCCCTGCTAACACAGAGAAAAGAATGCTCGTGTCACAACTCAGTGAGTGTAAAAATTAAAAAAGGCTGAGACTATTGTTTGAAAACAGGCGAAATAATTAAAATTATTATGGAATAATCACATATCACACAACAACCTCCCACTCTTACGAGCAACAATCCAAAACAGCCCTCCAAAGCGGGCCCAAGGGCAGAGGTTCTGTATATCATTCAAAGACCATCTGTCGTGCAATTCCAGTAGCGTCTTTGCACTATTCTGAGGGCAGGCTGAAATTTAGTCCTGGCAGTTCTCTTTCCATTTGCTAACAAACAGCAGTGATGGCAGATAAATATGGCAAACAATAGGCGTTTGTAATGAACTGGAAAGGGACGGGGAGTTTTGGAACCTGCACCAGAATCAGAAGTTCTGGGTCCTGTGCTGGGCTCGTGAGACCCCCCAGAGCCAGTTCTTGCCATGTGGCAGCCCAGACAGACATCTGCGGGCTGAGCGAGGCTTCAGCGCACTCAGCCAACCTAAGGGCCTGATTTAAATAAAGTTCTTTTTTCTTAGAAAAATTAATCATCACAAAGACTCCAAGCTAGGGTTTTTTTCTGGGTTCCAGGAAAAATCAAACACGGCGAGTTGTTCCGAAAGCTGACTTTTTAGTTTGGAGTCTTATTTATTTATTTGACACACACAGAGAGAGAAAGAGACAGAGAGACAGAGAGAGAGACAGAGAGAGCAAGAACACAAGCAGGGGGAGTGGGAGAGGGAGAAGCAGGCTCCTCACGGAGCAGGGAGCCCAGGACCCTGGGCTCATGACCCAAGCCAAAGGCAGATGCTTAAGGACTGAGCCACCGAGGTACCCCTAGTTTGCAGTCTTTACTTTTGCTCAGAGGCTACGTCCCCTCCCTCCCCATGCCCTCAGTCACATGTTCTTGTATGCCCTCTCATTCTGGGGCTTTACAGAGCCTGCGCGAGCACAAGCTTGGTAATTATGCTTGATAAGGTGTTTATTTGCATTGTTTTCAATGCATAAAAGTGTGACTGGATTGTTTGATGTTGAATCAGGGAGGCAAAGATACTACATCCATCTTCAAAACTTATAGTTTTAATTCGCAGATTAGTAATACCTGAGGAACGCTGGATTAAAGCTGCTCTTTCGAGTGCTTGGGGTCGTCTAGAATTCCGACAGAACCGAACTCTCTTTTGTAAAATCATTTGTTGACCGCGTTTCTGGAAATATCTACATACACACAAGCTCACAGGCTTATATACCCAGCTCTCCAGACCCGATTTCCACTCTCCCCCCTGCCCCCCAATTTTCTCACATGCTCACGCCGTCTCTCTCTCTCTCTCACACACACACACATGCACACACACATACACAGAATCCATTAGTCAGAAGTCTCTGGAAGACCTCACACTAGGTTCAGGAATGAGTGGGATGTTATTTCAATAGGCACATCACTGAATCTTTGATGATTTTAATTTCTGGTTGGAGTAATAAAAGGGTTGCTCCCGCTCATCTTCTAAAATTAGCACTTCATGCCAGGGAGGCCACTTAACCTGCTTTGGTGAGGAGCCCATGTGGACCTCAAAGAGCAAGGCCAGCCTCCTCGTGCAATGCGGGCTCCGGGGAGGAGTGGCCTTTGTGCAGTCCGCAGGGCTGGCCATTAACAGGAACGGCGGTGGGGTGGGTGCGGGGAAGTTCAGAGGCAAGTTCCAGTCCTCCACTGCTGAAATTAGTAAAAGGCAAGGAGCTGCTTTTCCCTGTCCTGCCCCTGACGTTGGTTCTCACTGACAATTCTGCCAGTGGTGTGCTCAGCTCCTGAGCTAGAGGCCAAATGACAGTAGTGTTATATTCAAGCCGGTGTTGCTTCCTACCAGTATTTTGCAGCGAACATAGTTTTAAACTCAAAACAACTGAAGTGATTTAAAAGATTCCATTTAGAAGCCTGACATTTTAGAGCCAGAAGGGACTTGAGGAGATTATTTATACTTTATGCACGAGGCAACCTGAAACATAGAAAAGTTACATGATTTTCCTGAAGTCATTCAAAAGAGGACAAAGGCTATACGGCTGCTATGCAGTATAGCCTAAGTGGATCACTTAGCAATCCTAAGTGAGTGTTTTTTTTGGTCACCACCACCCCCCGCCCGTCCCTTTAGGTCTGGGGAGCATAGGTCACTGAATCATACTGTGCTTGGTAACCTAGGGAGATGTACTAGTGGAACTCGTGAGATCATGGGATCGGAAGTCTTGAAAGCCCAGCCTTTAGGTAACACATTCCAATATTATCATGCCACAACAGACAACTGAGGCTTCTCTTTTGTCTCTGTAAACTCATTGCCAGAGCTTCTTAATATCTCTTTTTTATGTCTTTTTTATGTCTCCAGTTACTCTGAGTTCATTTTAGTAGATTCTGCCTGTTACGGATCCATTTACCTATCTGGCTGTTGGCAAGTAACCACAGTTCATGTTACCCACCTCCTAGAATCGTTGTGTCTGCTCCCATCATTCCCGTATTGTTCTTCTTTCTTCCTTTTTCCTACAGAGTGGAGAAAATCCTGCCAGTTCAGCTTAGTATGGGATAATTTTGTGACATGTAATTTCCCCCCTAGCCAATGGTGTGCTGGCCCCAGCCTGTAGCAGCTCATGAGAGCTCATTTTTGTAGGAATTTTGCGTATCAGTTGTTAAATTGCTGACAGGTTTAAATTGACCTTGATGGAGTATTTGCACCAGAGAAATTGGCAAACTAGCAAGTCAGGGGAGCCCTTCCCGGGGAGGGCTGGCTGTTCAACCACACATCCCCGCTCCTCCTCCCACCTTCTTGTGTTTCCTGAGACCAGTAGGGGAATTGAAACCAGGGCTAGAGTTTGGTACTTCTGCGGGGGAAAGCCCAGTGATAGACGACACTCTAGCAAATAAGTGCTAACCGAACCATAGCCGGACAGCATTATTATTTTCATTACTGGGACTAGGAGTGGGACCTAATTGAAGATGGGTAGGAATACTTATTTCTAGATTTTTCTAGAATTGTCTCACTACTATTATCTAATATGGACACTGTTTCACAATACTTGAAATGTGACTATGTATGTTAACAGAAAGAAGTTTACTCAGGACTCTAAATTCACCACATCTCCATGGGATGTCTGTGGCTTCTTGCTCTGCCCACTTTCAGATGGCCCTGTGTGATGCTGGCTCTCCCAGACAGAGAGTGCCATTAAAATCCAACCACCTCAACCTACACCTATCAAGAGCCCATTATGTCTAAGGGATGGGACTATAGGAGCCCAACTAAACTAACAATATGAAGAAGAACCCCATGTCTTCCATTTTTTTTCAAATCCAAAACAAATTCGTGTACCTTCATTTGTCACGCAATGCGGGTCGAACATGTTGGCCGTCCATGCACAGGCTTTCGGTGACAATGTTTTTCTCTCTTCTCTCCTCTTCAGAATTTTTACAACAAACTAGAGAGGGAAGATTCTATGCCCTCAGGTCAAAAGAGAGAGGATTAAACAGCGCTGGGTGGCAGCTGGTCAGTCACCAGACAGTTTTAATGTGGAGATGTTCCTAAAAAGAAAGTGGAAAATTCCCCTTCTGTCCTGGGAGCTGGCCCATGCTTCTAGGGCAAGTGCTGCCTTCGTCTCTGCCAGACACAAGCGAAAACCAGAATGTATGCGGAAAGCCGATACGGTAAAAAAAATCAAGCAGGGAACGAGGCTTCTCCAGAACCTCCTGGATGATGGAGTCAGACACAGAGCAGAGAGTTTCAAAATCAATGCCAGGTCAACTACTAAGTCACCCAACCTGGCTAGTATATTTGCCGTTCCTTGAAAATCTATTTGTGCATGGCTGGACCTTATTTTATTTCGTGATGTTTCCTCTTCTGCCCTCCCATTTCAGTTTGAGTGACTAGAGTCGGTTACTGAGCACCTTTATTTTCTTTTTCTTTTTTTTTTTTTTAAGAGATCAAGCGTGAAATTTCTTTCCTCGTCAAAAACAGCGAGAATGCTCGCTGCGGGCAGTGTTGCACGAGAAAGTATAGAGCTGGAAAAGAAAGAACTGGATTTCAGTTCTAGTTGTGGTATGGATGGGTCAGTCCCACGACATTGGGTAAATGACCAAATCACCTAGAGCCTCAGTTAACTCACCTGTAAGTGAGATTAAAACCAGATGATCTCTATATCTGATAGGCTGGTAATTCTTTAATACAACTCTTTGGGATCCCCTCTTTTCCCAACACCCACATGTTCTCCATATAACTCGTTTATTTTTACTTCTCCCACACCTCTATTAATATTCTAAGTGAAATGCTCTTTATAGCCTCAATTCTCAATGAGTGGTCTCTGGACATGCAATGGCAGCGTCACTTAGGAACTTACTAGAAACGCAATTCTCAGGCCTGACCCTGGATCCCCAGAGTCAGAAACTCCTTCGGGGGAGGCCAGCAATCTGTGTTTTGACGAGCCTTCCAGGCAGTTCTAACAGACTGGGGAGCAGCTGGTTCCAAATTCTTTCAGCTATCAAGACCATAGTTTTCCCTAAACCTAAGCACCTTCATGCTGTAGACCAGTTTGCAAAAAGCAGACCAGGTACCAGTTTGCAGAAATGTGACATCCGATATCATTATTATTTAGTAAAAGCAGTAACAACACATGTACAGGTATTTTTATATATATCCATGTTTTTTTACCTCATTTTCTCATTTGAGCCTTGGAGCTGGCAGCTCTCGGGAGGAGGATGAGAGACTGGTGCTCTGGGTAGGGGCTTAGCAGCTCAACAACCTCATTTCCATTCGAGGAGAAATGTGTCCCCTGCTCCAAGGCCACATTTCCTGGAGAGTGGGGACAGGCAAAAGTCCGCCAGAGCCACACACAGATTCCGCTTCTCTCTGAGATTTGGATCAGCGATCTTTTCTGGGGAATTGTGGATCTAGCAGACCCATAATCACATATCTCCACCAATGACAGATACTGCCAGGGAAATAAGTTTCACACTGACGTCCCCCAAGCCCATGACCAAACGAGTTACAAGAATAGATGGAAAAGCTCTCGTGTTCACAGCTCATGGGCGAGAGGAGCCTGCTGTTTGGGAATTACTTACACTGGAAGTCAGAAGGGGCCTGTAGAGTCATGTGACATATGGCCCTCGGGCCTCTCACTCCCGTGATTGGCAGGTCACACTCCCTGGTTTTTTGACTAAGGCCCGTCACAGCTGAAAAGACAGCTAGTGAAATGGTTTTCACTTCACTGAGGGCTATGCCACGGGTCACCCAGTGCTTCCAGCCTCACTGTGAAAGGCTGCAGTGCGTCTTGGTTTTAAGGACAACGCTTGGAGTGGTTTCACTCGGCTGGGTGTTGCTGCTGGGTGAAACGGCTGCCAAGTGGGCTGATGGAAAGAAGAGGAAATACTGTCACCTAACGCATGTCTGCTAAAGCTGAGAAGATGAGGTCCTATTTGTGAACGTGCTTATACGCAAGTTAGAATCACAGCTTGGTAGATGAGTGAAATGCATGTGTCCAAAATAGCTTGTTTGGGACAGGAATTCAGAAACAAACAGAAAAATATCTCATTCACATCCCGATTAAGTACGAAATTTATAAGGGAGATCTCGAAGATCAAGAGCGTCTTTCAGAGGATATATTTGATGTGATTTGAAAGACTTGGAAACACCTCTGGTGGCAAACCTCTGCAGAATTTGTCTGGCTTGAACACATCACCCAAGAGCATACATCAATTAATGCAAATACATATTTAATTGTCCTTAAAATGAAATCATGCAGCATTCAAAAATGAATAAAGGCATATCCTTGGGATTTTTCCATGGTGTCATCTCTTGGTGTTTGTGTGTGTGGGAGAGACAGAGACAGAGACAGAGAGAAAGACAGGGAGAGACAGAGAAAGAGAAGGCCTCATTCTCATCAGGGATGGTCTCCTACCATCCAGGAGAAGGTCTGGTCTCTGTGTGCATTTTTCTTAAGTGACACCTACCTTCCCTTTTTCTGTTTCTCTTTTCTTTTTCTTTCTTTATTAAAAAAATTATCTTAAATGGGTGTTCAAATTCACTATGCGGTATGATTAAGAAAACAGAAAATAACATCACTTCACATTGGTGAAACAAACCTTTAAAGGTATTTTTTAAAAAAGTCTAAAACCATGTAGTATAAGCACCTAGCTTTCAAATCTTCATGTCACCCTATTTCAGAAGGCACATTGATTCTGAGCATCGCCCTTGGTGCTGCTGTTGAGATCAGGAGATAACTGCACAATTCTCCCATCACAGGAAGGAAGGTTCAGGGCATGGTTAAAGAGCAAATTTGCCCAAGGAAAGTGTATATTCTATCAAAGCACAATAATTCTACGGAAATGAGGATCTCTCCCTTTATCTTGCCTTGTCTGTGTTTTAAACACTTTTAATTCTTACTTTTTAATGTTTCTTTCCTATGATTCCTGATAGAAGAAAATGAAGCTTTGACATCCATATTTTAAGCTGCCCGGGTGAGTTGATTGTATATGTCATAGTTAAGGACCGAACATGGGCTAATGTCCTCCTGATAAAAACCAAAGAACGAGTTAATTGAAGAGCTTTTTCTACTGTATGTAATCAAAGTCAGTTATTATTTCAGTAAAAATAATTAACTTGAGTTTTCATAAATAGGTTTAAATTTAATTCTTACTGTGTTTACTAGAGGGATCCAGGCTAAGCATTTTCTTATCGTGAGATTTCTTTTCTTTTAACTGAAGTAGAATTGACATAGTGAGACACTGTTTCAAACTGAAAGTAACAAATATCCTCCTTCATAATAAAAGTTTAACCCAAATCTACAATTTGTGCGTGGATGTAATTATCTAGTGGTTTTACATATGCAGGTTTGTCTGGTGATACCTGAGCACTCATAGGCATTCTTACCGTCTGATATCCGGCCCCTCCTTTCCGTCGAATGGGTGGTCTTTGTTCACAATGCGCTCTTCTTGCTGTCTGTCTACCTGGTCTGTTCGTGGCTGTTTTCCCTGGTGTTTGTGCTAAGCTACATTTTCTCAGGCTCTTGGTTTTGGCTGTGTGTATGTAAGCTCAAATGACCACAAGTTAAAAATCCTTCTGTCAGGTAAACAAATGCCCCAGGTGGGCTTAGTCTATAAGTTGATTTCTTTAATAAACAAAGTAGTTGTACACATGGATACGGCCTGACCGCAGGAATGGGAGGGAAGGTGTGTCTGGACTTCTAAGAGATATATCTCACCTTGATTTTGAGTTCAAAAATCATTTCAGTCGTGGCTTGCTTTTTCCTTCAGCCACAAAACCATTGGTGTTCCAAAAGTGGACAGGCTAGGGTAGGTGGAGAATGCCGTTATCCGCTTCCTCGGTTTCTGTTCAATTAGCAACAAGGCCATTTTGACCATTTCTCTTGCAGAGTTCACAGGGAAGAGTGGCTGTTCACTTTGAAGCGTCTTAGAGAGTTGTGTAGAAACTCTAGTCACACCCCCCCACTTCAGTTCTTTCACACTCGGAGGACATCTTTAATTCCAAATTGCTAAGCAAACTGGGCTAAGTTGAACAGCTTTGGTCCAGTGGGTAGTGTTAAATAAAAATTATTAGCCGTTCCTGACTTGTGTTGACTTCAAATAGTAAAAGCTCTATAAGATTTTACTTTCTGGTTGTATTTTACCACTCTATCTTTTTTTTTTTTTTTTTTTTTTTTGGTGAATAGTGTGCTAGTCTTCCCCATTCTGACCTAGTTCCTGAGATAGCCAATGATGTCTTTTTTTTCTCCCTTTGAAAGATCTTTTTGAAGAACAGTATATAAATATGTCTTAAAATATTTTTTTTACTACAGGGTTCAAGTTTATTGTAGAAAATATAGATTAGCAAAAAGAAAATGATAAAAATCACCTTTAATTTCACCATCTACAGATAAGTATTCTTAATATTTTGAGGGATTTACTTCCAGATATTTTCCCTTATGCATATATATAAAAAAAAAGCAACAACGAATGTGATTTCCTTATCAGGGCTTAAGGGGTTAAAAGGGAAAGAGAGGATTATTTCACTTCTTGCTTACATTTTCAGCTCCCTCAAGGTCCCCTCTTTAACAGACTGTCTCTGGAGTGATTCAGGATGCTGAAGCTGTTGATCACTGAATAAATCTTCCCTGACTCTGAAAATGTTACAGTATTATGCAGCACACACAACGCGGGTTGCAGCTGAGCTGCTCTGTGACCAGAGATGATCTCTGGGTAAAGAAACTGCCTGGAATTACCCAGGGGAGTTTGCATTTCAGTAGCGAAAGAGTGAGTGCAGAAATGGAATTGAGTGACTTGCTCAACATTTTGGCCATAGAAATACTAGGCACAGGCTGAGAGAGCCAAAGATCAGAAGAAACCTCAGTATCTTTTGGTTCAAGGGAGAGAAGGACACCCTATAAATGTCACTCATTAGAGAGCTCCAGAAATGGGCCATTTCAAATACATCACCAAGCGGCCTGCAGGATGGAATGTCCTGGAAGCCTCCTTTCTCTTGGAGCCACTCTGAGCAAGGAAGACATGTAGCATGAGGTAACGTCTGCTTCAGAGAGTTTTTAGATGTTGGCCTGTCCTCTGTGTTGATATTGGGATACAGGTGGGGGAGGGATCCTTCAGAACAGATTCTCCTAGAGGTCTGGTCCCTCAGCGCCCAGACGGTGAGAAATCCGTTTTGCACTTGGTTTTAAAGGAATATTTTAGTGCAATTTTGACCAATATTTTAGTGCAATTCTGACCATCAGAATCGTTTCTGAAACAGAGCCCTCCACGCTGTGAGCTACTTGTCTTACTTAATATTGTGTTTCCGGGGCTGAGGCAAGCACTCGAAACGTCTTAGATGCCCGGTGAAGATTTAGTGAATGAAATGTGGGTAGTAAACAGTGACTTAGGATTAGCCGCCATGTATGACGGGCTTCTGTGTACCATTTCTACTTAATTGTAGCAGCAAATGTAAACCTTTACGATAACGGAAGTGTGCTGTCGTCCACAGAGGTGGCAAATGGTCAGCCTCAATTTAGTACACAGATGTGTCTTGCAGGGGTGCAAGATAGGGAAGGGGTGGCAGACGCAGCTAACAGTTAAAATATATTCTCAGAGGTGCCTGGGTGGCTCGGCCAGTTGATTTTTGACTTTGGCTAGTCTTGGGGTCATGGGATCGAGCCCTGCAGCGGACTCTGGGCTGGATGTATAGCCTACTTAGGATTCTCTCTCTCTCCCTTTCCCTCTGCTCTGCCCACTTCTCCCCCACCCCCAGTCCACCTTGAGCAGGTGTATCCTCTCTCTCTTTCAGAAGAAAGAAATAAAAATAAAATAGCTTAAAAAACATTATCAGAGTAAATGCCTTGGATAGAACACACACTTGTACACACACTTACTCCTATTAAAAGACATTGTCCTATATACAAATTTGCTTGCCTTGCTTGTGAAGGCACTTGGACTTGAGGTCCTTGGTGTGATGCAAAGCTTCCCTATGTAACAAATGTATTGAATCTGATTCTCCGGGGGGAGAGGGGGTAGTTTACAATTTCAAACAGCTCTCTGGATCATTTGGATATAGGTGGCTTGTACAAGGCATTCAGGAGTCAGTGGTATAGAGGAAGGGGTGATGTGACTTTTCCATTTTTCTATAATTTATGTGAACCATTTAGTCTTAATGTCCAATTACTATGCAAGGCCATAACAATTACCACATGTATGTTGTTAAATGTGTGCCTGATTAACTTTATTACAGGTTTATCTGAAATAGCAGTAACTGTACCTACATGAGGTCTCAGTCTTCAGAGATTTTATGAGCAGAATATAAGAAACATTAATAGGAGCACAATTTAGGGCCAAGCTTCAGCATTATGGCCTTAATAAGTTGTTACATGTATTGTCTATCTGTGTAGAAAGTTAAGTTGCAAATAGTTTGTCAGTGTTTTTATTTTTTTTATTTTTTATTTTTTAAAAGATTTTATTTATTTATTTGACAGACAGAGATCACAAGTAGGTAGAGAAGCAGGCAGAGAGAGAGAGAAAGAAGAGAGGGAGAAGCAGGCTCCCCGCTGAGCAGAGAGCCCGACACGGGGCTCAATCCCAGGACCCTGAGATCATGACCTGAGCCGAAGGCAGAGGCCTAACCCACTGAGCCACCCAGTCGCCCCTTGTCAGTGTTTTTAAGTCATTTTTTTTTTAATCTGGTAGAATATTGTTTCCTCTTTCATAATACTTGGATTTTCATTTTTTTTTGATAAAATTTGGGGGAAAGGAAAAAGATCATCTAAACCTATGCAGAACAAGCAAAATTCTGTTGTCCTGATGGTAGACCTGGATTTTTACAATATTGTTCTTATCTCAGGACACACCCTGGTGCCTCTCAACCAGCCTGATGATTATCAGGTATGGCGAGAAAACTTTAACTGGAATCCATATTGAATTCAATGATCCATTCCAGGGAAAGAATATTGTTCAGGGCAGACTCTACAAATGACCAATGTGCCCCTCATTCTACCACAGACCTTTACCACACTGGAAATTGTTGGGCACCCCTTGTTTATAGCACACACAACACCAGATATGAACCTTTCTGACAATGGTCTTGAAGTCAAATTTTCGCAAGTCACTGGCATCTTGTTTCACTCCAGAAAAAAAAAAAAAAAGAGAGAGAGAGAGAGATTTAGAGAGAGAGAGAGAGAGAAAGGCAAGCAGAAAGGTTAGTATAGATAAAATAAGTATACCATGAAGCAAAGTTTTCGAGCAGATTCATTGTTTTAAGCAACTAATGAGATTGGTGGCGCACGGACAGGAAATGTGCTGTCCCAAGTGCCACAGGGGATAGAACAATGACTTGGCGCTCACCTCAAAGAGTCAACAATTAGTCAGACTTCCCCTAAGTCCAAATTCTACCCGGTAATCAGCAGGAATCGCTTCCTGAATCACCCAGCCACTCACTGATGCTAAGTTCTTTAGGTTCAGCTGAGAGCTGGAGCTCTGATAGAAAGAAATATGTCCTAGTCTTGCTTCCCTTTCACCTTGAGTAATGTCAGGGGGGCAGAGATGCCCAAGCCAAGTGCTTGGATGCACCAACCTTCACACTATCTTCTGGTATCACCCTGGGCATGTTGTTGCCCCCTCTTTGGTTCCTACAGGTGACAAACCAGGATAATGGCGTATCCACATCGCCATTTTGCTTTGAGCATTAAGAGAGCTGTGTGTGGACAGTGCCGGTGGCATGGTGAGGTGCACTAGTGGTGGTTTTATCCCCTTGGCTAGGGGCTGTGGAGCTGGCTCAAGGTTATCCAGATGCCCGAGAGGATGTTCCACACCCTGTGCCCATGCAGAGGGACCAGCTCTCCTTTCCAGGGAGGGGATTCTCTGCAAATCCACCCTCTCCTGTCTTTTGAAGGCCTGCTTTTTCCTCCCCTGCCCTCCTCTTCCCTCTTCCACATTCCACACTCCCCCTGCCCTGGCCCCATTTAATGGTTTAACTTAATGGTTTATTCAGCTCCATAAAGGGTGTGTCCCGATGCCACCTGTCCACATTTGGTCTTGCTCTTTGGCTAATTCTGTAACACTTGGCCCTACCGTTGATTGGGTGGGACTCTGTACATTTTCTGTTAACTATTTCACACATTTATTTCTTGTCTCCTCTAAGAGACTGGAGGCTTTTGGCGGGCAGGGAAGAGTTTTCCATTTCTTTGTCATTCTTTCTGAGCCTTGTCTGAGGCCTTGTGCATGCTGGCAGGTGAGGCAATAGATTCTGGTTGAATCCAGAAGTGCTCATGTTTCTAAAAGGCTATTGGGGTCTTCAGTGAATTCTTATAAGAAGGGCTTGTGGCGCCTGGGTGCCTCAGTCGTCTGGGTGTCTGACTCGACTCTTGATTTCAGCTCAGGTCATGACCTCAGGGTTGTGAGATAGAGCCTTGTGTTCGACTTTGTGCTGTGTGTGGATTCTGCTTAAGATTCTCTCTCAATACAAATCAAAACCACAATGAGATACCACCTCACACCAGTCAGAATGGCTAAAATTAACAAGTCGGGAAACAACAGATGCTGGCGAGAATGCGGAGAAAGGGGAACCCTCCTACACTGTTGGTGGGAATGCAAGCTGGTGCAGACACTCTGGAAAACAGCATGGAGGTTCCTCAAAAAATTGAAAATAGAGCTATCCTATGACCCAGCAATTGCACTACTGGGTATTTACCTTAAAGATATAAATGTAGTGATCCGAAGGGGCACATGTACCCGAATGTTTATAGCAGCAATGTCTACAATAACCAAACTATGGAAAGAGCCTAGATGTCCATCAACAGATGAATGGATAAAGAAGATGTGGTACGTATATACAATGGAATACTATGCAGCCATCAAAAGAAATGAAATCTTGCCATTTGCAATGACGTGGGTGGAACTAGAGGATATTATGCTGAGCAAAATAAGTCAATCAGAGAAAGACAATTTTCATATGATCTCCCTGATATGAGGAATTTGAGAGACAGTGTAGGGGGTAATGGGGGGAAGGGAGGGAAAAAATGAAACAAGATGGGGTCAGGAGGGAGACAAATCATAAGAAACTCTTAATCTTATGAAACAAACTGAGGGTTGCTGGGGGTTGGGGGGGGTAGGGATAGGGTGTCTGGGTTATGGACATTGGGGAAGGTATGTGCTATGGTGAGTGCTGTGAACTGTGTAAGCCTGATGATTCACGGACCTGTACCCCTGGGGCAAATAATACATTATAAGTCAAAAAAAAGATTCTCTCTCCCCCTCTCCCTTTGTCCTTATCCCAACTCTCGTCCTCTTTCTCTCTCTCAAAAATAAATAAATAAATAAGTAAATAAAATAAAAATAAAAAAGATTTAGAAAAATGCTAAAAGAAAGGAAAGGCTTATAAAGTCTAGAATCCATCATTGGGAGGGGATGATTGTGAACTCTCCTGGTTGCTTTAATTTAATGCAGGACATTCCAAACAGTTGGCTTTTCCCTCACCAAGGCCTGGAGTGATGGCGAACACGCCAGACCAGAGGTCAACCCTGCTCTTGATCCTGAGAAACAGGGTAACTTCTTCGACAATTCACTTGAGCACTGGCTGCCTCTGTTTCCTCACCTGTGAAATGAAGGCTGTTAGAATAAACTCGAAGTTTCTGGTATTGTCTGAGATTTTACCATCTCTGAGTGTTGTAAGGTTATAATCACAACTGCTTACTTAGGTAGTCCCCTAGCTCTCTGGAAAGAGGTAGCAGTTGAATTATTCATCCTGTTCAAAAATTGCATTTCCAATGAACAATTTCTATTGTTGTTGCTTATTTTTGACAAAATTACAAAAATATGGTCTGATAAGTTGAGTGCTTAGGTCAATGAAGGTTTTACCCAAGCTGAGGATTCAAAAAAGGTAGATTTTAAAAATCAAGAATAACTTTCCAGTAATTTTTATGAAAATTATTTTATAGCATTTTTGTAATTTATGCTTTAAAATTTTGACTTAAATTAAAAAAACTCAGTGCTATAAAGCTGTAAAAGGTAGAGAGATTAAAAAAAGAATCTAATATCTAGAACAAATATATTTTTTCTGGTAAAATTATAGACAGTATTATGAATGTTCTGCCTGATTAACTTCTGATTACAACATTCTAATTGGAAAAGTCCTTCAGGTAAAACAGGACAAGCTGTAGTATAATAGGCTGAGAAGCATGGCTTCATGGACACAGTCAGGCATCAAGTATTTAAGCGTGCTCCTGGGGTGTTGAGTTCTGGGCCGGAGACTCAGAGGGAGACAATGAAAATTTGGTACATTCTCTCCTTAGAACATAAGACTTGTTTTTTCTATATAGTTTTATAATGTCTACAGTTATATTTACTTACTTCTATCTCTATCAGCTGAGGAAATAAACCCATCCAACCAACCTCTTTTTATTTTACTTTATTTTATTTTTTAGAGATACAGAGAGGGTGCACGGAGGGGAGAGTTGGATGGGGGAGGGGCAGAGGAACAGGGAGAGAGAGAATCTTGAGCAGCCTCTATGTCCAGCACAGAGCCCACTGTAGGCTCGATCTCACAACCCTGAGATCATGATGGGATCTGAAATCAAGAGCTGGACGCTTAACTGACTGAGCCACCCAGGCATCCTCAAGCCCTTATTTTAAAAAGCAAAACATAAAATAGTAGGCTTGCAATTTCTTTTCCAAAATAATGCATTGGCTGTCTGTATTTGAACCCTGTGATTGTCATTGCGGTAACTGCTGGCCTGCATGGATTTTATTTTCTTAGCTGAAAACAACCCAACATTTGCCCGAAGACAACATCTTTGACTTATGGATACGGATTCCCTTAAAAAGCCAATCAGAAGGAAAACACAAAAAACACAGAAAAAATACAAACAAATCATTCTGATTTCTCTGAGTCCCCAGGTGCAGGCCCATCTCAACATTTTTGTAGTTATGGATACAGCCTGCTTCGTTCCAAAAAGGACTTTAGGTGACTCTGTGTTCCCTATTTTTATTTCTCACGTGGAACTAATTTTGAACAAATCAACCAGATAATACAAAGTGGGTCCTATGTTGAAAATGTGGCAAGCACCCAAATGTCACTGAGAAATTAGAAGGTGCTGAAAAGCTTTCTGAAGCTAGAATATTCCCCCCCATTGACCTTCCCATTATCAGATTTCATTAGAATCACTTCTTAGGAATCTTCGGTAGACAGGCATTTTAACTGGGTTAAGATGTTACCTGGGAGAGGTGCCAAATAAACTAATCTGTGTTAATGTGTTATATATTTGATTAATTCATGGTTGCAAACACAGTGCCTCAGGGGCCAGGCCAGTAGCTCCAGGCTGGGCCGGCAACTGCCGGTGGTGGGAGGGAGGTGGGGAGGGTGAGGTGAGTGCAGAGCTGGCCTGGAGTGGTGCGATCCAGGCCCCTCTTTGGGCCAGCTGCCACTCAGACCCTGTGAGTGTGAGACATCGGGCTCCAGGCAGCTGGTTTGCCTTCTTTTTAAAAGGATTGCTATCTGGAGTGTCTTGATTTTTAAATGTTGATCATTCAGACTTTTTGAAAATACTGCATGCTCTTCAAAAAACAATCTCTCTGACCACCCTGATTTGGCCTCTGGATTCGTGCGTTAGTTGCGTTGGACCCTAGTGGCCATTCTGGGAGCAGGTGACTGTTCTGAATGTCCTGCCGGAGGGCTGGAGTAGAGGAGAGGCTTGGGGCGTGGGACATGGGCCCCTGAGGCAGGACGTCAGGCGCAGGGGCCTCGGGTCCTACCCACCGGACTGGAGTCGGGTCCGAAAGAGGAGGAGGGGCAGAGGAAGGCCGGATGGGGGCCACGGCCTCGTTCATTCTGGCTGGGATGAGACCCTGAGTGACTCGGAGGCTTCTGTCCGCTTCGCCAAATGACACTCGTGTTCCTTGGATGTGGAAGCTGCTCTTGTTTGCTTTTCTCTGGTTCTCAAGGTGCTCCTGAGCGCAGCAGATATCGGGGTCCTGCCCTATCAGTGAGCAAACAAATCCCCAGTGAGACTTGCTGGCTGCTTCTCAGCCAGAGGATTAGCGATGATTTAAAGAAACACGGGAGAACACTTCGAAGAGTGCCTTCTTGGCACTGGAGTCAGCCAACAGCTGGCCTTCAGGAGAAAAGCAATCCTTTAATTCAGGACCCAAACTATAATTTTTCAAACAGCTCCCAAGAGTCGGCCATGGCAGTCTGGCACTCCTGACAAGGAGACGCCCTCGAAGCCAGGTTCCCCGTGGAAGATCCTCCCTGTGCCACAGGCACGGGCTTTCCTGGGGGGCCAGGGCACTCCAGCGGGTGGCCTTGACAAGTGGGACTCTCACGCAGGGGCTGCTGGTGATGGGAGGGAGATTTGCGGGTGACAGTGGAGGGGGTACAAGGGGGGCAAGACTTTCTGAGTAAGATCAGCGTTTGATCAGTGCACTGATTGGTTTTCCAGTCTGGAAATGCAGCACCTGGGAAACGTCCTGCTCGCCTTGCTTTCCCTTCCCGAGCTGGTCGTCAGGGGGAGCTCTCTGCTCGCCTACAATCCGGAGAGGGCTGCGTTCAGCAGGCGTCTGAAATTTTCAGAGAACTCACAGACCTCATTTTACATTCTTTTCCACGCTTGCCTTTGTCCTGCAGCAACAAGTGATCGCTTCAGGGTACGATTTCAGGGATGGACATGAGAAGGCACTGGGGCTGAACAAAAGCGAAGAAGTTGGCGCCGATTTGGGCATTTTGGAACAAGAGGAATTTCTGTTGGAAAAGTAGCACGTGTGAATGCGAGAGGCAAGAGGAGAGGGCAGGGAGGGGGAGGAGGAGAAATCGAGAGAAAGAAAAAAATGCTCGGGTCCTTAGGAGATGGGCTCTCTCTCTGTGACTTAAGGGAGTCTCACAAGGACGGTGCGCTTCTGTTTTGCTTTCCTCGGGGCCGCTGCCTTTCCTTGTCGTAGATGCTGGTTAGAGTCCTGGGTTAGTCATCATGCAACAGCTGACCAGCTAACCCATAGATCAGGTGGAATTAACTCAAGAACAATCAGGGAGGTCAGTGCATTGCTTGACGGCCGACAGGTGCGTGGTTGGAGGGATTGCATCCACGGCCGAGGTTTGACGTGGTCCCTTCATTTTGCGCTTCTGGCTTCAGTGTATTGATTTAACCCCCAGTCAAGACGAAGATCTGGAAATACAAGCAGGATCTGTAAGTGGTCTGCAGCTGCACACACGCGGAAAACCCTGCGTGTTGCCTCTGTAATCAGGAGGAATCTATACTCTGACATTCTCGCCCAGGCTCCCCTTCGTCCTCCTCCTCATCTCCCTGTGCCTGTCATGGACTAGCGACTGTTTATTTTCCTTCTTACCAGTCAGGAGGGAATGGAAGACAGAATAAGTAAAGGAGGTCGACTATGTTAATTTACCAGCTGTTTGGTTAAGCAAATAAACAAAAATCTTTGGCCAAAATGAAACACAGATTTTTTTTTTTTTTTAACAGAACTTGATGACGGGATAACGCCAGGCATTCACTAATACCTCGATGTTTATTTTCTAAATAACATCAGAAAAAGGTCCCAGGCATTGAGGTGGATGATAATATTCCTTTAGAATAAGGAGGAGAAGTAGAAGTCATTTCAAAGGGCTTTAATTGCCACAGAATGATTCTCTTTCCCACTTAACTTTTTCTGCCTCAAGGTCTCCTTTACACAGCATGTCTAAGGCATGATTTAGCTTTTTGGAAGCAGCTGATGGCATAAATCTGGCCAGACGGGGAGGGTGCTAGGGAGCTGGCAGGACACTCTGCAGGCCAGTGTGCCCCAATGTCACTCGGAACACTCCAGAATGAAGCCGGCAGGGACTGCCGGGTACCCTCACCGACGCAGACAGATAGATAAGGAAAGGAGAAAATGTCGCCTCCTGTGTTTACCTTAGAGAGGCACAGTTCAGGTGTGGTTTTGTCCCCAGAAGATGCCCTGTTAGAAAGGCCTTGGGCACTGTCCCTCCGACTGGGGGACCTTAGGAATCTGGCCTGTTGTCGGCCTGCATGTCTCGGCCTCCTCCCCTCTGACCTACTGCATCAGAGCCAGGAAATGTTTGTCTCGAAGAGTGTCCTGGGTGATCCTTTGCACGGTCAAGTTTGGGAACCCCTGCTCTTAGGACTCTGGGGACTCTGTTCTGCTAGGTTAGCACAAGGAGGGGAGGGTGCAGTCCAGCATTTATTCAGCGACTTGTATGTGCCAGGTGAGGCTCCCCGGCCCTCGGTATCTTCATAGTATCCTTATAGTGAGAGTACTACCAGGCACGGTACAGAAACACAGAGAGGTTAAGCGAATTGTTCAAGGTCACACAGCGGGTAAGAGGTGGAGCCACCCTTGATTTGAAAGTGAGTGTTCTTTTCACTAAACCATGAAACGCAGAAGATTTTTAATTTCCTTGTCAAAGAGTCCCCAGACATCACTCGTTATAACCAGGCATGAAAAGAGTTTAATTCCCATTTCTTTACATTTGTTCAGGCTCCTCTCAGCCTCCTGAGAGGGAAGTCCTGATACCTGCTTGCTGCAGAACAAATCCAAGCCGCCCCTGACAGTCTAGTCTAGAGCAGCAGGCTCTGTCCTCGGGGCCGCGCTGGCAGCTTCGGGGGAAAGGAATCATTCGCGCCACGCGCCTTAAATTCCGTCTTCTGGTAGCCAGTACGATGTAGTGTGTCTTATACCAATCTTTGGTTTTCCATCATTTGCTGAAATAGCAATGAAGCCTTTCCTTAGGTGAATTTTAGGTCGGACTACTCTGTTGTACGGTCGGCAGGATTCATCATTTTCCAGAAGATTCTCATTTACAAAAGAAAAGCTCCCTTTGAAAAGGGGTTTTCCCATGAGAATCTGTTGCCAGTCAAGGACCTGACCTCTTATTTTTTGAGAAACTGATTTTAGAGCACCTCAGAAATAGTCCTTCGTGGAAGCTCGGCCTGTCTTTTAGACCCCAAGCGGAGCAGCACGATTCCGTGAACAGATGATAGGCTCTGGAGGGAGACAGAAGCAAGCTATCGAGCCATGTGGTCTCTTGTTTCCTCAACCATTAAATGGTGATAATAAAACCAGCCTCATGGGGAGGTTGCACGGATTAAATGAGATAAAGGGTGTGAAGGGCCAGTCCCAGCATCTGGTGTGTACAAGGAGTCACGTGTCACTTCCTTCCCTTTTTTTGGTGGGGGGGGTGCTGGGGTGGCAGAAGAGAGAGGAAGTGGCCATGGGCTGGCAGCCCATAGCGAGTGGACATTGGGACCAAACACCAGCACACAGGGAGGGCCCTATTCAAGGGGACCAGCTGACGGAGACCAAAGGCTAAGGATTTCACCATTACAAGATGTGAATTAGGCACCTCACTACCTCGCCAGGCAGAGCCTGGCTTGGCCCTTTGTGGGTTCTGTGCTTTTTGGGAAAGACACTGTCTCTGTTTCTTCCTCTGTAAAAGTGGACATACTAATAGTACTTTGCATAAGGATTAAAAGTGGTAGTGCTTCCATGGTGCCCAGCATGTAGTAGGTGCTCAAGAAATGCTATTTCATACCATCCTGTACTAGGAAATGTCTGTTTTTATTATTGACATTGTGCAGTTAGAAAAGCTGCCTTAACTCGCTGAGAGGCTCTCTCTCTCCTCCTTGGGGGTGCAAAGTTAAAGTTAAGTAGGGTTCAAAAGCCTCATCCCACTGTTTGGAGGAGGAAGAGTGTGAGGAAGAAAGCTCCAGGGTCACAGGTTGAACAATGGACTACATTCTGCCAACATTGTTGTTATTGCTGTTAAGCTACGTTTGCTTCCATGTCTGTAAAAGTCATTGCCTTCCCATCTTTGATTTTTCTTTTTTCACACCTGCCCTAACAAGATTCAAATTTCTCTCTGGCCAAGCATTGGCATCCAGCAATGGCAGAGCGTCTTATTTTATTAACTCTTCCGGTGACAATACCTAGGACAGGTACACACATGTGAATACTCATTGGTTGGAAGGTCCTGCAGAATCACGGATGCCGCAAGGTCTTAAGGGACCAAGATCCTGAGGGGAGGGGAAGTCCAGGAAGTTGCACCTGACATTGAATGTCAGGTATTTGCTTACTGCAAAATGGTGACCAGGAGGCTAAGAGCCTGAGCAGAAAGGGCAGATTGAGAGCAGAGGGAAACACACAGCAGGCAGTCTCGTGCAGGTGGGGACAGTTCAGGTTCAGGACCCACCAGGAGGGGGAGATCTGATAAACACCCCAGGGCTTCAGCGGGGTTCCCTAAAGCTAATCTTCTTTCTCCCTGGTGCTCTTGCTTTCACCATACGAACTGGTGATGGACATCTATTCATTTAGTCCAATGGAAACTAATGCTAGGTTTTTATTTAGCTTCGATAACTTAAGTGAAAGTCTAGATTGAGTTGCCAACCACCTGGATATTTCTCTTGGTGAAGAGACACTAAAAACATTTTTAGTTAAATCAAAAAGCCATGGTAAGATAACGTACAAGAATGTGTTTCTTCAAACTGCCCTGAATGTCTTAGACTGAATGCTTCCAGGATGCTGTCTATTGGATGCCTGATGTCTGTGCTCGGATACTGGCGTAAGACATATATGACCATCATTGGAAATTTCCAAATGTAAAATGGCTTGAGAATCCCCATGTTGAAGTGTATGCAGCTTAAGATAGCATGCAGTTTTGTTTTATTGATTTTCTTTTATGCATGAAAATTTGTCGGGATAGTGCATGCCTGCTATCAATAACCTCTTTATTGGTTGGAGATTGGGGGCGATTTTGAGAACAGGATGTGTTGGGTCAGGTAGAGCAGAGGCAGAGGAAACTGGGTAAAATGGGCTTGTGCATCTCTGGGGAATTTCCTCCGGTTGGAGCATCTCTTCAAATGAAGGAAGAGAGGAAGTTGCAGTGCTCACTTGAAGGTTTAAACTTTTCTTTTTTCTTTTTTTTTTTTTAAGATTTTATTTATTTTGATAGAGAGAGGGAGAGAGATCACAAGTAGGCAGAGAGGCAGGCGGGGGGGGGGGGAAGCAGGCTCCCTCTAAGCGGGGGCCCGATGCGGGACTTGATCCCCGGACCCTGAGATCATGACCTGAGCCGAAGGCAGAGGCTTAACCCACTGAGCCACCCAGGCTCCCCAAGGCTTAAACTTTTCTAAAAAATCTTTTTATTTGGAAATAATTTCAAACTTACAAAACACTTGAAAGAATTAGAATATTACAAAAAAACCCACAATCCAGTCTTCACTGGTATTTACCCATTGTTAACATTTTACCCCATTCACTGTCTTCTTTGTGCTCTCTCTTTACGTGTACATGCATTTATGCTCTGTAATATGATATATGTAAATGTGTGTATACTCAGACTATTTTTTTTCTCAGCCATTTAAGGGTAATTTACATATATTATGGTCCTTTATCCCTAAATACTTTTGCATGTATTCTTAGCACAAGGATATTTTCTTACATAATCACAGGACAACTATCAGCTTCAGGAAATTTAACATTGATACAAGCTAGTGCTTATACTTTAATTTGGTTCATTGGCCCAGTTGTGGCCTTGATAGCATTTCCCCCCTCAAAACAGGATCCAGTGCAGGGAGAGGTAGTACAATGAGTTGTTGTATCTCTTTAGCCTCCCTCTAGAACATTTCCAAAGCCTTATTTACTTATTTTTTTCTTTTCTGACGTTGGCATTTTTAAAGAAGGCAGGCCCTTTCCTATCTTTCCTCGATAGAACATTTCTCAGGTGGTCAGAGGTTACCTCTGCATTCCGGGCTGGAATGGCCCCTAGACGATGTTGGGGGCACATCCAGAAGCAAACCATGGCATCTCCCCTTGCTGGCGATGTTCCTTTCGAGCACTCAGTCAAGATATCACCTGGTTTCTCCATTCATGTAACTACTGAATTTCCCTTGCAACTAATAAGTGGTCTGTGGGTGAGCCCTTTGAAGCCACAGAAACATCTTGTCCCACATGGAAGTTTCCCCTAGATTTAGCTTCTGGGGATGATCTTGCCTGACCTGATCTCCACCTTAATGGTGATGGGCAGGGTTTTTAATGGTAAATACTAGGCACTTAAAACGTCATTAAGTTTTAGAATGTGTGTACTTGATAGCCAACGGTAGCTTTGAAAGTGAAAAGTCCCTCTCTCTCTCTTAATCTAGGACGCCAATTCATGTTGAGGTGAAGTCCCCGTTCCCTCCCAGCTACCTAGTGCATTCATGAGCTTTAGACGAACCTGCCACCTCTCTTCCCTTGTCCTCAGCCTGTCTTTAGCGAGCTCACCTTGGGCTTGGGGAGGGTGACTTAGATCCTGACTCATTACAGAGCTCCGAAGTGAGTTTATTGCTTGTTTTTCTCTACTCCTGGTCCCATCACCATGGATTGATCTACCTTTGAGTTTCTCAGGTTTCCTCTGCTTGTGAACTATTTCTGTTTCCCTTGACCCCTCGCCCTTGGGAAAGGAAGGGGTTGTGGAGGGGGTTGGGGCGGTGAAACGCCCACCTCTGGAGTATTGACAAAACAGTGCGGAGCAAGAATAAATAAATAACTGAAGGAAGGCAGGCGGCCCACCCCGAGGAGTGTGCAGCCCCGCTCCCCGCCAGGAGCTTGCACTGGGGGCCTGCAATGCGCACATTACCAGGAGATAAGCAGGGAAGATAGCGCCGCGGAGCCTCTCTGCCTCGGGGTGGGGGGGGGCTGCTTTTCCTGTGGCAGAAACTATCTGTGCTCCCCAGTAAGTCCAGGAACAATCTCCACTTATTATACCAGCTCAAAACCCAGGACTGTTTATAGCCTCACGCCGACAAGACACGAACCCTCACTCATTACTGTCGCGGTGGGGATTGATCTGGGCCACAGTCTCCTTGCATGGGGCCCACATTTTCATCCAGTAAAATCACACGTTGTTAACTCAATATATACAGTGAAAACAGCATGAATAATGGAACCGTTAATCCTTATTTCTCAAAATTAGATTCTACTTCATCTTTCTCCCCTTTCCACTCTTTGGAAAAGGAGTCTCAGCGCCAAGCAGAATAGATGTTGTCCAAACCCTAGCTCTAAGCAGGGTCTGTGGTATTTCCATTCCAGGACCAGGTCCCGTTGCGGATCCAATTTCTGGGTGGATTGATTGTATTTCTGCCCCTGGTCACTCCACACGTGACTCAGGAGAAATTAACATCATCCCAGTCACAGCGGAAGAGATGAACATTGACAGTGAGTCCATTGCAGCGAATTGAGTGAAAACTTTGTCTGATTAAACTTGTATCTGTAATATCAGACATTGAAGATACCCTCATAACCTGTTGTTTTTTTTTTTTTTTCTTTTTCCCCTCAGTCTTCCTCTCTGAACAGATTTATTGGGTTGAAATTATTTTTGGTATTAAATCAGAAACCGGCAATACTAAATCAAACTTCAAGGGCAGAGTTTGTCAAAGACTGGTGTGAGGCATTAAGACGCCTTAGTTAACGTACATCGGGTCAGATTGTGTTGGGGGCAAATATGCCTACGGGTGGTAGCGAGGATGTTCAGTGTATTAAATTGTTCTTCTTCCGGAGACAGGCAAGTACAAGCAAACAGATCAGATTTATGTTGGCTGTTAGGATGGTCAACGCGTATAGATCGACTGTCCGTTCCTTTCGAGGGTTTGGAAATGGTCACCCACATTTCTTAAGTACTACAGACCTGACTGTCCGAGTATACACACATCTGTATATTAATGATAACTGGATTCCACGTATGAACCCGCTGAGTTTCAGTTCCGACGCTGCCTGTGTTCACTAGGTAACTTGGCCAGCTTCCTCTTTTCCTCCTCTGTAAGCAGGATAATTATGAACCCTACTTTACAGGGCTGTCCTGAGAACCGAATGTATTTATATATGTAAAGTGCTAGCCTGGTAAGCTAACACTTATCAATATGTGTTATTTTAAATATGTAAATGTAAATATGTAAGAAATGCTAGTTGTCATTACCAGAAAGTTTGGTAAAGAGTGGATGAATTGAACTGAGGTTCATAGGGTCCCTGGAAATCAGTCTTGGGGGGGAAAAAACCCTAAAAAACAATTAAGTGCTCCAGCTAAAACCAGACTGAGCTGCATCAATCATTAAGGTGGCCAGGATAATAGATTGGTTAGCTAGTGATCTATCATTTCATGAATTTAAATCTATCTCAAGAATTTCTATCGAAACACCTTAAAAATTTATGTCTTCTTATTGTCACCCTAGATCTTAAAGAGGTGAATACAATATTTTCTCTTCTGGATGCTTTCCCCTTTGGAGGGCTTATTTTTAAATGAACAATAGTTTTGATTAATGTATTTGGAGAGAGGTAAATAGCCTTCATTAGTAAAAAGCTCTTGGTGGGAAAACAAGTTGTAGCTTGCTACTCTTTAAGCATATCTTACCGGACCTTTGGGTAAGGCTGTCTGTGTACTGCGGTGGTCTTATTCCTACTGGCTGTTGGCATTTGTTCCTGACACACATGATCATGTACCTCTTTCTTTCTTTTAGTGATAGAATATCTGGGTGGAAGTGAGAGGGGCATGTGAGTAGGTCTAGTGCTCTGGTCCAAATAGGACACGTGAGAGCACCACTGACTTCTGGGAAGCAGGAAGCCTGCCCTGTCCTGGCTTGTCTAATCCTGTAATGCTTTGTCACTGGACCTCCTATCACTTTGCACCATCAAAGCATTTTCCAAGCAATAGCAAAATATGTTTGTCAAGGAAAGTAGCTATTCCTGTTCTGGTTTCATGCAGAAGGAAATCAAGTGGAAGGAAGGAAGAGACTCACCTCACTCCCACCCAGCCTACCTGTGCTAACGCTGGCCGAGGAGCCAGTTTCTGAATGGGGGAGAGGTTGCTTTCTACATTTCCCTTTCCAGTTGCTGTAGGTTTTCTTAGTTTATTACCTGTGTGTGAGTTTATAACCGAGTGACTAAATGACCACTCCCAAAGATACTTTGACGTGCTTCAGGAACCTTCAAAACCTCCTGTGGGACTGGGTCAGATGAACAGGGTTGTTGGAGCCTTGGGCACACATAGGTGTGTGTCCCTGCCGTGGGTGTCCGCGTGGGCCTCAGGTCAGAGAACAGCACCCATCCATGAAGGTCCAAATGAGACAAGAGCTAAGAGGGGTTGGAACAACTTGGGGGAGAGCTACCCTTTGTGAAGTTCGGCATTTCCTGAGGTTCGTTCGTGTTCTAGCAGGATTATTCATCTATGGTGACTTCTCTTTTATTCTTCAAAGGAGCAGTAACTCTGAAGTTAGCATTGGTGTCTTCGTTTGCCTTACTGTTATCATCTGTGTGTTCCCTTGCCTGCCCCGTGTTCCCCGCTTCTCTGAAGACAGAGCCCAGAGATGAGAGAGATCACCTCTGTCTGGCTCTGCCACCCGGTGAGGACCGGGGCAGGCGGCACGGCTGGGGGTCTGTTAGCGCAGGCACAAGTAGAGCATTACTTCATTTCTGCTTTGTCCCCTTCACACCCTGCAGCAGGTCTGATGGCTGGTCTGTGATGGCTTTAGCCATGTGTCCTGTTTTCAGAAACTAAATTTGATTTAAATGAGGCTAGGGTTCCAGCAGTGGTGGTCTGGGATATAGTCAAAGTCTAATTGTCACCAAATCAGGGAAAAGAACAAAATGGGAAATTCATCCAGTGTTTATTAATTAGTGCTAGGTTTACTCAAACGGTATCCAGACACTGCTCTCTCTCACTGTAACCTGTCCTTAACCCCAGGGTCAGGGCCATGTGGCTCATATGATTAAGGGCCAGGGGCAGGAGTGAGGTAAATGAAGCTGAAGGGCATCAGGCACATCTGTGCTGCTCACACAGATGTGAGTTATTCTGATGAAATCCTAGCGGTGGCTTCTCCGTGGTAAGGATGTAATAAGACGAATTATTTCTAACTTAACTGAGTTTATATTTAATTTTGTATCTTATTCCACTTTGGAAATGGGAAAAATAGAGAAGAAAATATCATAATTCTGAAAGACAGAACAGTTGAATGAAATTTAAATAGTTTCAAAAGTCAAACCCAACCCTTGTTTCTGAATTTGTGATGCATTTAGTGTCTATCATGACCTGTAGGTCAGGGGAGTGCAGGAATCCAGGTGGCTTTACTTTGGACTTTAGGAAGCACCTTCACAGCAAAGGAAATTTGTCTCTTTAGTCTGCATTAATAGCAAAGTATTTGTATCAATGTTGCAAATGTGGGTTTGGCGCCCCAAAGTCCCAATACCTGCATTCATAGCATTAGTTTGTCGGCTGGGTGGGGGGGGGGGGATGGGTATGTCCAGTAGTCAATCCACAGATGCCCATGTGTTGCACTGATTTTTGAATGTGTGTGGATGAGCTGCATTAATTTCAACTCCCCCACAATTTATCTAGCTTTGATTTCTCACAAAGCACGTGCTGTTCCTTTTCCAAGCAGTAGACACTGTAATGAGGGGTAAGCCTTCCATAAAAAGATGCAGAAGCAGGTCCACATTTCCCTCTGGTGGGTCACCTCAGCAGCGCTGTGCCCTCTCCAAGAGCTAGAAGAAATGAAAAGATGTGACCAAGGCAAATGCCTTGTAATTTTATCCAAACTGCTCTTAGCGATGGTTTCCTGAACTGGGAGTGAAACAGAACATTCCTGTAGGAAGTAGGAGGGTGGGTGGTGGTCCTTTAGAGGGTACCTAATGTTCCTTCCTTCTCTGTCCAGCAGGGGGCAGTCTGACACCAGCCTTGTTTCTGAAAGGCGAGGAAGGTGCTCTCAATTCGTGGTCACTGAGCTGTCTTCACTGGAAGAAGAGCCATCCAAACCAGGACAGATCTTGCTTCCTTGATGAATCAGACCTGCCACTCACACATAACGTTAAATGATATTAGCACAAAGGCAACCGTTCTGCTCTTTTAAACTGTGTCTTAACTGCAGAGAAAAGAAAGGAAAGACAGCATTTAGTCTCTTGCTCAAGCATTCCGTGCTTTGGCAGATCCACATGTTTCTGGTTTCGCGGGCGTGTCTGCACCGCATTATTTCCCCCCTTCAGAGTCTGTTCTTTAAGGTTGTGATGTTGACCCCAGATCATTGTTCCGATCAGCTGTCATCATCGTAAGGGTGGAAAGGTTCCCGTCTCCTGCTCCCTTCTTAGCGGGCTGAGCTCCAGACTCGACCCTTATTCTACTTAAGGACAAGATGGTTTCCAACGGGCAACACTGCTCTTAGGCGTTAGAAACTTGAACCAGTGCAGTATCTACTGATTCCTACAAAACAGACTTGAGTGTCTAGATTTGTATTGTTGAACACGGTCGCCACTAGCCACACGTGACTTTGAAATTCATTAACATCACACAAAACCGCACGCCCAGTTCCTCGGTCACACCACACGTGTTTTGGTGCTCAATAGTCACATTAGGTGAGTGGCGGTTGTATCGAGCTGTACAGATTTAGAAACTTTCCGTCATCTTGGGAAATTCTATTGAACAGAACTTGTCTAGAGGCAGGTGTGGGTCCTTATTCTGGGCTCCTTAAGGGAAACTTTAAAAAGACTCCCCCCTCCGTGGGGCTATTTCCATTAGTCACCTCACCAGGGAGCTCCTCCTTTCTGCCGGCGTCCTGTCCAACTCTCTCCATGAGGGAGTAAACTCCTGACGCTGTGGTGATAAATGTCTGTGTCTGCAGGGACGTCCAGTCCCTAAATGTTGCCTTTTCCGTGACTGCGTTAGCCAGGTCACCTGCACATGGTTGGCAGGGAACACTGGCTTTTAAAAAATATAACTGGAAAGAAGAGAGAAATTAGATTATAAATGAGCCTTGTACAGTCTATTCCCAGGCAGTTTCTCCTACCTGATGTGTTAGGAAAGAAGGCTGATCTTAGGAGAGAACTGGCACTGAACCTGGTTCACATTTTTATTCTTACCAAAAACCCTTCTCTCCGCTCATCTTTTTACTTCTCTTCCGGTTCCTTCAAAAGATGTGAGGTTTCTGGAACACTCGAACAGTGTTTAAATGAGAACTGTTATTTAAAAGACCATAAAACTTTAATTTCTAGGCTAACTGAAAAGAAATGACAAAGGCACAATTGGTGTATTATTAATGGAATCTTCATCTCTCTTAAAAATGTCCCCATTTGTGTGCTGAATTATAGGGTCACCTAAATGTTTACAAGTTGACGAAATTTAAAGATGCCCTCCGTGATTATAATTTGGTTGAATTTCCCTCCGAACTGCTGTGAAGCCTCCCTTCCACACCTCCACGTTTCTAGTCTCCCCTCTCTGTGCTAATCCAGAATGGTCACTCCAGGGAGTCTCTGATCTCCTTTTAGGCCCTGTGTCGATTCCTTTCTCTTTTCCCGAGGCATCCTTATAAGGCCTGAGAGAGGATTCTGTGATTACATTTGGATTTACACACTTCTGAAAGAACATCAGTCTTGCCGTCAAAAGACTGTTCCTTTGCTGTGATACCAACTTGTTTTTACAACTTTGGCCAATTCTGTGCTTTTGTGCCTCATTTTTTCCATTTATTAAGTGGAGGTGCCGATGCTGGAGAACTGCCTCATAGGAATGCAATGGGGGAGAAACGTGGCTGACTTTGTTTTCAGTGCTTGGAAGTTTCTAGAAGAATGATATTACCATCCTTCAAAGGATTAGTTATGAAAGACACCACACTGTTTGATGTATGTATATTGCTTACCAACCTGAGAACACAACTCTCCTGAAAAAAATTACCCCCTTCCTGCCTTATTAGTAAACATGACTCCAACGACTTAGGAAAATATCAGTGGATTCCCTTGCCTTCAAGAAGACGATGTACTGGGCATAGGGTCTTCCCTTTCCTCCCAAACACCTGCAAATGGAGGAAGACGGGTCCATTTTGTCTGGGTACAATAAGTCAGAAGCCTCTGACAGAAAGACAGCTGCCGAAAGCCCTGTTTGGGGTGCACATGATTTCATTTGCATTTTGATTTCTGTGATTTAACTGAAGGCATAGGTTGTCTCTGCCAAATATCCCCAGCCTACCGAGGGATGCCAGGTAGAACTGCCCAGAGCAGGCTGACTTATGAGGACCGACACAGCAGCTCAACCAGTGCATCCCTAAACATTCAGTAATAAAAAATCTGTTGTTCTTTGGTCGCCAGGATTTAACAAGCCTAATCCCTAGGAGAGGCGATAAAAATTCATTAATCTAATTAAATACTTCTTATTGCCAAAGTGACTTTGTAGAGTAGCTTTGCTGAAGGATAAGTGCAAAGTAAAATGGGGTCCCAGCAGAGAAACAAACGTTAGACTTGAGCAAGCTGGTGCACGCTTCATTAAACTCATAATTATCCTTTGTTCTAAGTAGCTGATAATATTTAATGAGTATCCAAGATAATTTCAAGAAAATGTTTACTAATGAGGTACAAACAGTGCCACGGAACACGGATACCTAGGGTGCCATAACCATGTATCTTCCTGCTGAATCTTGCTTGTTGGACATTGGGAGGGAGACCATGGGCTTTATGACAGGTATTTGAACTGACTGAAGTGAATTTGATGGTTAAAACACATCACTTCTAGCCAAAATGTGTAAAAAGTTCTACAAGACAGAAGGAATACTAAGGAAATTTATTATCAGAATAGGGAGTTGGAAAAATAAAATTATCGAGAAAAGATGGGATGTCCTATTACACGAAAAATAGTAGAAGCGTTTGGTTGTTTCCGATTTTGGGGAGCTGTCCCATAGAAAATAAATAAATTTGTTCCCATTGACAAAACACAAAAGAGGACCAAGGGGTGTAAGCTCCCAGGAGATTTGTAACCAACCTAAGGAAGAACTTTCTAAAACTTAGAACTGATTGAATGTAGAAGGGGCTTCCTGGAGAGGTGTTGAGGTCTTAACTGTTGGTTGGGTGGCCATTTGGGGGAAATATTGAAGGGATCTTTGGAAGTTTGCAAAGTTTTCCATTCTCCTCTCTCTACAGGAGAGTTACACCTCTCTGAGCTATTGAACGCAAGAGTGATCATATGATTTACTCTGGCCGATGAGATGTGAAGAGAAGTGACATCTGCCATTTTCCGACAGAAATTTCAAGAGAAAAGGCATAGCTTGCTGCCTCTTTTCTATTTGCCACAACTATACCATTAATGTGTGGTCAGCCTAGGCCCTAATGAACATGGCACAGAGAACCATAGCTCTCCTACAGGAGATGTAGCATGAGCAGAGACAAACCCTGGATGGTCCAGGGGGATGGAGGTTGTGTACTGCTGTAGCAGAATGGCCTATCCTGATTGATACAGGCTGTAATCTGGGTGAAACAACCTCTAAAATGACTTCTATAGCTGAGGTGCTAGAAATACTTTAAATAGTTTCATAAAAAGCTCTTAAATTGTGTGATACTATTTCTGGTATCTTCTGCTTGTAGCTATTTAATGCTTTTGCTTTTGTCAAAGTTGAGTTGTAATTATCAAAGGTGATAAAGTCAATGAAAAATCACGAGTTTTCAACATTACCCTTGAAAATAATGAGAAATTCAGTAAGAAAATAAATAAATATAATAATATAATATGTAATCCCATATGTGTTACATATGCATTTAAAATAAATTAGTTGGATTGTCTTTAAGGGTTGATGTTGCATGACAATACATATCTTTCAATTCTAGAATTATGTGCACTGTAGCAAGATACTCGTGTTTTGGGAGGTAATAGGATACTGAGACCAAACTACCTGAGGAAATAGAAATTAGCATCTCCCATTTCATGCTAATTGAGGTAAATGTTGACTCAGTGGAATGGTAGGTGGAAACATCACCATGATGTAAATGTTCTCTCCTTCTATGTGCAGCCTGGTGCATTAAGTTGAGTTCTTCTAAGTTATGTAGTGCTTCTAATGCAGTGTTGTTGAGCTGTACTCCCTTTTCTTCTTTTATTGTAGTATGAGTGTTGAAAAGCAAGGCCTGACCCTGAATTCATATTTCAGCTGGACACAGTTTTAAATTTGGACAATATCCTTTTCTGTTTACTCCTTGCGGGGGTTTTTTGGGGGGAGATGTGGCCTTATGTTTTTCCTCAAAACCAGTATCTACCAGTTCTCCAGGATTTGGCAGAGCAATGGGCTCAAACAACATAGTGGCCACATTCTCTTAGTCTGGTTCATCTGAGATTAAAGAAGAAAGAAGATTAAACAAAGATGAAACAGACTATGACAGGCAGTAGAAATTTTTGGTCTTCAAGATTGCCAGATTGATAGTAAAACTAAGTTACTATAGCATACAGATTCTGTGAACTATGGTTCCTTTCCTTGTCTACTCATTTAAAGAGGAGAGAAGTAACATAAAGGGGTGAAGCATTTTATAGGGTCTCCTCTTCTTTGTAACAGCAACGGTGCTGGTGTATTGGGCAAAGAGAAGGCAATGGGGGAGAGAGTAAAGGTGAGTGGCAGGATTGAAGGCAAGACAAGGCCTAGCCAAACTCATTCAAGTCACCTGGCACCAAGGCGCCCAATGTTTTTCTCATAGATTGGAGGGAAATGTTAAATAAATCAGTAATGTCACATTGGCAATTGCACCAAATCTCAAAACTCTGGTGACTTAAGAATTAAGGTGTCATCACATGAAAAGATGCTCAATATCACTCATCATCAGGGAAATACAAATAAAAATCATGATGAGATACCACCTCACACCAGTCAGAATGGCTAAAATGAACACAGGAAACAACAGATGATGGTGAGGATGCGGAGAAAGGGGAACCCTCTTATATTTTTGATCAGAATGCAAACTGGTGCAGCCACTCTGGGAAACAGTACAGAGGTTCCTCAAAAAATTAAAAAATAGAACTACCCTGTGATCCTGCAATTGCACTAATAAGTATTTATCCAAAGGATACAAAAATACAGCTTCAAAGGGCTCCATGGACCTTGAGGTTTATAGCAGTATTATCAACGATAGCCGAACTATGGAGAGAGCCCAAGTGTCCATTGACAGATGAATGGAGAAAGAAGATGTGGTGTATACCCACAATGGAATATTACTCACCCATCAGAAAGTATGAAATCTTGTCTTTTATAATGTTGTAGATGGACCTAGAGTGTATTATGCTAAGTGAAATAAGTCAGTCAGAGAAAGACAAATACCATACGATTTCACTCATATGTGGAATTTAAGAAATGAAACAGATGAACATACAGGAAGGGGAGAAAAAAGAGAGAGAAGCAAACCATAAGAGATTCATAATGATAGAAAATGAACTGAGGGTAGACGGAGGAAGGAGGTTGGAGGATGGGTTAGATGGGTGACGGGTATTAAGGAGGGCACTTTTTTATGATGAGCACTGGGTGCTATATGGAAGTGATGAATTACTAAATTCTATTTCTGTGACCAAAAAACAAACCAACAAACAAAAAATCCAAAAAAGACCAAATAACTAAATAAAACAAAAAGAGAAAGAATTAAGGTCTTGGATATTGTTACCAAATCTGAATCCCTTGAATTTGTTTATGTTACCTTATTCGGAAAATTGGTCTTTGCAGATATCATTGTTAAGAGTCTTGAGGTGAGGAGATTATCCTGGATTATCTGAGTGAATCCTGCAATGCCACGCAAATGTCCTCATAAGAGAGGGCACTGGGGAAGGATAACATGGACAAAAGAAGCACTTGTGATCCTGGAGGCAGAGACTCGAAGATGGAGCCACAAGTCCAGGAAGGCTGAGAGCCACTGGAAGCTGGATTTGGAACAGAAAGGATTCTCCCCTGGAACTTTGATTTCTGGCTTCTGGCCTCTGGAACTGGGAGAAAATAAATTTCTAGAGCGTTAAGTCCCTAACTTGCGACAGTTTGTTATAGCAACCACAGAAAACAAGTACAGGTTTCAAATTAAACATGGGAGGGAATCCCTGAGCCACCATTTTGTCAATGCTGCTGTTTGGGCACCCACTTCCTAGGAAGCAGGTGATTTCCACGCAGGTTTGTGTTGGACCCTTGCTTTGAACCAAGGGCCCCCCTGTCATTACAGAGAACCTGCTGCTCTGAAGGTTCTTCTTCTGGGGACACTTGCGGTGCCCAGCTCCTGCATGGTAACGTTAAGCACAGTCAGGACTGACCCTTAGGATCCTGGTGACCTGCTGGGCAGTGGGCCAGGGAGAGATGGAAGGCCTTTGTCCCAGGAGAGGCTGATTGAATAGGAATGGGAAACTTTTGATTTTTACCACCTTGAGATGTCCTCTTCTACTGAAATGAAATATTTCTGGTTAAACTCTATGTGCATGCAAATTTCAGCCTTTTCCAACCCAATGGGAGACTGGTTGCCTAATAGGTAGGAATTGGGGGGGGTCTATAAGCTGTAATGGTTTAGCTTCTGTTGCCTTACAAGAGGTGGAATTCTTGCTAATAATAGAAGACTGGCAACACGCCTCAATGATATTTTCAGAAGACCACACATATGTATGAACCTCATCAACAGGGATCAGGGAAGATGACTTCTTAGCGGTACTCACAGGGCTCACGACTGGGGGGGCGCTTTTACTGCAGGAAGAGTGTAATTTGAACAGCTGCCTTTCCTGCTTCTGAAAGTGGATTTGCAGATGTGTTACCTATTGTGTGGCACAAAAGGGGCCTTCGTAGTAAGCAGTCATCAATACAGAGTCAGGAGCTGTCCGTTCACATCCTGGAAATATAAGCACATGATAATGGCCTGAATACTCATCTTGTAGACACGGTGAGATTCATAAAACTGTCTTTTAGCCATTTTAGAGTTGAATCTTTCTCACCCTCCAAAGCGCTCCTTCAAAAAACTAGGAGGCATTTTACAATTGAGCAGAGAGGCTGCACTTTTAAAACTGCTTTAAGGGGCGTAGTAAATGGAAAATAGCTGTCTTAACTTCGAGCCGGCTGGGAATGCAATCTCTATTTTATGTAAAATGAAACGACACCTGGTTAGCTTTATTTTTTAATACTCACCGTTATTATTTTTTCCCTCTGAATTTTATGGGATGCTACAGAAATATTCCACTTACAAAATTATCCTCTTGGTGTTAAGTTATGCAGAATGATTGTTTAAAGCGGTTAGAAACTTCCCCACTCTTAAGTCTCTCTTATTCATTCGTCCCCTTACCCCCATCAGTAAACAGCTTTGCCCGTATCTATACTTGTCGCGGGAAATGGAAATTTAAGGCAATTTTCTGGGTAATCGAAAATATAAAACCTCATTGTACTCAGGAACTACTCTGTTTGGGCTAATTATCCAAATACTAGTTAACTTTGGTTTTCATTTTTCCAGCTAAGGCCCTTTGACCTCTTCATTCCCAAATTGTCTTTCTACCTGTCTTGCATTTTACAAATCAAGAATTACCTGTTCTGTATCTCCTTCTCTTCCGAGCTCACTCTCCACCTTTCAGTGTGACCCCTAGGTTTTTTTTTTTTTTTTTGCTGAAAGAAATACTGGGTTTTGTACTTCGCTGCCTGTGTTTGTTTAGGAGGAGAAACTCTTTCTCTCTGAGGTTTTATTTTTTAAAAATGTGCTCTATTTGAGGAAACCATGTTGTACATCTATCCTGATAGGTAGTAAAACGCATGGGCTATTCCCTCTGTGTTATTTTAGATTAAAACAAACGTTTGGAAAACCCGATTCTGAGCTCCCCCAATCTTTATAGATAGTATATTTCATAAGGAGCACTTCTTGGCTGGGAATGTGGACACGAGAAAGATATGTTTCAATTCCAGCCAAAGCAATTGCCTTCTTTGGAAGCTGTAGGTTGGTGCAGGATCGGGGAAGAAGAGTCGTACACATTTCCTCTACCTTGGATGGGAGAGTACAGTGATCCAAGCTGGAGAGAGTGAGATGAGGTTCATTTCTGCAACACACCTCGGTTGCAGAGACAAGCTGACACCATTTGGAAACAGGAAAGGGCTCAGTGTACCTCTAAGAAGAGAAGAGCTTTTATCTATACTTACTCAAAAAGGACTGCCATTACTAAGTATGGAGCTATTGGGTTTTTGTTTTTGTTTTTGTTTTTTCCTTCTGGACAATCAGCTCTCCTTTTTACTTGAAATTTTACATCGGCATGTCCTTTTTTCTATGTCCTTGGAGAGTCATGTGATTCCCAGCAGCTCCTGTAACAACCCCACTGGGCGCCATCAGCATGGACTGAAATGCACGCGTCGTACACGCCAAACTGTGCCTTCAGCTGTTGACTTCCTTGATGTTTTCTACGTTCACAGTCTTGGCTAGTGCAGGGGGCCACCTGGAAAGTTTGGCACTTTGGGCAGAATTTTTAGGTTTAGATTAAATCTCACCTTAGAAAGGTCATTTTTTTTCTGGCTGACTTGGATTCATGATTTCTTGCACCTTACCTTCCAGAGAACTGGTTTTGGTGACTAGTTTAAATTAGTTAACATCTCGAGCTTTTGATGCTTCTAAACTACTAAACTATAGAATTCCAGAAAAGCCAGAAATGCTATCCATTGCCGGTTCTTTTCAAACTACCTTGGGCTGGGGTCACTTCAAACAGAGAGAAAACCTGGTAGAGCTAGCTTTCTTTACATTTAGGTCAGAGGTTTTTTTGGTCACTATCTTACTTGAGAAAATGATGCCAACAATGGACTCTTTCCCTGTTGGCATAGTTTGCAGATACAAACATGTTGGGTATTAACCTGTGAAACTCTGAAACCCATCTACAAACTTTCACTAATAATGCAGGTATTCTAGACATTGGACTGCAAAATATAAAATGAACAATCCATACCCTGTATCTAGTGGCTCAAAAACAATGGCAAAAGAATGAATTATTTAGAGTTTTGGTTTCCTTGACTTGAGGGTGGTAAGGACAGGTCAAATGATTCCTGACACTTTTTGTTTCAATCGTTTATAGCAAATAAGTTGGATATGGTGCTTTTAGTGAATCTACAAATACAATATTCTAACCAAGTCATTAGACTTTTGGTAAATAATTTTCTGTTTCTCTTGATTTAAAAAATTTTTGATGGTAATTTCTCTTTCCATAATATTTATATCTAATACTGGACACCATGGACATTTGTGCCAGAGAACACAAAAGATCAGAAGAACAATTTGGGATGATCTATATAGACATTTAGAATCTAATATTTCCATTATTTATCTTTTCAACAAGTATTTATTGAGCCTTATGTGCCAGGCCCGGCTTGTTGCTGGAGACACAATAATGAGCAAGACAGATATGATTTGGAATAATCTTTGTGCGTCTTTAGATAAGTGGAGTGATTTCCCCACAATTCTAAAATTCAGTAAGCAGGGTTGATTGTATGGAGCAGATAAGTATTTTGCAGATTTCTTAAAGAGTATCAGCGGCTGGTTTCTGAGTTTGATGAAATGTGCTCCGGAAGAATGTTTGGTGAGACTGGAAGAAGGAGGCCAGTATGATGGATTTTTAACCCCAGAAGCTGTCATGACTGATGGTAGGAGCAGCAATTCCTCGGTACAGGGAGCAGTGAAGAGAAGCCTCCATTAAAAAATGAGAGAAGAGGTGCTTTCACCAAGTCTGGACAATTACCTGACTGCTTGAATTGCGAGAGACGCCTACAATTGTAAGTTATAAGGTGAGAAGCTTTTGGAAAGACCCAAGGAAAGTCTAGTGAGTCAAGACCATAAAAGAGCCTCCTTTGTAGACAAAGATGAGAACAGCAATCAAGGCACACAAAGAGCCGACATACCGCCTTCCAATAATACGCCTGTCTGGCTTACGGAAAAGGCTGACGGTAGGTGATAAAGTTGTCAAGGTATAAACCACACTTACCAGGAACGCAAAGGGGACACACATGGTAACAGGACCTCTGGCCTGCTTGACGCTAAAAAAAGAAAAAGGAAAAGACAGATTTAAAAATGACAGGGAGAGCGAAATGCCATCAGTTGTTTTTCTGATATAGTAAAAGTACACCTGGGAAGGTCCTTGTTATTTATGTTGCTGTTATGAAGAGCAGTTGTATTTCCCCCAATTTCCTGTATCCTTTAGTATGTGGGAAGCTACTTTTTGAGGTGGGATAAGAAAAGTAATCAATGACAAGTCAACGTCCGGGATAAATTTAAGTTTTAAGCCATATATTTATTATGCATTTTAACACTGCTCCCACGTTACACTGGAATCCTGGAAGCTTAAGAATAACCAATTATGTCAAAGTCAAGTATTTTTTCTTATTTCAGGACTTAAACTGTTATGTCACCTATAAATGACCATACTGAGCAGTCTGTTGTAACAGGGAAGAGATCCAGATTGGGAGATCGTGTGGGCTTCTGTCCACCCTAGCTGCCCACCTTTCATGTGCCATTTCTAAATTTTGATGGTTTCCCGTTCTGTGAGTATTGTTTTCTCAACAAAATCCCAAACCCTTATTTCCAGATGTTCTCTTCAGCTGAGGAATAGATACGTGATGTAGATTTGTTATTCAAATGCACAAGAAACTGAGACTTGGACACAGAAGTGAACAACCTGAGGTGGTGTCCTGGAGAGGGGATTCATTGCCCAGCACCAGGGTGAAGGCACTGGTCCTCTAGGGGTCTCTGTTGGAGCCCTGAGATCCTTAATTATTGTGTTGAAACTGCTGTGTGGTTTATGACTTGAGCCTCAAACTAGTTAGAGTGGATTCTGTTGGTTTGCAACCAAGAACACTAACCAATTTAAGAGGCTAATCTGTTGCCTTGAAATTACCTTGTAAACTCGAGAAAGAGCCAGAATTAGGAGTAAACTGTCCATTCCCAAGCTAAGGAGTTAGTATAACATGGAGATTGCAAGTTTGTGTCCCCACTCTTACCACTTAGCCGAAATATAGCCTTAGGTCCTTCTCCATTCAGTGCTCTGGGCCAGGAGTCATCAGACTAAATCTGGCTCCCTACCTGTTTTTGTTAATAAAGTGTTATTGGGACAAAGCCAGACACATTTGTTTATGTATTATCTGTGGTTGCTTTTATACTATAACTGCAGAGTTGAATAGTTGCCGTGAAAGACCCCATGGCTTGTAAAATCCCAAACGACTACCATCTTGCCCTTTATAGAAGAAGTTTGCTGACCCTTGACTGGTAGACAGTCCCTACCAATCATCAGAATCTGGCAGGCAAAATGAAGCCTGTTTGGCATCCCTGGTCTCACATGTCCTCTTAGTCACCCGTTACTGATTTGTTGGGAGTCTTAGCATTCAGCACTGGCTCTGACCAGAAGGCTGGTGGAGACATAAATAAGGGAATATATCCACACATATACTAGAGGTTAGGTACACTATTCATTCTCTTGCCTCTACATGACTTTTTATTAAAGTGGATAATTTAGAAATCTGTGCTTCTGCACTAAGGAAGTGTTAGCTCTATAGATGATTAGATCAATAGATTTCAACAGAGAAAAGAATCTGATCAAAATTGCTATCTTTCTAAACTGGCATTTATTTATTATTATTTTTTATTTTAGAGCATGAGAGATGGAGTGTGGGGGGATGGGAACACAGTGGGGGAGAGAGAGAATCCTATACATACTCCCCACTGAGCAAGGAGCCCAACCCGGGGCTCAATTCTGCAATCTTGAGATGGTGACCCGGGCTGAAATCAAGAGCTGGTTGCCCCACAGACTGAGGCACCCATGAACCCCTTTAAGACAGCTTTTAGTAAATGTCTTCAATCAAACTGGACATTTTCCCCCTTAAGAATGATTGATTCAGGTCCATGGAGGACTCGGAGAAAGTCCCCAGGTCACAGCTTCCCATCCAGAATCAATACTGTCTTGATGCCAATTCCTCGCATTTTGACACAGAGCAATGCAGGTAAAAGAAATTCAGCTCCTCCAAACTTCAGAAGGAAGCTACTGAGTTTCCCGTATCTCCCGCTCGTCAACCTGTTAGTTGCCCCAGTGCTTAGAAGGACATGCCGTTCCCTGCATCTGCCCATCCGTCTACTGCAAAGCTTTTGCATGTGCAGCTCGCTCTGTCTCTGTGGCATTCTTCATTACCTGACTAGCTTCTCCTAGTCCTATGAGACTCAAGCCCGGTGCCATCCCTTCCAGAAAGTTTTTCTTCTCCCTCCCTTCTGGGCTTACCTCTGTGGTGGGCTCTTCATGCCATGTGGTGTCCCTTTCCTCCTCCGCCCCCGCAGGGGACCGTGCAGGCACCGTGCCCTTTCTCCCTGTTGCCTGCACAGAGCAGCATGCTGAGCACAAGGAAGGGGCTCAGGATATGTTTATTAAAGGGGTGGCATCCCTGTCGTGCTGTAGCAGCAGGGCCTCGTGAGTGGAGCTGAGCTCTCTCGTGGCTCCTTTTCCAATAAAAGGATTACAATGCAGCGGGCTTTTCATTCGATTCTGAGCCAGTTTGTTTATTTACCTTAAAATGAATGGAGGGAGAAAAGAAGGGAAGAAAATACATCGAAATGCAATTTGAGGTGGTGGGATTCAGAGTGACTTATTTTTACCTTGGTTTTTAGCTTTTCTGTGTTCTCTAAACTTTCTATATGGGTATATATTTTTCATTTTCAAGGCATTTTCATTTCAAGGCAGTAATAGTTAAAAAATAAAATAACTGGAATAAGATGTCAAATGGATTAGTTTATTATTTATGATAAAATTAAAACTTTTAAGCAAGCATGTTAGCCCATTTTCAATTTTAAAATAAAATACCAATAGCCGGGAAACAAAATAAGTTCAGTATAATTTGAGACAGCTATATAATGATCTTGAAATGTTGAGATGGTTAGAATGAATATGTGCTGTTACAAGCTTTGGTTTGGCCCTGGGTTGACTCTGGAGGGGCCCCATGTTCAGCCTGCTTTCCCTCCTCCCAATGAGCACAGATGAACAGATTCTGAGAATTGTCTTTATTAACAGATCCTCCGTGTCCTATAGAAGGAAGGCAAATGCAAAGTTTTCTCCAAGCAGAAGGGGAAAATGTCATTGTCACACAGACTCGGGGAGAACATTCGAGACCCCCTCAGGCAAGGGTTGTGGTTTGGGGCATTTGCAGGTCCAGCCATCAGCTACAGGGCTTGGGAATGAAAACAACCTGGTGCAATAGATAAGGGGTGGGTTAGCCATGGGTTACAGTTACCTACAGACAACACTCCAACAAAATACTTAAATGCAAAGCCTTGCTTGCTGTTATGAGCAGAAATGTCACACAATGAGGAAAATCCCAAGAGGGAAGGTGCTGGTGATTCTGATCAAGGTCTAGTGCTAGCTGTGGGAACCTACAGAGATGAGTTTACAGGCACCCACTAAGAGGGACCATGGGAATACCCTGATAGATCCCCACCTCTAAGTCCTCAGACCATGGCCAGATTGTCAATGGTGTATGCTTACCTCAGAATATCTTTCTAGCTGTTTGTCACTCACAAGTTTAGGACACTGTATGATGACTTTAGCATGTGAATAGACCCTCCATTCCCAAACAGTTAAGGTTCCAGGTTGAGACTTTTGAAATTGGTTTTGTTCTATTATATGTTAATTCATGAGCAAGCACATCTGAAGGCACACTAGAAATTCTTCTAGGGGCACATGAGTCAATGAAGGCGATGTCAACATTTGGGAGAGAAGATGCTGCTTCATTTTTCATTATGCAAATTCAGAAGCTAAATTTTAAATGTGTTGGAAAAGCCATTGGTTCACTAACATCTCTTAAATGAGAAATGATTCAATTCATAATTCTATGATCAGATCAAATCATACCCTTTGTACCCAAGCACAACTTCATTGTAAGATCACGTGCTGTCCATAATAACGATGACAGCCATGTCACTCTGGACCTTGGAGAATTCGTCATCATGTCCTGGAAATGATGATGACAATGATGATGATGGTGATGACGACAAAGGAATGGAAGACAGATCATGTCCTTCAAAAGCAAGTATGTGGAACTCCATTTTTAAACAAACTTAATCATTAATAAACTCGCCTCTCTTTACCTGCAACTTCATAGCTCTGTGAGGATTCATCCTGAAAATGCAGACAGAATGAAGCCCCCTCTTCAGTTGACACGAAGTCCAATTCTGTTACCCAGCCTTGCTGGGACTGTCATACTCACTTCTGTAAAATCCTGACAAAAGATAGAATACTTTTGTATTGATATATGATTAAAATTGTTTCTCCTTCTCAGGAAAATCTCACATTTAAAACCTAAATGCTTTTTCATCTCCAGGGACAGGTCAGATAGCTCATTCTCATTACTGTGGCACTTCCCCCTCTTTGCTGGGAGGGAGCTGGTGTAACGTGATGGATAACTGCATTTGTCTTCCGGAAGTTTCCTGGGTTATCCCCTGTGCCACTTGAGGCCACCTAACTGGACTATTTGTTGCTTAATGTTCCAAGTCCTCTTCAACTGCAGAGTGCTAATTCTTGGTAGGACCTGGAGGAAGTAGCCCCCATCATCATTTTCTAGATGAGAAAAAACTAAGGCTTGAAGGGTTCAAGTGACTTACTCAGGTTTAAAAAATGCGTATCTGTGCAGTGTAGAGTGGGGAGTGGCTGGGGCAACAAATGTGTTTGGAATAGACTGTAAATCTGACTTATTCAGAGCATTGCCCTCTCGATCCTTCTCAGACTCCTTAAAACCCCTTCCTTCCCCTCCTTTCCTTCATATGCCCCCACCCCCCATTCATGAATTCTCTGGTAATTGACTCAACCCTCCCCTTCTCAACACTTCTCTTGTGTGACTGGAGCCTTGGCAACATGGGGACAGTAGACATATTTTGCTGGACTTTGTGTGATTTTTTTTTTTTTTTTTTTACTTTGTGTGATTTTTAATCCATGGTCAGAACATGTTGGGAAGAAGTTCATTCCTATTTCACTTCTCAGCCCTGGATTTATGCTACGTATCCAGCAAGGAGGTCCTTTGGCTGTGCTAATTCTTCTTTGCTCAGTGCTTTGTGGCTCCATGAAGATGAGGTTGATAGGGTTGGTTTCGGGTAACTCTCTCTCATGTTTATTCTTCTGTAGACATTGTTCATTCATTCATTCATTCATTTCCTCATTCAACAAGTATTGTGTACCAAACTCTGCCACAGTGTTGTAACGGTCAACAAGAACAAGAGTGGCTGTTTTCACGGTGGAGACAAACAATAACCCAGGAATCAAATAAACAAGATAACTTCACCTTATGGCATATAATGAAGGGAGTAAATGAGAGTCTTGGTAGAGAATATTCTGGGAGGATGGCTCTCTAAATAGAATTGTCTGGAAGACCACTTTAAGGAATTGTCTTCTACACTGACACATGACAGAAGGGAAAAAATCAGCCATTGCAGAACCCGGAGAAAGAACATACCAGCCAGAGAAAATAAGAAAATGCTCAGAGGTGGGCAAGAGTTTGACTTTTTTAAGAAGTTGGAAAGGAGCCAACGTAGCTGGAGCACAGTGAGTGGGGGAGTGTGGTGAGCAAGGGGCAGGGTCAGACTTTGTCTGCCTTCCTCGGCAGCAATGATTCTCAGATGGAACACAATGGCTCACGACTGTTGCCAGCGAGCATCCATTTGACTCATCTGTGCCTTGTGTTAGATATTTAAACTCCCATCCTGGTCATAGGACATGGCAAGGATGATTGTACTGTAAAAACATGTGTTTTGCGATTTCCTGTTAATCCTCCTAGGCTATCAGCATTAGGTGAGCTGTCAAGAACTGAGGAGCTCTCCCCCAAGAGAGGTGACCATTTCACCCCTGAGGACATGAGCTGGAAGGGAACACAGGTTGCCCCTGTTTCTGTTCTGACCTTCCTGTTTATCCACAATTATTCTGAGACACTTGTATTTCCTTTGGCAGCCCACATAGCACTTAACCTTCACCATGCAAATTAGTATTAATCTATCAAGGATTCTAGGCCAGCCTGTTTTTGTCCCCATTAACCTCTGGCTAGCCCTACACTACTCCAATAAAAAGAACTCCATTTCCTAATCAATGGTCACTTCCCGATGGAAATCATAATTATGGTTCTGCGGCATTCAGTTAGCATACACAGCTTTTATGAGTATGATGGATGGAAGTGAGGCAATGGGCCTGAGTGGGTCGCATGCACAGTTGCTTTGCTCATCTTTTCTGCAGGTTAGGGAGGGTGGCCATATACTTTATTTTCCAAATAGGGGTGCTTTTAAGAGTGAAAGGGGGCTCTATGAACAATTATGTTGTGAAAACAGACATAAACCGAAGCGAGTGGTCACCCCAGGTTTTCGGTATTTGGATATCACACACTGTTACTATATTTTCTAGTTTTTTTTCCATATAACATGAGAGGCATTCAATCTCTCTTGCCCCTTATGTTACAATCAAATACATTAAGTCCATCCAGTCTATGGACCTAAGGAGAACTGACCTTCCTGATGGACTTCTCTCTGGTGGCGGATACCAAATACCAGATTCAAGTAGGTAAGCCAAACCTTGTAACTCCAGTACAGTCTTTAGGCTCGAGATGGCTAGGAAAACGGCAGAGAGTTCTGAAGGTTGTTTGCCTCCCTCACTCCATGTTCACCTTCCTGAGGAAAGCACCTCTGAGAGAGGAGAGGTAGGTGGCATGGAGATAATTTGATGATCTCTGGTCTGACCACCTGCTCGTGATGGGGAAGGTAGACAAAGAGTTATTCTCAAGACAGCAAATAATGTACCATAGTGAGAACCTATCATAGGTGTTAATAAGAAATGGACTGTCTTTTTTTTTTTTTTTTAAAGATTTTATTTATTTATTTGACAGAGAGAGATCACAGTAGACAGAGACGCAGGCAGAGAGGCAGGCAGAGAGAGAGAGAGGGAAGCAGGCTCCCTGCTGAGCAGAGAGCCCGATGAGGGACTCGATCCCAGGACACTGAGATCATGACCTGAGCCGAAGGCAGTGGCTTAACCCACTGAGCCACCCAGGCGCCCCAGAAATGGACTGTCTTAAAAAAAAGAAAAGAAAAGAAAAGAAATGGATTGTCTTGAAGGAAAGGAATGAACAGGGAAAACCCAATCTATTACTCTTGGCATTATAGGAAAGATAAATATGTAACACTGCATATCCTTAATTAGCAAGAATAATTTTTTTTAAAAGATTTTATGTATTTATTTGACAGAGATCACAAGTAGATGGAGAGGCAGGCAGAGAGAGAGAGAGAAGCAGGCTCCCTGCTGAGCAGAGAGCCCGATGCGGGGCTCGATCCCAGGACCCTGAGATCATGACCTGAGCCGAAGGCAGCGGCTTAACCCACTGAGCCACCCAGGCGCCCCAAGAATAATTTTTTATTATTCTTTAATTTATCAGAAAATCTTCAAAAATAGCCTTGGCTGAATATTTGTTTATTTTGTTAAAAAGCACAAAACTGTTGGGTAAGTTTGACATTGTCTCCTGTCCTCCCTCCCTAAGCCATAGTTAAGTCAAAGTCTATCAGTCAAGTTAAAGTGTTCTGCAGATACCTAGTTCCAGTGACTCTGTCAAGAAGAAAGTCTTTTAATCGGGATGATATTCTTGGAGATGTGAATTATTCCTAAACAGGATCCGATGGCTCACTTTTTCTGAGGGTACCTTTTCTTCTTTCATAAGAGGGCTGATGGAGGGCTACTGTGCAGAGAATATTTAGCTCCATGATTTAGACTTATAAAGTATCTCATACCACAATTCCCCACTAGGGTTTCAGTAAGTCATGTCAATATGCTTAGACGTTATTGACATTTACAGGGAAGCTCACCTAATCCTCCAATGACCCATCTCTTCCTCACCCCTCTGCCCACTGTTGTTTCCTACCCTCTCCCATTGTTATTGCTTATGCTTGCAAAAAAAAAAGAAAACAAATGAGCCCACTTCTGTTTGGGGGCAGCTGTTCCCTCAAGCCCCTGTCTGTGTGCTCAGTTCAGTGCAGCTCAGCCTGGAAGCTTTTTACAAAACAACTGGGATATAACTGTATAACTAATAGATAAAACAGGGATGCGTTGTGGTTCAATTCTGTGGAAAAATAAATGAACAGTGTGAATCCCATCGAATCACGTTTAAGGATACTCAATCACAGAAGTGTTTTGCCAGCTAAACCAGTGTCCAAAAAAATGCAATGTAAGCCATATATGTAATGTAAATTATCTGGTGGCCACGTAAATAAATGAGTGAAACTAATTTTAATAATTCATTTTATTTAACCTAAGATAGGCAAAATATTACCTCAACATGTAATCAACATCAAAACTATTAATGAGATATTTTACATTATTTTCATGCAAAGCCTTTGAAATGTGGGGCATGTTTCAAACTAGACTAGCCACAGTTCACCTGCCCAATAGACACATGTGGCTAGTAGCTACTGCGTTGAACAGGACAATACAAATGTAGACCACTGCTACCCAAAAGTGTGGTCTGTGGACAGGTACCCCTCTGTGAGTTGTTGGTACAGGTCCAAAATGAGATAAATTTAGCAAGTGAAAAGAGGTTCTTAAAACTTTGATGGCAGTTTGACATTTGAAATCATCTTTTATTAATTTTAATTTTTTAAAATTAATATTTAATGTATTATTTGCCCCAGGGGTACAGGTCTGTGAACTGTCAGGTTTACACCCTTCACAGCACTCACCATAGGCATGTAATCATTTTTTTAAAAAAAGATTTATTTATTTATTTATCTATTTAAGAGAGAGAGAGATTGATCACAAGCAGGCAGAGAGACAGAGGGGGAAGCAGGCTTCCCCACTGAAAAGAAAGACCGATGTGGGGCTTGATCCCAGGACCTGAGATCATGACCCGAGCTGAGGGCAGAGGCTTTTTAACCCAGGTGCCCCAGCATGTAATCATTTTTAAAGTAGTTGTTTTTATTGCACTTTTCAGAATATTAGTCTACATATTGATTGGGGGTCAGAGTGGGAGAGCAACCTGAGTCTTCCTCCCAGATAGTCTGAGACGCTCTGCTCTAGACCTTCCATTCTCCTCACCCTACGTTTCTTGGCCAGATTAGCCTAGCAACCTATAGAAATAGATCCCTCAAAAGCCACTAGGATGGCTTTTTGTGGAACTCTGGCTTCCTTCTGGTTCTCATTCTCTTCAATGTTTTATGATTTATAACTCTAAATCACCTCTTTAAAAAAAAAACTTCCTCTAAGATTATTGGTTCTCTTAATTGATTTCTTCAGCACCCTCCTTCAGTATCTTTCTAAATCTGAGTTCACCAGGAAATAGCGGGGTTGGAAGTGAGCTAATTTAGGAACATAGTATAGTCATGAGTAGAAAGCTAGGAGATGGGTCATCACGGAGAGGAAGAGTAAATGTGTTGGATTTTCCAGAGAAAAAGAACCAATATATCTATGTCTGTCTGTCTATCTATCTATCTATCTACCTACCTATCTGGGAGAGAGATTATAAAGTCAGCAGTCAGGTGTGGAGTGAGAGGAGGGGACCCATCTAACAGGCTGTTCGGAGGGGAAGGATGGCAGGACACGAGGTGTGTGAGACTAGGAGCAGGTGACATTGACTCCCCGGCTTGGCCAGCGAGATGTCAGGAAAGACCACATCCACCTGGATGGATCCATCTCAGCACCTGAACGTTAAAGTCAAAGTCTCTGCGAGGGAACCCTAACCCCCAGCCCCATCTCTTTCTCTCACTCCCAGCTCCTTCTCTCAATCCCCTTCTGTGAGCAGTATCAAAGTTCTTCCAATCATGTGGGCTCAGAACCTTGGATCGCCTTTGTTTCCCTTCCCCTTGTGCGTGCCATCTCTTGTGGAGTCCTAGAGGGTGTATTTCCACAGACTCTTTCTTTCAGCCTCTCTTCTCTATTCATATTCTGGCAACCAGCTACAACAGACTCATCACCCTGACCAGGCTCTTGCAGTGTTCTCCTAATGTTACCAGCCTCTTTGTGCTCCAAACCACCTTCATTTCACTGCTAAGTAATCTTGAGAAACAGCTTCAAGCCTGTCTTTCCTCCCCCAGGTTCCATGTCCACTCTTGCCTGCTGATGATGTCTAGTCTCCCCTGGGAATTAAAGGCCCTCCCCGACCTGGCTCCAGCAGCTGCTTTAGGGTTCATCCTCTACCCCAACTTCCTGAGTTCTCTGAATGTCTAGTGCTGTGGAAGGTCCCAAAGGTACAGCCCTAATGGCACAAAAGGCCATGGAGAAAGCAAGGTTCACTGGGAGCATATGATAAGAAGCTTTGGCCTGATATAGGGTTCTCATTAAGCTGAGCCCTAAGGAATTTTTAGGAATTAGCTAAGAAGAGAAAACCATAATACTAAGGCCTAGCCACTAGAAAAGATGTGACTCATTTAAGGGCCTGGAATAAAAGCATGTAGCTGAGTCCACAGAGGGCAAGGATGAGCTCAAAATGATGCCACAGAGGGGCATACAACAACCATCTTAAGAATGGCGGACTTCGGGGCGCCTGGGTGGCTCAGTGGATTAAAGCCTCTGCCTTCAGCTCAGGTCATGATCCCAGGGTCCTGGGATCGAGCCCTGCATCGGGCTCTCTGCTCAGTGAGAAGCCTGCTTCCTCCTTTCTCCTCTCTCTCCGCCTGCCTCTCTGCCTACTTGTGATCTCTGTCTGTCAAATAAATAAATAAAATCTTTAAAAAAAAAAAAAAAAAAAAGAATGGCGGACTTCATCCCAAAGACAATGAGAAACCATGGCAGGATTTCAAGCAGGGATGTGAATGCATCAAATTTGCCTTTTAAGAGTTTACTTCTAACTGTAGACTTGCACTATTGGGCATCTCTTTTTTTCCCCCTAAAACTTTCTCTAACATTTTAAACCCTGTGTTAAATTTGATCTCTGTGTACGTTGGGAATTCCAAAGCTTATTTCTCCAAGAAGCTACTTCATTCGATATCTCTCTTGCATGCCCTGTGTTGTTTGGAACACAATTTGAGAAACACTGGCCTAAGTAGTTTCCTCTTCCCAGGATGCATCCTTGCTATGTTGAAATTCAGGCAGCTCACCAGACCCAGATCCAACCATCCGTCCGGTTTTGCCACAAGTCTTGGAAGCCTCTCCCAGATCCCACTGTCGGGTCTAAAGTCAGCTTTCTTCATTGCTATTCTTCTTGGATTGCTGTTTAATGAATTCTTATCTCTTGAGAAGTCACCCTCCCCCTATTCAAGGCCACGTGTGTATAGAGCACGTCTGTCTTCAGCAGGAATTGCCACCCTCCCAGACTCGTCTGGGTGCCTGCCAGCGCCCACGCCTGCAGGTGTTGCTGGAGGGGAGAGCTCTCTTCGACTTTGGCTACTGGGATCCTTAAAGCCCTGGGAATCTCCTGCCTACCCGCCCCATATTTGTATTCCCCCAGATCACGGCTCTAGAATGCTTTCTGGAGATCTCAGAGGCTCTCTGGAACACACAGAGCAGAACAGACACGTGGTGGGCATGTTCCTCTCTCCGCTTAGCGCTTTCTGAGTTTCCCTGTCCCCCAACCAGGCAAGAGGTCTGTTTCCTGTTGTGCCTTCAGGTGTTTCTCAGCCTGAGCTTAAGAACCAGCTGCCTTTGGTCCAAAGGGTATCACAGCCGCATTTCCCCCTTTGTGATAGCAATGTGTGGTGAAGGCGAGTGGGGAGTAATGGCTTTTGTCAAGCAGCCCGTCCTTGCCCGCGTCAGTGTCGGCTCCCCTTGCTGGAGCTTGTTCCCCTCACTCCTTGTGGGAAGGACTGTCAAAGGATGTCAGGATAAATTCTCTGCTCCTACTCATGCCTTTTCTCTTTCTCTCTCTCTCTCTCTCTCTCTCCCCCTCCTCTCTTTTGATTCTGTCTTGATGTCATCTCTTCAAAGTATACTACCTGTAAAATATTGATTCACAGCAGGCTGCATCTGCCAGGATCAGATTTCTCTTCTGCTGGCAGCATAATAAACTACCCGAGACACCGCAGCCCGGGTGCCAGGCTCGTCGCGGCTTCACACACCCCCGTCTGTCTTTTGCCTGACTCTACATAATGAAACAGCGGCCAGAGACATTCCAGAAGCAGAGAAACCAAGTAACAACCCGTGGGGACATAAAAGAGCCCGGGGAGCCTGCAAATGGCGAGTGTAACAGACACCACCCCAAGCAGCAGAGGGATCAGAAGCTCCCTGGCTTTCTGAGAGCAAGGGGGGACACAGCAAAGGGGAACAAAGCTGCCCGTTAACCACCCCTGGGAGCGCACTCACAATGGTCCTCTGCCTTCTGTCCTTTCTCCTTTTCCCCAACTTGTCCTGGGCTGGATTGTAAATCTGTGCCTTAAAGCACTGATACCTTAGGAACCCTGCGGGGGTATCAAACCCAGAGGAAGATCTAATACAACAGGGACTTGAATTTGTTTGCGTAGAAAAAAGGGAGTTAATGGGGGAGTAGGAGGGTAAGGCAGTGATGAGTTTGGGTTCTGGAGCCAGAGCCTGGTTGGATACCGGGTGCTTCCCACTCATGTGATTTGGGGTAAGTTACAAACTTATGTCCCCATTTCCTTGTTGGGATAATGGAGCTGTTGTCCAATTAAGTGAATTAATAGTCTAAGGCATCTAGAATAATGCCCAGCATCCGGCACTATTGAAATGTTTATTCAATACATGGATACAGCTTCCCTGATGGGGAATCAGAAGTGCCAGTGAGTGGGAATGGGGTGGGGGGACATTCCTCTTCCCTGCTGGGGATGTAAGTCATCTCCCCGCCAGGTCTCCAGAGGAGATAGGCAGCTGGGCGATGAGCAAACTCCCAGGGGGAGCCTGAACATTCTTCTCTTGGCTTTGTCTGCAAATGTGCACTTGTTCCAAGGTGTCCCGTTCTCTGGGAAGGTGACTCCTTATTCAGAGGCCCAGCAGTCGTGGGAAGTTTCCTGAACCTTGGCAGTGTGTTTCTCTGTCATTCGCATCCTCGCTGGGGGAGGAAAGTATTAAAAAGAGAAGCGGCCATCCGAAGTCAGTAAATCCGTCATCAGAGATGACAGCTGTGGGTTTGCATTCTTGTTTTACTGCGACTTTGAGCAAGTTGGTGAAGGTGGCCGTGGCATCCAGCTCTGGTCTGTGAAGAGTTATGATTTTCTACTGTATTAAGCTACTGAAGGGACCCTACCACTTAGCACCCTCCGGGGAGCCTTCTTTTTTGCAGTACAGGGAAATTTACCCCTTGTGACCAACTGTTAAGCTTCCTTTGAAGCCTCTTTTTAATTCAGATTTGGTTCAGCTCACGATGGCTTCAGAGTCAGTGGGGAAAACGTTTACGATATGACAAACTAGCAACCTGTATTTTTTACGTACTGTTAGAGAAATCATGGGTCTTTTATACTAGCGTTCTTTCGCTTTTTGTTGGGAGAGATGTCCTTTGAGACCTCTCAGTTCCTCACTTTATATTCTTTCTCCTCTTCAGACCTCAAAGCCTCTCCGCACAGTAGCAGGCGTCCCTTTGATGAAGCAGGCTGGAGGAAGTTTCTACTGAAGCCTGTCAGAGTCAATGGTCTGCCGGTCAAAGGGAAGACTGCTGGGTCAGGTGAAGCTTCCATCTCACCTGGGAGGGTTTAGTTTCTCCAGTATGAAGGGGCTTATTTCCATGTTCCAAAGGCCTTGAAGGGCACTGGGATCTCATGGACTTTCTGTGGGCCCAATGTGCCCAGCCTGTTACCCTCACCATGGCATGCTCCACAGAACTATCTTGTTCTTCTTAAATTGTTGTTTGAGTCCCCTCTCAGGTATAGAACAGATTGACCCAGTGCAAAGCATCTTGGGACATTTGAAGGTGGGACTGTGGGAGACAGAGTATCTGAGCAGAGAGGGAGGCAGCGGTGGAAGACAGGAGCTCTAAATCTTGACCCTGAGCCAGGCTTTGTCAAAGACGTGATGTGGAGAATGAATGTCTTTTTTTTTTTTTTTTTTTTTTTTTTTTTTTTTTAGTATATATGCTGCCGAAGCGAGCACATGAATGTCTTTTATAAAAGGAAGGGAAAGGAAGACTATTTGAAAACCACACGTAGAGGTACAGCGGTGTGTTATTAACTGCCTAGAACTCGGTTCTGCCTTGGTATGGACATGCGGAAGGAAAACGACTTCACCTCAGTCTCCAGCTCATCTTCAAAGTGGGTTGTTACTAGAATTGCATGCGATGATCCATGCAAAGTACTTAGTGCGGAGACTGTACATAGTGAGGTTCAGACTAATGTCCATAACATACCGGTATAAAGACTTACTGAGAGTAAGGAGCGCCTCAAGAGTTGTGTTCCTTTGGAAACACAATGAGCAAACCATGGGAAAAGGATCTTTAAATGGCCAGTTAATAAAGAACTTGAAAGTCACCCATGATTTTTATCTACCAGAAAACTTGTCCCCCCTCTTCCTCCTACTAATAGTCCTCAGGAAGAAGTAGGCATGCAACAAATATTTGGTGACTGAGGGAATACCATCTTATATTTATACCTTTGAGTGACCATCAATAGCCTGAACAATTTCACCGTTGGCTTCACTGATCTGATTATAATTTTTTTGCTCCTTTCAGTTAAAAAGAAATCTTTCAGTTTTCTATTTTATTCTTTTCAGGTCTGAGGTTTGGGAGACTGTATTAATTTGCAAGACTGGGTTAACTAAAACCATTGAGGGATTTCCCACGTATTCATTTAACCAAGATTTACTGAGAATTTCCATATTTGACTAAGTGCTGTGGTTTAGTTTCTACTTTCAAAACCCCAAAGAGGACAAAACAGACTGGAACTGTGATAGGTATTAAACAGATATAAATAGGAGCTGCTATGGAAATGCAAAGGAAGAGAATTTTACCTACCTGGTGAGTTTGTGTGCACCTGGAAATGGGGGGAGCTCAGAAAGGGTTTCTAGAGATGGAGGCATCTCATTTTCTGATGATGATATGTTGCATTTCTATGAGTAGGTGGATTCCATAATGAAAAAAGATGTTTGTAGACCAAATAGACATTTAGTGAAATATACTCTGCTACAAGGGGATAAAAATCCTAGGATGTGGAAGTGTAACTCCCTCTTTCCAACCTTGCAAAAGATGAAACCAAAAATTATCCTGATGAACGTCCCTGGTGTGACTTTCTTTAACATTCGTCTATTCATTTGCTCATTTGTTCATTTATTTTCCAGCTTTATTGAGATACACTTGCCATTTTTAACTTTGAGGAACAACTTGGTTCTGTGATTATCCTACTGGAAGCTCAGTGAGAATTCGGGGAGCGGGTTGACGAAGAAACAGGACTCTTATGACTAACTAAAGTACAATTCCTGCCGGTGGCAAGAATGAACCAAAGAAGGCAAGAGTGTGGTATAGAGCATTTCTCTCAAGGTTTCTGTCCCTGAAGAGAGAGAATGAGTAAGACTTATTTTATATTGACTGACTAGTATCCATCAAAGACGAACAATGGCAAGAGTTAAGTAGAAATACCAGCAGATCACTTCTATGAGTAACATTGAGGTGGGACACATGGTGCCTGCCCTATTACTTAGGAAATGCTCAGATAGCAAAAGCCCTTTCGCTGCAGGAGTAAACCTAGACAAAGGTATATGAGTCGCCGGGAAGCTAGTGGTAAAAAGAATGGTAAAAAGAAATGATGGAGGGTTGGAAAGCTAAGGGAAAACTCATTTGAAGAGGAAGAATCAATAATGTTAGTCAGCATGTTTGCTCATCTGTAAAATGAGGAGTTTGGGGCTGGATTGAGTCCAAGGTTCTTGCTATCCTTGACACATCCTGGGCCTATGGATGCAATAAGGAGCAGACAGGCGGTAGAGGGAACTGACTGGCTTCTTAATTAAAATCTATTATTCTTTTCTTCTCAAGAATGGAAGCTTCTATATACAATGTTCAGATACAGGACATTTTTAAAGATTAAAAATGAGAATATAACAAAATAGAGGCAAAAGTTACAGAACACAAATGAAAAAAGTGTCACGCTATCAAACAGATGCTTCAATGCACATGTTATTTTCTCTGCAAGTGAGATATTTGAAAAGCTCATTAACTCTTTGAATAACACTGAACAACATTTAGTACAGAATTTCCCTGTTGTATTAAAGAGTATCCTCAAAGTCTCAAAGAGTGGGGAATTTTAGGAAGCCTCAGAAACTCATAGTCAGTGTGTAGCTTTGGTGTTGAGAGGATCTGCTTCAAAATGAAAAATAAGAGCGGTGCATGTTACGGTTCCTGAAAGTTTCTGTTTTCAGTTGGACGCTTTAGAAAAGAGAGATGTTTACCAAAATGTATGGTCCCCAATCACAGACTTTTTTCTGGAAAGCAGTTGCCCAATCGTGGACATCTTTGTTGTGTCCTTAGCCTCTTGGTGGGATCATTTGACTCTTTGTGCTGTTTGGAACACTAGTGGAAGTGATGTACATCATTTCTTGGTCCAGGATGTTAAGCAAAGAATGTGCCTTCATTACCGTCTCTGTCTGCCCTTATCACTGGATGCAGAAGACCCCAAAGTCCTAGAGGATGGCCAAACCCTAGGAGGGACGAAACCCAGATTCTGGATACAGAGCAAGAAGAAACCTCCCCACCCACCAGAACCTCTGCATGGTGCTGTTCGATTAACAAGAAATAAACTGCTATTGAGCTTTTAGGGTTTATTTGTTTTAACAACTACCTCACTGATACAGGTGTCACATTTCTTGATCTTGTATAGGATGTTCATTGGAGAGAGAAATACACATTCTGGTTTATGGGTGATGGGGCCTATTGGAAATCTGGATATGTCCTGTGGTCAAAGGCCTCAAGAAAAGGGAAATAACAATCCTTTTTTGTGTGTGATGTTCAATTCTTATATAACAACTGGAGGGCTCTGGTCTGGCTTTCTTCTTGTCCAAGTCGAAGTGGGACAGTGTGCTTTAGCCATTTAGCGGTATCAAAGATACTGCTGATAATCACTAAGTTGATTTCAGAGAGACATGAGTTTCTGACTTTTCTTCAGTCATCCTCGATGAAAGGGGACAAGAATGATTGGTATGAATTGTCGGGGAGAGAAAAAGATAATTAAGACTCGGGAGATAGCAGAACGTGCGAGTCATTATTATACTTACTCGACAAGCTCTATAGTCTTCAATGGTCAATAGTGACATTACATTGGCCTGTTATTGCTAATATTAAAAAAACACAATGGGTAAAATAACATTTGCAATAGATATTTCTGCTGGTCCAGGAAAATGTCCTAAGACCTGGTCTTCCCCTTTTGGATGGTGCTGGCTGGTCTTTGCAGCTGCTTGTGGTTCTGTTTGTGCGTCAAGCACTGAGCTGAGGTAAACCTGAGAATGAGATAAACAGTCTCACATAGTCTTAAAGGCAGAACTCTATATTCTCATAAACACATAGAAGTAGCACCATTGTAAAAATTGATAGAAACTGATCATAACAAAAACCTGAGCAAGGGAAAACAGATCGCTATAAGAAAACGTCGTATGGTAAAACAATTTAATTAGGGGGAGGACAAGATGAAGGAGAAAGGTCAGTTACAGTCAGCTTGTTATGGTCATGTCGACATATTAAATACACTATATAGTTTGGATAAAACCAATAAGAACCTCTCTCTTGGCACAGAGATGAATGCTCCCAGATACCTTTGTGTTTCGAATACCTCAAAGCATCCTGCTCCCTCTCTGGGATGGCTTTTTGTGTGTGTGTAATTCACAGGAAGGCTTTATCAGTCCATGCCTACTTCACTCAACTCCCTGTTTGTGTGAAGATTAAATATTAAATCAGTGTTCTTTGAAAGTCTCCAAAGCAACTCAGTACACATTTTAGTAGGCTCTTAAAATTGTATTTTCATTTTCTTTTTTCATGATTGGGGATTACTTAGAAATGAGAGGTTCCAAGGGTGAAGGCAGAGGCCTGTGGCGTGTAAAATTTAAGGATGCGCCCGGGCTCACCCTGCACTTGCATGACCCTGAGAGTCAGTTCCTCCTTAAATTTTGTGCTCTGGACTCTTCACTTGCCTCACCCTAGTCCCATCCCTGAAAGCCACAGATAAACATGTGTGAAAAGTGCACCTAGGACGTGTGCAGAGCAACTTGGGACATCTCAAACATTGTTTCAGTCTGAGTTTGGGTATCTGGTAGTAACTTCTTAATAAGAAATGCAGGGAAATCAGCTCCAATGTCAAGGTGAGTTCCTGCTGAGCAAATGACACCAGGAAAGAAAAGCTCCTCTTTTGGTCTTTGCTTGAATAATAATAATAATAAAAAAGACCTATAATTGGATTTCCTTAAAGACTTGGAGAACTCACATCTTTATAACTTTTCAGATTGAAAGGTAGTCCTTTTGAATTCTATTAACTTTGCAGCCGACATCTTTTAGAAAGTAAGATTATGTAGCTTCTGAAGAAAACCAGGAACAATGAAGTGAGCAATATTTGCATTCACAAGTTATTCTGTGTTGGCAGATTGTCATCTTTTGTAGAAATATCACAATTTTTCAAAAGGACCACTTTGAAGATAAAGAATTATATTTAATCATTTTTTTTTGTTGTTAATAAAAAAGTCATTTTGAATGCTCACTTTGACAGTCAAAGGTCCCATTGCCCTTAAGCATGGTGTAGCCTACTTTGGGTACCCACACAGCAATCAAGGGCTTCGCCCCCCTCTCATCTTCAACTCTGCCAGGATAATAGCCCGCATTCACACCCCTGCCACTCACTTTCTAAAGGTCCCTGCTCGCAGAGGAAAGAGAATCTAGGAAATTTGGATGTCTAAGAAATTTTAGTAGCCTGACATACAAAGAAATGGTGGCTTGTAGCTACAGGAGGAAAGAGGAGCTCGCAAATTTAATGGATGAATCAGAATACTGTATTTTTTATCCTAAGATAGCTTAGTTTAAAACCCTAAGCCTCAATGACCAGTAACACTGGAGAAAGAGTTGACCACAACACTCGGAGTCACTGATGAGAAAACAAGATCTCCAGAGAAGATGCCTTCCCTTATTTCTTACAAACGTTTCAAGGGATTGAGATGGGTAGATTGAAATGTCTCTCTTAAACAACTGGAGATTTTCACATCACAGGAAGAGTGGTGGCAGTTTTTATAGGTTTGGAACTAGACATAACGATGTCACGGTCAGGCCTCAGAAGGTGATCATAAATGAAAGCGCTCTGGTGTTGAGTATATGACTTCTATTCTGGGTTCACGTCTCCTGCTTATTTAAAATTTGGGCAGTGGGAAGATCCTTCTCTGCCCCTGGATGGAAGACCCTGTGACTTTTATGCATACCCTTGGGTAAAAGATTGGTATATGATCCCTTTAAGCTAAAAACAGTCTCAATTCAGAAATTAGATTTTCTGGCCCAAATGTTAAACTATTGCTGTCATCCTCTTTCCAAGGTAGACTTCCACCCTGAACCCCCATTCCTACGCTCAGACTTGTAATTGACTTCTTTTGGTTCCCACTTGCCAGCTGCTTTTCCTCTCCTCCAGGGTCAACGCTTGGGGAAGGTGGACAAGTGAGGGTTCTTCCTTTGGGGTGGTTTCCTGTTTCTATAGATGTCGACTGACCCAGAGAGCTGTTCTCTCTGCCAACAGGGTTGCAGGTGTGTGGAACACAGCTCTCAGTGGCTCCCTCGCAGAGAATGTCCTCACCAGGTGTGAGATGAAGAAGTCATACCACCCCTTGCGTGGAGGATCCTCACACTACCAGCAGGTGATAGGTAACAGTTTGCGCCAAATAAACCTCTTCCCAAAGTCCTCCCCTCTCTTCTTTCCAGCCCTGGCTCTTTTAAATCCCTGATGCTCATGTGAGGACCTGATACTTTAGCGCCACTGCCAAAATTGGGGTCTTGAGGACCCCATTTTAACATTGTGATACATCGATGAAGTAGAATAATGCAGTGATTTTTTTCTAGTAAACAAAAATAACTTAATAAAATGTCTAGTGATTCAGTGTTCTTTGTCTTCTTAATATTATCTATTTGGTAAAAACCTTTCACTGAACCCTGCTCCGTCCCAGCTATGGTACAGCTCACTCTCAGCTAGAGTGTGTGGAGGGTGTTGATCTGCACTAATGTCCTTCCGCCCAACATCCAGTTCCTCGGTCAGCCAGGTGCAGAGATGCTCCCTGTTCACCAGGGCCCAGCCGGAACGTGGGTATTCACTACCTGCCCTTCGTTCCTTAGTTGATTTTAGGCAATTACGCCCAGACCCTCAAAAGATGGAGGTGTTTTCTAAATGTCCATTTCCTTGAAAGGGTAATATATACTTTCCCTTTATACATATTACATCTCTAACTCACAAAGAAATGATTTCATAAACTCCTGGCCTGATAGCCTTTACACATAATTTAACCTCCTCAGGAGGTTGTCCAATATCAGGGATGGAAATACGATCTCTAGATCACCAAAGGCTGCCATACACATGTTTGGAAAAGTAAGCTCGATGCCACCCTGGCCATCCAGTAGGCAGGAGCTGATGGCTTCTCCTGTTTCTGGTGGTTTGAGGCATACTGATGTTTGACAACCTGGACCTTCTGGAAGGAACTAAGGTATGTGATACAAAAGGATTATAATCTAGGAAACCCTTGGAGGGACGACAGTAGTAGCCAACACCTAAAGAACTTTCTTCCTTTGTACTTTCCTCCTTTGTTCTCTCTTAGTCATGCAGCAGAATATCTGAAGGTTGGGCTCAGGGAGTATACTGAGGCTGACGGAAGGAGCCAGAAGCTGACTGTTTCAGGAGTGTTCCTGGCTGCAGGCTCTTAGAAGGCAGTTGGTGTTTCTTGCTAAGTTGTTCCTTTCAGCTCACCAGGGTGGGAAGTTGACAGGTACTGCAAAAACACAGGGAGAGAAGGGAGCCTAGCACAGAATGAAATTTTAAAGAAAATTGTAATTCAGCACATCAGTATTCAAACCACATACTCTCTGCTCATGAAAGCTTTAATGTGGGCAAAAATCTTACCTAAGCAAAATATTTGCCTTGAAAGGAAGTATGAACAACCCAAATGAAGTAATTCTCTATAATATTCTATTCTTTGCTATAGACAATTTAATTCAACACATTTTATTGAACGTCTTCACTATGGTTACAATGAAGACATCAATTTAAATAGGATGCAGGCCCTGCCTTCCAGGGGCTTACAGAAATGGGAGTATTAAGCAGTATTTGATAGTTAACCATCTATAGCTTTAAACCCAAATTGGTTTTTAATGTAGCAATGAAACTACCAGTTTCCTACTATGTGACGATCATGACAAAGGAAGGTATTTCTAATGTTAATAATTTCTCCAACCCAAAGAACCAAGAGGGCGTTCACAGCACAATGGCATTTAAAAGTAAAACCTACACAGTCTGTTCTTTTCTTCATGAAAGAAGGCAGAAAATGTGCTTTTGAATATGCATGTCCCCTCGTGCAAGGCACCCTTTATTATCTTCGAATTCCTACAGGATACTTCTTGTCTCTGTGATTTAAACAAAAAGTTATTTCTTAAATCTCATCCTCAGGTCTCATTCTTTCATTTACTCATTGAACCTAATTTCGTGGTCTATCATGCAACCTTATTATCCATTCTATACTTAGCGTATCATTTTACTCTCAAGCTTATCGACATATTTGGTGTATGCAAATCCATCTTTTTCTCCAATGTCAAGTTATTTTTCATAATGAACTACCACCTTGTATTCTTGTTAAGTGAGACTCTCTCCTGTCCTGTTGCTTAGTGCTTGCCTACCTCTGTGCTTTTTTCTCTCTTCCCTCTTCCTTGACTCTCCATTCACTTAAATCCTTCGTACGTTTTATGTCTAACACAAACACCTCTTTTCCTGGTTAACCCAAGAGGTCTCCCTAATCTTTTTCTTTTTTTAAAGATTTTATTTATTTCTTTGACAGAGATCACAAGTAGGCAGAAAGGCAGGCAGAGAGAGAGAGAGAGAGAGAGAGAGAGAAGCAGGCTCCTGCCGAGCAGAGAGCCCGATGCGGGACTCGATCCCAGGACCCTGGGATCATGACCTGAGCCGAAGGCAGAGGCTTTAACCTACTGAGCCACCCAGGCGCCCCTCCCCTGATCTTTTAACTGAAACCAAACTTTTCTTGTGGTGAGTACCCATCGTGTTAGTCATTGGTGCTATTCCTTGTCTTTGGTTCTCTCTCTCATTTGGGGCACGTTGTAAGATTGTTCGTCCTTGGCCTTGAGCTCAAGCATGGTCAAGGCACATTTTTAGCCACTAAAATGTGGATGGAAGTAATATGTCACCTCCATGTAGAAGCTTTAAAAGTCACTCGGTGCTTTGCCTTTTTGTCTTCTCCCTCTGCCATGGTGACTGGTGGTATTCCAGGTAGGGACTGCTCCATCAGCCTGGATTATAGACTGAAAATGATCATAATAATGTGGAATTGAGCCTACAGTTGGTCTGCAATAGACATATTATAGGAGCAAAAAATAAACTTTTGGTGTTTAGGCCATTAAAATTGACGCTATTTGTTATTGCAGCAAAACCTAGTTTATTCTGACTGATCGTGTGGATACAAATTGCTGATATTTTTTTTTATTCAATTCACTTCAAACATGTGTACTGATAGCCAGTCCACTTGCACCTTCTGATGATGGCAGCCCTGGGTAATATCTAACTGCAACCACAAGAAGGACTCCAAGGGAGAATGGAAAAGGAAAGTAGAATTTTTGGTCACCAATTTTCTCAGTAACCATGGATTTTCTTTTCAAAGGAGTCTTTTATACAAAAGGATAAGCTTGGAAATGATTAAGGTGGACCTTCTTTGGCTGCCTTTGAAAAGACTGGTATTTCCAGAGCACTGCCTGTGGCCCTCTCCTTTTCTCTGCACATTTTCTCTGAAAAATCCCAATGTCCACCATGACATCAACCACAAGCTTTATGTCTCCCATATCTATACTTCTATATTTCTCGCTGTAGGAAGACCTGCCTAACTGAGTGCTTCCTAGATTTTGGACCCACAATAGCACAAGCAAAATAAAATGGTTATTTTCAGCCACTAAGTTTTAGAGTAACTGTTATAGAGTAACAGTCACCAGAACCGTGAATCACCTTTACAACTCTTCTCGCTCCTTCCCTCATTAGTGCTGGTCCCAGAGCCCATGGGTTGGAAGCCTCCCTTATCTCACAGCCTCTTACACAGGGCCCCATTCAGGCATTGACCTGTCCTGACCTCTCTACACCTGATCAATTCCAAGATTCTGATTCAGAATAGTCTGGATGGCATATCAAATTTGGATGAATCTAACCAGTCCTTGGTATTCTCAGAGTTGTTCAAAGTAGTAATGTGCAATTTTGCTTTTCCTTCTGGGGTTTTAGTATGGAAAGAGAAGAGACATTGGCATAGGAAGATTCTCTTTATCCTTTGTCTGATTTTCCCTTGATGGCAAAAAACTTCAGAAAATTTTCTAAACATCCATGTCCTGGCTTCAGACTTAGGAACATGGCAGAATGCCATGGCTCTGTATAGATTAGCTGAACTTGACAACGTATCAATGCTGGTGAATAGTGGGAAACAGTGTTGTCAAGGTAGGCTGTGACCAGGATGTGTAGGACCCTGAAGGCCAGGCTAACCCAGTTCAACTTTATCCTGTGGGTGGTTCGGAGACATCAACATTTTTTAAGCATAGGAAGGCATGACTATAAGAAGAATTGGAGTCTGTATACAGGGTAAGGCATATTCTAAAGGAACCAAGCCTGGGGTCAAGAAACTATGGCAGAAGTCTAAGTATCAAGGGAAAGGGAAAGGGGTTCTGCAGTAAGAGCTGGCAACAAGCTGGAGAATAATGTACAGAGATGAGAGACATTGAGAAGGAAGAAGATTGAGAGGGCCTGGTCATCACTTACAGTAACATATGGGACAGGTAGTTGTGCAATAACCTGATTAATATGTATGATTATTCCTATAATTAAGCATTTGGCTGTGGGTATCATATGCTAAGAGCTTTATGTAGACACTTTCATTCATACTTGCAGTAACTTTGAAGGCAGATACTCTCGATATTACCATTTTATAGAAGAAATACTCAAGGCACAGAAGTTGATGCCAGAGTTACACATATAGCTAATAAGTGGTAGAGCCAGAATTTGAACCCAGGCAACTCACCTTCAAAGCTAATGCTCTTTACCACTCCTCTTTGTCCCCTCTATTTATTTTTAGAACTTCCAGGCTTCTTTCTTTTAGTCTGATCACACTTGGAGGGCTTAATAAAACATTATTTGATGCCGAACCTCATTTTTCAATTGCTAATAAATGACCATCCTTCCCTGACCGAGGAAATAAATCAATTATATTCTGGGTCTATGGAAGCATTTTCTGAAATAGGGTCTGTGTGGGTCAGCCAAGAACATATTAAGTGGTATAACAATATCATTACCAACTCTTCACCACTCTGATTCTGTATTGCTAGATATTTGCAACAATAATTGCTCTATAAATCCATATGTGAAATTTGCTTTAAAAAGGAGAGAGAGAGAACCTCAAAAAATGTGACTTTCCTAGAGTTTTAACTTTAAATGTCATGCAAACTTACATTTCAAGGTGACCTACTTCAATAATAGAAGTATCATTCATGGAAAAGATGATCAAAAGTACAACTATAACCAGAAATAATCTGAGAACTACATTGTAAAATATAATATAATGAAACACATTTTTATTTTTCCCTGTGAGAGGTAATCCGATAAACTAAGGCATCTTGAAAATTAAATATGTTTTTCAGGGAGAGAAGGTTGGAAATAGGTAAGAAGTGAATTTTGAAAATGATTGTAACTACTTTATATCTGCATGGTGCCTTTGCCACATGGGCCTTCACACATTTCAAGAATGACTTACCAAACATGCATTGATCCTTTCAACATCCTCAGAGAATATGTGAGAAGTAAACAGTATTTATCAATAAGTTTTGTCCTCTTGCAAAAAGAAACCCAAACCTTGGCAACCTAAAGGTGATAGAACACCTTTTTCTGCGACAATCTCTGTAAGCTCATTGACTGTGTATGCAGCCAGAATGTTGGGACTGAACTGCCAGGTTCAGATGGACCCCTGAATGAAATGGGAGGGAGGTCTGTTTGCTTGCTTTCTCTAATCCTCCTCTCCCTTTTTTCTTCCCTCTTTTACATTTTCTAAAATGGCTCATATTCTAAGCATTGGAAGGAAATCTAATTCTTGCTTTCTCTCTTTTTTCTTCTTTTATACTTTACATGGAAACACAATTTCATCATAGTAGTTCCTGATTTACATTTCTGCTCCATTGGTGGATTTTCCCCTTGGTGTTCAGCAACATCTCACTCCTAATGACTATTTATAGCCCCCCAGGGTTTCTGTGGCCCTAAGTATCACCGTTGAATTTATCAGAGTTCTTGCCTATCCTGATTGCCTGGGTGCACCTGCTGTGGGATTTATAGCCTTGAAAATAAGTACCAAACACCTAGTGGCTTCTAAACTTTTTTTTTTAAATAAGTCTTTTGAGATAGGTTGCTTCCCACCCTTTCCCTCCTTAGGAGGTCCACAGTAGCTGTTTCTACATGATGTTGAATCATCAAGATGAAAAGTGAAAATTCTGTCAATCTCCTGTTCTCAGCTGTAGTTTAATGTAAGAGGCATTTGTGTGGTTGTTGCGATGAAAACAAGGTTGGGAGGGGGAAGGAGCTAGATCTCTGCCTGCCAGGCCTTCTTGTCTCTCATCCTGAATTACTTGGCCCTTTATCCCACCACCATCACCTTGAGATCAAAAGAGGTGTTGTCTACTTTCAAGACCAAATCCTGGGTATCAATGTCTTCCGTCTGCAAATCTGCTCCTTCTCTCCCTGCCCCATGCACTTGGTCCTGCCCCATACCTCCTCTGTGGTCCTTCGCCCAAAAGCTATATGTTTGTAACACAAATTTACTCCCTTTCCATCCACAGAGAATGAGGATTATCTCAGCTAAAGACCATTTGGATGAACATGTTCTGCAGCATCTGTCAGTTCAGAACAGGGCAAACATGAAGAATGAGAGACTTCTGATGAGAGATGATGGATTACTTGTTTAATCTAGGATTGTTGGCTCCATTTCTTATGTGAAGGAGTGGGAGACTGAATGCACAAAACCCCTGGACCAAGCCAGTGAGTGAGGCTAATGTATAGACTTGCTGGTTTAAGGGACACCAATGAGATCAGCTCTGCTTTTCCATGCAGCTCCCAGGACCAAAAACTCTGGGCATGGTCAAGTGGTGTGGTTAGAATGGTTTGAGAAGAACTCACTTCCATGTATCATCTGTTCCCCTTCAAAGCAGACACAAACCTGCAATCTTATTCTTCAGACTGAACAGACTCTACTATTTTTCCTCTGGAGCTGAGGTACACCCACAAAGGGGCCTCTTCATTTTGAGCTGAGGTGTGAAGAATACTCAATTTGATAGCCCCCTGCCTTTGGAAGGGAGCCCTAAAGCCGCATGACTGCTGAAATCTGAAGGTCACCGCCTTCTGTGACTCAGACCTAATGGGGCTCTCCTGTCACATTCAATTTACATGATTTAGCTTATTATCCAGTTTGTTTTTGTTTAACCCATGTGGTTCATCTCAAATAGCTAAATCTTGAGGTCCTTTCTGTCTCCATTGGCTTCCCAGTCCTGTAGCCACTATCATATTGGACTTTGGCTTCAGGTCACTACATAGCCCACTGGAGGTCTAGCCTGGTTCCTTACACATGGGGAAGATGGCTTGTCAGTGCCCTATGGCTCAACAGTAGCAATGCCCTATCCACAACCTGGGATTTCTCTCTCTCTAGTATCTAAGGAAACTTGGCTCCCTCAACTCTTTACCCATTTCTTGATCCAACACATGCTCTGTAGTCCTCCTTCATGCTTCCTATGAGCTGCACTTTGCTTTCTGTATTTTGTCTGTTTGGAATTTTTACACTTTTCAGTAACACCTATACCTGGCTCTCACTCCCCAAGTAAATCCCTCTTATCACTCCCAAGGCCTTACTTTCTATTTCCTCTGTCTGAGCAGTCCTGGTTCATTGCATCGATCCCATGATCTGGATATAAGCCCTCTCGTTCCGTTTCAGGATTCCTCATGTTTCGAGGGTGGTGTACTCTTTGTCCACATCCAGCAACCTCTATAGTATCCGTATCATCCGTTAGTTGTCATCAACAAAGGCATGCAAATTTATATGGGAACATAAATAACTGCGTGTAGAGAACTGTAGTTTCTCTACAAGCCTTATCCGTTCGCACAAACACAGTCCTAAGCAACCACTGAAGACCATCATACTAGCAGAAAATATCTGGCATGTGGGCTGTTGGGTGTTTTTATTTTTGGTATTTTAACTGCTAATTGGGTGCTATGTAGTTACAGACACATTAAACAAGAACCCATCCAAAGCTGCCTGTTTGGTTTGCTTTTGCCTTGTGGACCAGACATTGACAGCCAAATGGCACCAAAGAGAGGGAAATGCTATGCTTTGGACTCATTAAAGTCGTTTACAGTGATTTCACTCCTTATTTTTGTTCTATCTATAATAATATTTCTGAGATGACTGACCCCTGTGGTTTATTTTCTTAGTCCCCAAACTCCTCCACTTTGACTTTGTCTTCCTTTTCATACTTTTCCTGAAAGATTGGAGACATAGAAGCAAGCCGTCATCACAGCTTCCCATTTCTCCAGAGCGTGTGGGAGCTGTGTTCCAGCTATCTCTTCCCCACTTTCCCTGCATGGCAGCCAGAATAGAAGGTGGGTGAGGTCCCAAAACTCATGAGAACTCTAACAAGTGGTCTTGAAGTTGGGGTTGCCAGTGAACGGGAGCTGCAAGAGGATGCAATTTCCATAGTCCCTGACACACTCTGCGCTCTCTCCCCCTTTTCTGCTGCCTTCTTTTCCCCTCAGAGCTGTTGGGTGCATGGATCTGAGGACTCTTGTACAGTGAGAGAATTGCCATACCTTCCAAACCATGGGTATGGCTATCTGCCCAAGACTTGGGTCAAGTAAAAGACATATTTGGGGAGGAAAGGGATATTTGAGATACTGTAAGAAGAAAATATCTAAAAATCCAAGTAGATACTCCAAGTGAATATGCATACATTTCTGTTCCATCTGCTTCCCTCATCCAGGCCAAATCTCCTGATTTCAGGGTCCCACAGCACCCTGTACCTCTCCTTGGTAGCACTCACCACAGTTGCAATTTTGTATTTGTCTGTGTGTTTATTTGATTAATGCTTCTTTTACTCCCATAGACTGTAAGCTTCTTGAGGCCAGGAAGAGAGTTTGTGGTTCAAACTACCATGGCATCCCCTGTCCCTGACATGGTGCCACCTAATACATATTTAGTGACAGATTTAATACAATTGGTTGTGTGTATATTACCCAAAAAAAGCTGGACTAGAAACCCTGCTAGGCCTTTGTTGGGAATGTTACAAATAGGCACAATGTGCAGATCGTATGGTGGAGTCTGGCTCCAAACAAGGCCACAGACCTTGTATTTAAGAGTCTCTTTGTGGAGTTGCTCTGCCCACATATGATTAAGCTGACTAGTTCACTGAAAGTGCTAATTTGGATGACTTGATTGGTTATTTGGATGAGTTGACTAATGCTTATTTTGGCTTCAGATAAACATAGTAAACCTGAACTGGTTCCATGTATGAACTAATATATCCTCCAATATTTAATCTTCTGACTTTCTAGTTTTTCACCAAAGTGGTGGAACTCCTTGACACATAAAGAATGCTTTCGGTCTCCTAGGATATTTCAACACATTGATTAGACCACTTGGAATTCCTCTTGCTGTTCGTTTCATAAAGTTGGGGAGGTGGGAATGTTAGGGTATTTTCTGAGCTATGTTGAAGGCGAGTAGCACAGTACTTCGAACTTTCTGCTTTCCCCAGCAGTCATCCCCTCTGCTGTTTTTCCCTTCCACTAAGCCTTTCTGCCAAACACATCATGCCTCCCTTTTGCAGTGCTCAATTCCTCCTCTGTCCTTGAAAGAATTCTTTGATCTTTCTTTTTGTCAGCACTTCATTTTGGTAGAGTTGCTCAATGAATTACTGCATAAATGCTCTTATCAGAGTCTGAAATTATATCCCTGGAGATCTTTGTAGTTTTCTACAAAGTTTTTTTTGGTTTTAATGAATATTCAAGTACTTGTCCAAGAAGTCTCCTTCCTGTTACTGAGAAGTTTACATTTTTGCCATATATAACTTAATTTCAATTATGCACGCATGCGCGTGCGCACACACACACAGTGTAATTACGAGAGTGAGTGAGAAGGACACTATTCAGCTCTTAGCTATTGGCTTCATTAAGTCAGTGACAGGGTCTTAATTCATATATTCATATTCTAATATAGTGGATAAGCTACTTCAAAAGGTGATTATAACATCATATTCATTAAATAGATATTTATTGAGCATTCCTTATGTGTTAAGCACTCCTTAATCACTGGGAGTATAATGTTGACCAGAAATGATAAATACCTACACTGAGCTCATAATGTAATAGGGGAGGGAATTTAATCCAATAATTACACTTGTTAGTGTAAAATTGTGCCAGTGATAAGAGCTAGAAAGTAGAGGTAGGTGTGGTATCCTGAAAGCCTATAAGAAAGGGTTTGACCTAGCTAAGGATATTGGAGAACACTTCCTTGTAGAAGCAATGGTTGAGGTAATATCTGGAAGAAGAGTGATTACTAAATAGGTGAATGAAGTGGGAATATATTATTAGAGGGGGAGAAGAGCATGTGCAAAGGCCCAGGGATAAGAGGAAGTGTAGCATATTTGGAGCCTGGATAAAAGAAAAGATGTTTGAATATATCAGAGAGCCACCAGGAAAGCTAGGATTTGCAGGACCAATGCCCAAAAGAGAAGGAGAGCATACTCAGATGAGCCTCAGTCTTGCATCTGTTTACCTTCAGGCATTTGCCCATCTAAGTAATGGAGAAAAAAAGGTAGGCAGAAAGAGGTGCCTGGAGATTTCTGCACTTGCACTGGGCTGAAAGATAAAAGTTGGAGTTTAGAGTTGCCAAGGTTGTCAAGACCTGAGCAGCCAGGAGGGGAGGTAACCACAGAGAAGTGAACCAGAGATTTTCTATGCAGTTTCTTTTTGAGACACTTGCTGAATTGTTAAGCAGTGAAAATATGAGGAGAGATTTCAAGGCACTGGAAAAAAGGCAGCATTTAGGAAATAAAGAGCTCAGGAGAGAGATAAGCAGTCTCCTGGGTCTAGGGGAGTAGTGGGTGGGGTTCAAAGCCCTCCAAGGACACTGGTAACCCAGGTTTTCAGTTGAGACCCTAGCAAGGCTACACTTTAAGAATAAGTATTCCCTAAAAGCAAGACTAATTCAGAAGCCTATCAGCTCTAACAAAGGTTGGAACTCCACTTTGGATCATGGTGGTCTGTCCATACTTTATCCTCCAGAAGAAAATTAAAACTTTTTTGGAAAAAAAATCATCTAGAAGATGCCTGGGTGGCTCAGTCAGTTAAGCATCTGCTTTCAGCTCAGGTTATGATCCCAGGGTCCTGGGATCAATCTCTATACACTTCACTGAAGTAGAAGTTCCCTGAGTTTTCATAGAGTTTGCTTTCTTCCTCTGTGGACTGCAGGTACCTTACCAAGGCTTTAAGCATGCTAGCCACCTCTTTCTCATCCTGCCCAGTAAGCATGATGTCATTGATGTAATGGATCAGTGTGGTATTCTTTGAGATAACCAGACACTTCAGATCTCTTCAAACAATATAATGACGGGGGCAGGAGAATTAACATAGCCCTGAGGCAAAATTGTAAACAAATATTGTCCATTCCAAGTTAATGTGAACTGTTTCTGCTCTTCTTTTCTAATTGGAATGCAAAAAGAATACATTTGTCAGATCAGTGGCAGCATTCCATATAGCTGAGGCCTAGTTAATCTGCCCTAGCAACAACACCATGGCACAGCAGATGAAGCCAGGAAAACTACTTGGCTGAGCTCATAGTAGTCTATGGTTGTTCTCTAGGATGCATTCAGTTTCTGTATTGGTCAGACTGGTGAATTAAATGGACATATGGGGACGCCTGGGTGGCTCAGTTGGTTGGACGACTGCCTTCGGCTCAGGTCACGATCCCGGAGTCCCAGGATCGAGTCCCGCATCGGTCTCCCAGCTCCATGGGGAGTCTGCTTCTCCCTCTGACCTTCTCCTTGCTCATGCTCTCTCTCACTGTCTCTCTCTCTCAAATAAATAAATAAAATCTTTAAAAAAAAAAAATAAATGGACATATGATGGGACCACCAGCTCTGAATCCTTTAGGTCTTTAATGGTGACATCAATCTCCTGCCAACACTTCTAAGAAGTATTGTTTTCCACTTACTATCTTGGCTGGTGTGTCTGGGAGTCTCACATATTTCTATACAGCCTACCTCATGATAAGAGCTCTTACCATACAAGCCAAGGACCCAATGTGTGGAGTTACTTCAGCTTCTAAGTACATTAATTCAAGGGATACACTTGGAAATGGGAAATGACCACTGAGTGGGTCTCCAGTTTCAGTGGGCCCACTGGGAACTGAGTATAGTCAGGACTCCCTTTATTATCTGGTCTCTACTTTCTCCTGGACTATCAAGGGGGTTATAATGACATGTTGGGTCAAGATGGGTTGCAAGATCAAATATGTCATATAATTTTCAAAATTCCCAGTACAAAACAATAATTTACTACTTAACAGAGATTCATTTAAGTCTATGGACTTAGAAGAGTATTTTTAAAAAAGAATGGGTAGTGCTGACAGCAAAATGGTCAAATAAGATCTCCACTCATATCCTCCACCTCAGCAATAACAATCTGGCATCCATCCATGGACAAAAGTGTCTTTGTGGGGCTTCAGAATCTAGGTAGGACACTGTGAAACCCCAGCACAGTTTGAGATTCAGGAAAACTGTTTTCAGAAATAAGGCTTGCACCCAAACAACTCATTCACTGACTGTGATCCTGACTACAAACTCAGAAACAGCTCTGTACCCTAAAGACTTGACTGTAGCCCCATTTGACTTTGGTCCTGTCACTAGCCCTAGGCACCAAGGGACCGGGGAGGGGGTCACATATTCCCATGCATCAGATAATAGACACACAGACTTTGGACCTGGACACCCTAAAGTGGCCCAGGAATAGCTCCAGTCCCTCTTGCCTGCAGTGTGGGGAGCACCTGAAGGTAAGCCTGCCAAACACCCATTGAGAATGTAACTCTGAAAAGGTCCTCCAATGGGGCTTGAGTCCATCTCAGTCACAGTCCATGAACAGACCTGCTGGCACAGAGATCCAGTAGGAGACACTCCCATCTGCACCTCCTGGAGATCCCCAAAGGACCCTATACTCAGTTCCAGCTCCCTCTTGGTCACGTATGCTAGCAGTCCTACAGGCCCAGGGACCCAGTGGGAAATAGGTATGCCTATACCTGGCTCCTGACCCCTCCAGCGATAGTCAAGGAATAGTCCAGCCGACCCAGGGACCTGTGAAGGGATATGCCCATTTTTGCCTCCAAAACCATAGCTTCCATCTTGGCTATATACTGAAATAGCTCTGGGGCATGGTTCCAGTCCCTCTCAGCTATGGTCGAGGCTACTCCTGCCCACCCTGAGACCCAGGAGGAGCCTCCCACTAGGGCGGCTCCCAGTAGGAGCCTTCTTGGGGACTGGTAAAGACCTTCTCCTGTTGGCTTTCTGAGATGATAAAATTACCTCTGGAATCACAGTCATGCTGGATCGAAACCAGTTATGAGGCTACCCCTGGGTCTGCCATGGGTCTGTGCTTTGTAGGCTTATTACCAGGGACTTAGGTAGGTGTGGATTCTGTCTGGCCCCTGGCGGATAGGTTTGCCTCCAGTACCTGGTTCAGTATGGAGGTGCTAGGAGAAGTTTCCACAACTGGAAACCTTACACATTGGGAATTCTTACACAATGGGCCCTTTAGCAGGTCCCTGAGAAGGCTCCTGTCTGGTCACCTGATGGTCAAAGTAGAAATCAGAAAGTATCTTGAGATAAATCAGGATGAAAATACAACATGTCCAAACTTATGGGATGCAGCCAAAACAGTTCGAAGAGGTGAGTTTATAAATGCCGATGTTAAGAAAAGAGAAAAATCTCAAGCAACTTCACTTTTATACCACAAGGAATTAGGAAAAAAAGAACAAACTAAGTTCTTCTTAGTAGAGTTAGAAGAAAAGTTAGTAGAATGAAAGAAATAATAAAAATCATAGCAGAAATGAATGAAATAAAGACTAGACAGACAATAGGAAAAAACCAATGAAACTAAGAACTGGTTTTTTGAAGAGATAAAATTGACAAACTTTTAGCTAGACTAACCACAGAAAAAGAAAGCAGACTCAAATAACAAAATTACAAATGAAAGAGGAGACATTATAACTGACTGCAGAGATACAAAGGATCAAGAGAGGTTATTATGAGCAACTATACATCAATGGATTAGGAAACCCAGAATAAATGGATAAATTCCTAGAAACATACAAACTACCAAAGACTGAATTGTGAATAGAAAATCTGAACAAAACTAATAATGACTAAGGAGATTGAAGCAGCAATCAAAAACTTCTCAACAAAGAAAAGCCCAGGACTAGATGTTTCACTGGTAAAGGCTACCAAATATTTAAAGAAGAATTAATACCAGTCCTTTTCAAATTCTTCCAAAATATTGAAAGTGAGGGAAGACTACCAAACTCATTTTATGAGGCCAGCATTACCCTGCTACCAAAGCCAGATAAAAACACTACAAGATAGAAAAGTACAGGTCAATATCCCTGATGAAGGTAGATCTGAAAAGTCTCAACCAAATACTACTAAAACAAATTCAACATCACATTAGAAGGATCATACATCATGATCAAACACGATCTTTCTCTGGGATGCAAGGTTGGTTCAACATATATAAATCAATAAACATGACACACCACATAAATAGAATAAAGGAATAAAAATGATATTATCATCTCAATTTATGTAAAAAATTGGCAAAGTTCAACAACATTTCATGATAAAAACTCTCAACTAAGAGAGTTGAGGTGTATAAGAAATGTATCTGTTGGGTGTACAAGAAATGTATCTCAACACAATAAAGATCCTTTATAACAAACCCAAAGCTAACATCATATTCAGTGGTGAAAAACGGAAAGCTTTTCCTCTAAAGTCAGAAACAAGACAAGAATGCCCACTCTCACCACTCCTATTCAATATGGTACTGGATGTCCTAACCAGAGCAATTAGGCAAGAAAGAGAAATAAAAGACAGCCAAATCAGAAAGGAAGATGTAAAACTGTCTCTGTTTGCAGATGACATGATCTTATATTATAGAAAACACTAAAGACCACCAATTAGACCTAATAAACAAACTGAGTGAAGTTACAGGATAAGAAAATCAACATATGTGAATCAGTTGCATTTCTATACACTAATGATGAAATGTCTGAAAGAATTTTTTAAATACCACTTACAATAGTATCAAAAAGAATAAAATACTTAGGAATAAATTTAACCAAGGAAAGGAAAGATCTGTATATTGATAACTTTAAGATATTGATGAAAGAAATTGAAGAAGACAAAAATAAATGGAAAGATATCTTGTGTTCATTAATTGGAAGAATTAGTATTGTGAAAATATCCACACTACCCAAATCCATCTATAGATTCAGTGAAATCCCTATCAAAATTCCAAGGACATTTTTCATAAAAATGGAAAAAATGAAACTAAAATTCATATGGAACCACAAAGTCCCCAAGCAATCAAAACAAACTTGACTAAGAATTAAGTTGGAAGCATTGTACATCCTGATTTCAAACTATACTGCAAAGCTGTAGTAATCAAAATAGTATGATATTACTTACCATAGTATAGTAAAACATAAAAACAGAGATCTAGACAAATACAATGCAATTGAGAACCGAGAAATAAACCCATGCACATACAGTCAACTAATAGTTGACAGAGGATCCAAGAATACTCACCCGGTAAGCATCGTCTCTTTAATAAATGGGTTTAGAGAAATACTCTCATGCAAAAGAATGATATTGGACCTCTATCCTATAGCACCCTCTAAAAATTAACTCAAAATATAAAGACTCAAGAATAAGGCCCAAAACCCTATAGCTCCTAGAAAAATACATAGGACAAAATCTCCTTGACATGGATCTTGGCAATGATTTTTATTTAGGGTATGATACCAAAAACACAAGAAACAAAAGCAAAAACTAACAAGTAGAATTGCCTCAAATTAAAAAGCTTCTGTACAGAAAAGAAACAAACAGCAATAAACACCACAACAATGACCAAAAAAACCCCCCAAAAACCAAGGTGGAAAAAACCTCCCAAAATCAACAAAATGAAGAGGCAACTTACAGAATAGGAAGAAATATTTGCAAACCAAATATCAGTTAAAGAGTTAATATCTAAAATATGGAAGGAACTTACACAATTCAATAGCAAAAAAAAAAAAAAAAAAAATTCTAACAAATGGGCAGAGGAACTGAAGAGACATTTTTCCAAAGAAGACATGCAAAAGACAAACAGGTACGTGAAAACATGCTTAACATCACTAATCATCAGGGAAATGCATAATCAAAACCAAAATGAGATATTACCTCACACCTGTCAGAATGGCTATTATCAGAAGGACAAGAGATAACAAGTGTTGGTGAGGATGTAGAGAAAAGGAACACTTGTGCACTGTTGTTGGGAACGTAAATTGGTACCACCATTATGGAAAACAGTATGGAGATTCTTCAAATAATTAAAAATAGGAATATCATATAACCCAGCAATCCCACTTCTGGGTATACATCTAAAGGAAATTAAATGTCCATCTCTAAGAAATATCTGCACCCACCCTGCTTGCTGCAGCCTTATTTTTTTTTTTTTATAATAGGCAAGACTCTGTAATACCCTAAGTGTCCACTGATGGATAAGCCATTAAAAAAAGAAAAAAGAAAGATCCTATCATTTGGGACAATATGGTTGGATCTTGAGCGCATTAACTAAATTAAGTCAGAGAAATACAAATACTGTATAATCTCACTTATATGTGGAATCTAAAAAAAAGGCTAACTTGTACAAACAGAATGGTAGCTGTCAGGGCTGGGGGTAGGGGGGGGTAAATGGGACGATGTTGGTCAAAGGATACAAACTTCTGATTATAAGATGAACAAATTCTGGGGATCTAAAAGCAGCATGATGAGTACAGTTAACAATAACTTATTATATACTTGAAAATTGCTAAGAAAGTAAATCCTGAATGTTCTCATAACACATTAACATTGTAATTATGTGAGGTTAACCAACTTTATTGTGGTGATCATTTCACAATACACATGTGTAGTAAATCATCATGTGGGACACCTTAAATCTATACAATATTGTATGTCAGTTAAATCTCAATAAAACTGGAACAAATAAAAATGGCTAAAAATAAAATAGAAAGAGGAATGAAAAGCTATATCCTGCAAAGTTAAACCAAAGAAAGAAAGTTGTATCCCTTTGCTAATATTAAAGATAAATTTTGGCCTATCTCATGCAAAACTCAACACTCAGAGAAAAGTGAGGGTTTTTTTTTTAACACTGAGCTGCCAAAGTAAGAAAATGTATGTTTCAAAAATTTCTTGAAAATTATTCTGATGAATTGTCTAAGTAAAAGTTCGTAATATGAGGCATATTAATTACTCAGAGTGCACTTTGAGTAAATAGTGATGACGTTAATTATGTACAGATTTGAATGGAATGTTTTTAAGTCCGGAAGCTTTGTGAAAGTTTAACAGCTTAATGTCCAAGTGTACCAATAAAGGTAAAATTATAAAGCATGCTACCTTGTTTCCCACAGCACTTTTTAAATTTTAATGACAATATTGTATGCAGTGAAACCTCTCATTAATTTGAAAAGCAGCAAAAAGCTTTGGCATGTTCTGAATGAACTAGAATTTAAACTATCTAATACTTGAATGAAAAACAACAGTCCACTTAATCGGGTAGGAAATAACAATGCTTCAAATCACACTGTGTTTTAACTAACAAGGTATAACTTATGTGGTGATTAAGCAGTTGGTGCTAGTGTTTCAGAATTCATTTCAAAAGTTAAAGAAGGTTAATGAATATGACAAAGGAGGTCAGGTCAGTATGAGCTTGAGATGACCCTCAACTTGAAAGTGTTTGACCAGACACAAGAATATTGGCACATTTTACTCATCAATTGACCTTGTGTGAAGGCTACTTTTTTGTCATAAAACAGTAAAATGGGCCAGTGGCACAAAGGCTTATGCCAGTTAGGTCTTCATTTATAAAGATGAACACAAATAAGTTGTAAAGGGCATGGGCTCTGGGCTCAGCCTGCCTGGCTATGAATCTGTGTTCTGCTATTTGCTGGGAGCTCTGGGCAAGTTACTTAATCTCTGCCTCGGTTTCCTTACTGTCAAGCAGTGATGGTAATAGTAAAATAAAACTTTCCCTGATCAAGTCTTACATTAGGATTTTGAAGTCACAGTGCCTGACACTAAGTTAAGTGTTCAGAAATTATTAGTTCGTTGTTACTATAAGTATTTGGCACATGATAGACCATTAAATATACATCTACACATACACACATATACTCATATAAATATAAATCTATCAATACAGTATATATCATATCATATTATATTAAATAATATCTAATATTATGTTAGATTCACATTATACTTAATATACATTAGATAAGATATCCAGGTGCCTTTAACTCACTGCAAAAATATGCTGACAGCCTCCTAATTTCTAAGCTTTGGATGCCCATGTTGAGGAATGATTTATTCCAATAGTTTCTGAGACCATTTACTATAAATCTCTGGAAATCTCTACTAAGGAAAAATCTCAATTTTCCAAGGGAACTGAAGATACTCAATGTGCAAATTTTACCTTTCATTGTAACTATTAACATTTGTTAGCTTCACTATGTAGGGAAGAGACGACTAAGTAAACTGCTAATATCACAGGGTGAACCACAGGCTCTATTTACCCTCACAAAAATCTCCAGAGAGTTCCAAGGGGAAAAAAAGAGGTGGTCTCAGATACACATAACAAAAATGACATAGGTAACTGCTTCAATTTTCTATCAGATATTTACTAAAGGCACTTTCTAAAAACATCCATTATTCCTTAATAGATGACCATGTGAACGGCACTTTTGCCATAGAGAGTTTCCTGCAATGAAGTTAATAACTGTAATATGGCCTCGCTCCCCAGTTAATAGGACAATAGCACATTTCATGAAGCCATTCTTTGGATACTCCCTTGGAGAATCCCCTCATTCAATTTGATCTCCAGCTCTTGGTGGTGCAGTAGTGTAAAGAAGAAAAAAAGTGTACCCAATTCTATGGGTAATTAAGATTTGATGAACAAACTTACATAAGTACTGCATCTTGTGTGGTAGACCCTTGTGGAAAAAAGGGCATTCCCAGGCAGGAAATGAAACTGGCATGATCGAGACAGACCCATATAGCCATGGATCTCCAGTTAGTCCTTTACAGATTTTTATTTATCTATTTGACAGACAGAGATCATAAGTAGGCAGAGAGGCAGGCAGAGAGAGAGAGAGAGAAGCAGGCTCCCTGCTGAGCAGAGACACCCCCCCCATGCGGGGCTTGATCCCAGGACCCTAGGATCATGACCTGAGCTGAAGGCAGAGGCTTTAACCCATTGAGCCACCCAGGTGCCCCAATTAGTTCTTTACAAAATGCCTAGCACACAGTTAAGTGCCTGATAAGTGAGTCAGAGTCCTGGCATTGAGATTTTCAGAAACATCCTGCTCTTCCAACTTCAATTCTCTCTCCTCAGGGTCCGGCTCAACGCCCAGTTTGTTTATCCGAGGAATCAATTCAAACAAATATGTTAAAGACAGGCTATTTTTTTTCCCCTCTCTCTCTTAAATATTTGTATTGTTGTCGGCTTTTCGGAATAGGAGGCAGAAGAGAATGGTGCTGAAAAGCCCAACTTCTGGACTCAATTCAGATCTTTACCATAGCTGTAAACTTTAGTCTCTTAGCCTCAGGTCCCTTAACCATAAAATGGGGATAGTAAGATGACCCTACAGTGAGATAATCTGTACAGAGCATTTAACTGCATTGTCATGACCAGTGGAACATGTGTGAATTACAGAGATTCAGATATTTGGGGATTTGGAGAGATTCTTGGAGGAAGGGAACATTTTCAGATCCCACGAATCGTGCTTCCTAAGAAGCTGTCTGGGCAGCCACAGTGCATGCTGGCCTCAAAAATCCTATAATATATGGCTTCCTGCCTGGTTCCCGATTGTGATTACATTAGAGATGAAAAAGTCTGACATTCATTCATCAATATTTATTTAGCACTTACTGTGTGTCAAGCATTTTGTAAGGTACTAACTAGAGATATAAAAACGAAGAAGACAGGGAACAGATAATTTGCAATTCAGTGTGATTAATGCTTTGGGATCCTACTTCCTCTTTTCCTGCCGAACCAGCTTTATTCACTGAGAGAGTCGCCTGGAACAATTTACCTGGTCTAATGTAGACATTTTTTTTTTTTTCCCCTCTCTATTTCCTTTAGGGCTAACTTTACCTTTAAAAAAGCCAAAAAACAAAAAACCCCCGAAAAGCCTAGGTGTATTTCTTTTCATCTTTCCAGAGTGGCAAAAGCTTCTTCTCATCTATTCCCAGGTTGCTGCTGGGGTCTGACCTTTCACCGCCAGGCAGAGACCCCTAATGAGGGCTGAATTGGCCATGTCTCATTCTGATGAATAATGGGCTTCGTCACCCCTCAGTGCCCTCTAGATTTACTCACAGGTCTCTGGGGATGTTGTGGGCAAATAAATCCCCTGACCTGCCTGGAGATCCTTTTCTCCCACTGAGACCCTTCCTGGGGCTCCTTGCCAAATCTAGCTGGGCTGCCTCGGCCTCAACCAACCCCGGGGGGCAAACCCCAAGCACCTGGGGTCATCCCAGTGCATGCCTGCATCAGGCAGATTTCCAGAGGCTTCGGTCTGTTGTAGGCAGAGCCACTACCCTGCGAGTCTTCTCTTTGAACATCAGCGTGTCCTCAATCTTTGATGCATTTATTTGTTAACCTGTAAGGATAGGTTCAATCCCCACACGGCCTCTTGATTCACTAACTTATGCCCAACAGAGTCAACTACGTCTCCAGACACAGCGTGATCCGCTGAGTCCTCCAGGCTCCTCTGAAGGCGCGGCTGATCGGTTTTGACCAGGAGCTGCTCTTCTGCGTCCAGACCTTGCCGGAGGTTGGATGTGGAATGGGAGAAAAACTTCATAAATAATGACAGCGAGGCTGCCGAATGGTTTTCTCCTAGCTTCTGGTGGTCTGTCTCCGTGACTCTGAAGACAGTCGGTTGGTGCCCAACTCTGCCACTGCTATCGTCAGGCCCTTTTGCCAGGAACTATTTTATCCTGTCTTTAGAAGAATATTTTTGCATTCAAAGCAGAAGTCCACTGAATCGACCAGAGGCACCGGAAAGGAATCACATCAGGTCGCTCGTTAGGTTTGCTAGTTGTGTGGCGTGTCATCCCACGTCCCTCGCAGATGATCTGAGAGTGATTTTTGGCTTTCAGCGCAGTTAGATCAAAGAAACGCCCATCAAACGTTGCCTCTAATCGCTTTAGACAGTTCAAGCTTCTGTAATACCCCAGTGTTTCAATTTAACATTTACTGTTGTGTGCCTCGTGGAAATAGATGCATTTGAAATTTGAGCCTGTTCTGATGGGGGGGGGGAGGGGAGGGCTGACAACGTGGAAAAGGAGGAGGAAGATTTCTACCAAAATTTTAGGTGGCCACATGCCAGCTCCGTATCTCACGCTCGTCCTCCTGGGTCACCTCAGGGAACCCGCTTCCCCGCTCCCCGCCCAGAAGCCCCTGCTCGCAGTGACTACAGACTGGATATTATCTAAACTCTCAGTGAATCACAGCTGACAGTGCTGCTATTTCTCAGCCACAGAATCACTCTTTGAACAAAATGCAAGCGCTGTGTCTTTTCAACCTGTTCTTCAACAGCGGAAGCAGCAGGATTCCAGCACTGTGTAATAACTGTCAGAAACAATTTCTGCTCTGTAAGTGAGGTGAAGCAAAATGTCAAAATATTTGAATACATTTCATTGAGGATATCTTCTTTTAAATTAGTGAAGGCTAGAGAAGAAGAATCCCATTCTCTCGCATAATAAATATGCATGGAACGGGGGAGCCCCGTGCATTCTAATAAAGCTGAGTCCTGGCTTGTTAATGCGGTATAGGTCCACAACAATAAAACACAATAATTACTAGTTAAAGAGATGCCAGTGTTGGCCTTTTACCAACACCCCTGAACGTATAATTCATAATAAATTTAGTAAGCCTGAAGTCGGCCTGTTAATTAACCTATTTTCTGCAGCGCCTGGGCTGGAGGAAACAATTGTGCAATCCCGAGGAGGCATCATCCCCAATGTGGATGTCTGGACGTTGGCTGGAAGGACTCTGCAGTCTCATCACATGAGCCCAACCCCAGGGTCCTTGCCTATGTTCCGACAGGTGAGAAAGTTTGGGAAGAAATGGTAAGGGAATATCTCACCGTGTCATTACCATACTTAAAAAAAGAAATTGCAGGACAGTATGCACGCTGACTGGTGGGTTTAGGGGATTCTTTTTTGAGTCAACATTTCAGGCAAGGAGAGCTGGGGAGAGGGTAAGCTTAGGATCCTAGGGGATCTATCAGCATGAACAACCAAGGACATGGGCTTTTCCACTCCTTTTACTCAAAACCCATTAAAATAAATAGAAAACAGGCAAACATGTCACAGCGCTGGGAACAGGAAAGGGTATCATTTTCTACCAGAAGTTAAGAAATTTCTGGACTGTAGAAAATAGCAGGGATAGGACTGACCAGAACAGTGTGCACCGCAGTCGAACATAAACCAGGAAGGACACGATCCTGAACTTCTGTGTTTCTGAATCTGCTAATACCAGCCTGTAAACTAATAGGAAGAGGAGAAAGAGGTCCTGGGAAATTACCAGGATTTTTTTGCTTTGGAACATTGAGCTCCCCCTTTTCACTCACACTGGACAACAGGTGGTGGAGATACTTGTCACCAAGCTCCCAGTTAATAAAGCGTTCTAAGGAAAGAAAGGGTGCCACCCAAAGAGCCCTCGAAGTCGGGTAGAGGACTCAAGGGAGTGCTAATCTCCATGACCCATGTAGGTTAGGAGGCAAAGATATTAGCGTCCTCGAAAGAGTAATATACTTCTTATTTTCCTGGTGGAGAGGAGAGGTTTAGAGTATGTGGGCTTAAAGCAGGCAGGCTGATGGAGACTCCTTTCCTCCTTCCAGGCAGGAGAGAGGCATGAAGGAGAAACTGAGGAAACCCACTCCACATCTAAATACCAATCGACCTTGCTCATTATTCATAGAATCAATGGGCAACCAAGGATCACTAGACATTGGATAAAAACTAACAGTATAAAAGAGAAGAACCAAGTGAACTAGCATAATGGTTGAAAACAGATTATTCAAAGAACTAAAGAAAACATTAAATCAGTTCTGATTAATATCCTCAATGAAATTCAAAAGACTATTGACCCGTAAAAGTAGAATGCATTGTTATAAAAAAGAGAAATCAGGAAATGAAGAATTCTTGGAAATTAGAATTTTGATCGCTGGAACTTAAAAATTAACAGAAGGGCTAAATAGTAGAAAGGACATAAATAAAGATATAGTACTAATCTGGAAAAAAAAGTTGAGGAAATCTTTGAGAACATAAGAGGCATCAGAGACAAAAAATATTTTAAGAAATGAGTTTACGTGGAGGTACGTGGCAGATCAAAACCTAAGGTCCAACATCAATCTAATTGTTTTTTTGTGGAGGGGTGGGTTTTTTAAAATTTGTTTGTTTTTATTGTTGTTTTGTTTTGTTTTTCATAGGAGACAGTCAGGGGGAAGTGAAGACATAATAGAAATCATAGAAAATAATGTGTTCTATACACACTCACCATTATTATTCATGTCATATTGGTTGGCTAAGACACAAAAAGTAATTGCTAGATATAAATACCTGTAAATAAATTTAAGGGTTCAAGCTTCCTATCATCAGGAAAAAGCAACTTAAAAACAGTTCAATATGAGTGTATATTCTTCCATCAAGCATTTCAAGCTTGAGAATGGGGAAATGGGCCATCTCAAACATCGTTCCGGCAAGTATCAAAGGAAAGGCTTTAAAAAGGGGGAAGGTATTTATCAAAACTTAAAACTCAAAGATTTGTAGAGACAGAGTATCCTTCTAGGTATTTATTGCAGAGGAATACTTGTGGGTATGCATGAACCTTCAAGCAGAGGATGTGCATCGCACCTTACCTATCAAGAGAAGGGCAGCACCCTAAATGTTAAAAGTGGAGAAATGTGTAAAAGAAATGATGCTATATTATTACTGAGAGATAGGATGCAGCAGTTAAAAAAATAAATGACACAGAAATGCAGTTCTTTGGAAACCTCAGAAGACAAACAGTGTGATGTTTGGAAAAGAGATAGAGAAGCACTGAGGGGTGGGGTGGGTTTTAGAGCTTGTCTTCTCTCTTCTGTGTTTGCCTCCAGCTTGCGGATGTGCAGAGCCCCAGCACGCCGCCAAGCCAGGATCGGGCTTTACCCCCTACCTGCTCTTTCCTTTACAGTCTGGGCACACGCACAGCCCCGTAACATTCACACCAACAGTCTGTTCCTCGTGCAATTTTTCTTTTTAATTCATTCTCCTTCTAACCCAAAACTAAGCAGAAAGAAGCATTTCTCCCCCTTAACCTTTGCTTTGTAGAGAAACTAAAGTGAATAGAATTGAGAGTCATTGAAATTTTCTGTACAAAACCCATACATTTTAAGGATTTATGTTGTAAGTCAGTCCAGTGCCTTAGTATGTTCTGTGAAGGTCACTGTTGGTAGTGATGAGAAAGTGTAACAGGTACGATTTGGGCAGTAGTAAATAAGGTTGTTTAAGAATAAAATTCTCTTTATTTTGCTTACAGAGCCTAAATTTCAATCTGCTTCCCTTCCTTCTTGGTTTCAGAAAATTTAACCCTGTTACAGCTGGACCTTTCTGTATTAAAATTTAATATCTTTTGGATAGTCAGTCTGATCCAGAAAAATCTTTCCATTTCAGTACAAGTAACAGTATGGTTTCTGTTCCTATCAATTTCAGAGCTGAATTTCTGAGTTTCCTTTCTCTTAGAGATCCAGTGGGCTTGGGTTCCCATCCCGAAGTATAGGGTGTGTGGAGAAGGGGGGTGGGGGAAATGAGATAGCCTACTTGCCCAGCCTCATCAGGTTCTCCACCCGTGCTGCTGCTGGCCATGGACAGTCATGGCCAGGACCGAGGCTGATGTTGGATCACTGGGTAGCACACAAGATGTCCTTTAGACAGCCTGCCAGCTTCCTAGTATGAGTAATCCCAGGGAGGCACAGCCCTTCTTCCTAACTCCCCCAGCAGTGTCCACTTCTGTTGGGTCTTCACATCTCCATTGGGAAGGTTTTGGGATGGAGCCTGGCCGACTGTGCTGTTGGCTAATCTCTGTGCCACACTCCAACACGAGGTTACCTTTCTGGGAGAATCCAGGAGTGGTCTTTGCTCAGGTCCTTCTGGTGGACATTCCATGTGCCTGTCACGCTTCTCATACTCTGGCAACAGGAGATACGTTGCAGGCTTCACCTGAGAGCAACCACCTGAGGAGATGCAGAATCCACTTCCTTTATCTGGAATCACCCCATATTCAGAATTTCAGGAGAACTTCTCCTGGCTACCTCCCTTTTTAACCACTTCCTCTGTCCCCCACTACAAAACTGCCTCAAAGAGACAATACAAGGTGTTCTTATCCTTCTTCTCAAATTGGACCCCCGTATTCTTCTGAGCTCTCTCACACCACCATGGCAGCCTGTGCCTTGTGAATGGTATTTCAAGAGTGTGCTTCCATGAGTTTAAAGAATTCTAAGTTTTCCTCAGTTTTTTTTTTCCCCCCAGCTATGAATTGTCTCCACAGTACTCTATGCTCTTTCTGTTTAAAAATCCGATGGAGGAGGGTTCTGTTAGCAGTCCAGAAGAACAGGACAAGGCTCCTTTACTTCGTTATTTACATCATCTCTACAAGAAAGCTGTTCTAAAAAGAATTCCGTGACTGAGAAATTAAGAAAAGAAAATTGAGACCTTTAATGAGCGGCTTGCATTGTTAAGTGTTGTCCTCAATAAAAATCTCCGGAAATCAATATTTTTGCAAGTTCTTTATGTGAAACCCCTGGTGAGCCAGTTTGGGGATAATGATAGTTGATAGAGTTCTCCTTGTCAGCAGATCGATAAGAGATAGAAGAAGGAGATGTCTGCTACTGATTCCAGATCCTTTGGGGAACATATGCCATTTGGGTGGCTGCTCATTCAGGGTCAGGGAAGCAGAAAGGAGAAGATGCCTAGAGAAAGCTCAGGTAAGAGGTGATGAAGCCAGTTATTGTCTGATGTAGCAGGTACTTCTGAAGCCTGGCTGTGCTTGCTGCATTTGTGCTGTGGGATTTCCCCTACATTCTTTACAAGGAGCCCACTGTCCTGCTTTTCCTTTAGTTGAATGGATATCTGAGCCTTCATCTTCCCAAAGTGGGTGAAAGTTGGTTCTTGGGAGGGGAGTGAAAAGAACCTTAAATATTATAATGGTTTGCGGCTCTCCCAAACTTGACTCTCCTCAACAAAATCTTGTTCCGTAGTTTTTAATTCCATTCCTCTCATTAGGGAGAAATTTAATCTAATCTAAATTTTAATTAATTAACTAATTAATTAAAATGATTTAATTTAAATTCATTGATTAAAATAAAATTCTCTCTTTAGGGGAATGTTAGAGGAAAAAAACGTCGAGAAACATCCAACATGACCCGATTGAGGCATATACACTTTCTTCCAAATATTTCCAAAAAATGAAACAAAACAAAACAAAAACCCAAAACCAAAACACAAAGCAAAGCAATTCTTTCTTTCAAAGTTCCTAAGATTCTTTTACAATATCCACAAAAGTGAATATTAAATTCTATGGATCCAGCCCATTCTTAGTCTGTTCTTTGGGCAGCAGAAAATAATTCACATTCTTACCATCCTGGTGGAGAAAGAGAACTTAGAATTGTCCTATGTCCAATAGCCAATAAGCCATTTTACATAGATGCTACTTAAACATTGATCTTCACTTCTCTGTTTTGCACCTAAAATATCAGAAGATCAGCAAGCTGATATGACAAGAGATAACATCTGGATATAAAAATAATAAGGCAATCACCTGTTTTATACAGGATTTTTAAAAATTTGTTTAGGTTAGCAAAAGGATAGTCTTACTCCCAGTACTGCTAAAGCTTTAGCAAAATGGCCTTTTATTTCCCTGTATTACCATCACTTTCCATGTCACTCTTCTCTAAAACCTGAAAAAATTATCTGCAGGAGCTTGAAAGTTCTGTTAATGTGTTATGTTACTTCATTCTAATATAGTTTTTTATAAAACCAAACCAATCATGCTACCTATGGAAGAAGATAAAATAAATTCATACAGTTGGACAACTCTCTTCTGTACATTACAATACTACCCACAACAATCATTTAAATGGGAAAATAAACCAGATGCTGAAAGCCATTCTTCTGCCACATTAAAAATCTCTACCACTTGAAAGTATATTTGTCCTACCTGATGCTTCATAATCTTAGTCATTTGATTGTTGAACCATTAAAACTGTTGCCCTCTTCTTCATTTCAATAGCTAAAGAGTCTCTTTGATGATGCAGAAGAGACTCTACTTGGACCCTCACACATATCTTGGTAATTTTAATCCTGAAGGATAGTGCGCCCTCTTAGCTAATTGGTTGAGAGGCTCTTTTCCCTTCCACACACTTTTTAAAAAATTACCTTGAATTCTGAAAGCACTATGTGATCTTTCAAGTTGCTTTCTTCACGCCTCTTAAAATAAACTATAAATACTCACCTAAAAGAAACAGGGAATATGGGATATTTTGAATTTGTAAAAGACACAGTAAGAACACTAGTAGTGGGTAGATTTCTTGATTCATTGGCTTTCCCCACTTATTCAAAATAAAAAACTCTGACTAACTTTTCTTTAAACCTTTCACTTCATCATAGGGTAAAGTCTGAGCCCTATGTGTACTCATCTGTACTCATTAGGTAACATAAATGTCACTGATATTTATTTATAAATCAATAGGAAATGTTGCCAGCCTCAGGCCAAAAAAAAAAAAAAAAAAAAAGAAAAGGCATGATTCAATAGCAGAAGGGGTAAGAATATTGAATAGTTAGGGACTTTTATTCACCTTACTTTAGGGGCTTTGACTGATCAAGGATTGCAATTATTATTGATCATCTACGCTATAGGTAGGCATTGTTTTTGTTCACAATAAGATTCCTTTCTCAATAATAAGACATGACGGAGATGGAGATCATAATTCATACCCATCTGACTGACAGGGTCTCTTTCAGATGTAATTACAGAAAATTCCAAAATGTGGGGAGGACTTATTGACTCCCATAATGCCCAGGGATAGAGCTGGCTTTTAGGTACACTATTTACAGGGGAAAGTTTCCCTTTGTCTTTGATTTGGGCTATCTTGTTCTCCTCTGTGAGTTGGCCTCTTTTTCTGGCTCTATTTTGTAGCAAGAAGATTGGGAAAAAATTTTGAACAATACTGCTTGGACCTATACTGCTTATTCCCTGTTCCCCCTTGACCTACCTTGGCCCCTAGAAATGTGACTTAACACTATGGTTGTTCAGACTTGTACCATACAGTCTCACTTATCCAGAATCCTAGACTATTTCTTCTTGATTAACTTCTTTTATTACTTTTCAGACATCAGTGTTGTGTTCCATGGACACTAAATACGTGGTTGTTTTATTTTTCTAGTGATCCATGGTTTTTTATTCTGGCTGCATAATTGAACACCCAGGGAACATTTAAGGAATATAATTGTCCTAGGGCACACTCAGAGCAAATGAATTAAAAATCAAGGAATGAGAGTCATCTGGGTGGCTCAGTCTGTTAGACATCTGCCTTTGGCTCAGGTCATGATCTCAGGGTCCTTGGATTGAGCCCTGCATTGGGCTTCTGACCCAATGCCTCTGCCTCTGCCCCTCCTCCTGCTCATTTTCTCTCACTCTATCTCTCAAATAAATAAATACAATCCTTAAAAAAATATCTAAGAATGAAACAGAGGCACTGGTGTATTTTAAAAGTTCCTTGGTATTTCTAATAGACTTTATTGGTGGTATGCTGGTGTTTAGCAACTAGCTCTCTGGACTGGAGGGGGGAAGAAGACCTGATCTGTAGTGTTTGCTCATTTCCATGTGTTAATACCCCCACCATGGCCAATTCAAGCTTCAGATATGATGTCACTGAGATGGGGAGAGATGTGCACCGTGGCTCTGGAGAGTTCTGACACATGTGCAGCACACAATGCATACAGGTAGAATCATGGCCTTGGGTCGCTACTTCTCTGCAGCACTTCACACCACTGGCTAATACCTCTTTCTCCAAAGTTGTCTCATCTGGGTTTCTGGATACAAAGACGCTTTTCTGAATTCTCCTCTTGTTTCTCTGAATGTCCTTTCTCCAATCACTTCTTCAGACCTACTTTCTTGTTGCTGTTGTTGTTGTTGTTGTTGTTATTGTTCTTCTTCTTCTTCTTTTTTAATATTTATATATTTATTTGGGAGAGAGAGAGTGAGCGCAGGGGGAGGGACAGATGCAGAGGGAGGGAGAGAATCTCAAGCAGACTCCCTCCTGAGCACTGAGGGGCTCAATCTCGTGACCCATGAAATCCCAACCCATAAGATCATGATCTGAGCAGAAACATGAGTCAGACGTTTAACTGACTGAGCATCCAGATGCCCCCAGAACTACCTTCTTTCAACCAAACTTAACATGGTTGGTCCTTGGCTCTCCTCTCCTTACCGGATTAATGACTCTGAATACATATCTTCAGCAGTGACCTTTCTCCTGGGCGGACCTCCAATATCCAACTGCCTTTTCCTCCTTGCCATGTGTATGTCTCATATCTGCCTCAAATTCAACATTTTAAGAATGATACCTATGGTTTTCCCTCCATCCCCCTAGTTTTGTAAACAGCTCAGTGGATGGTATGATCATTCCAGGATCCAGTGAGTCTCTGTTGACACCAGCTAACCTTCATATCAAACCATCACTCCAGCCTGCAGATCTTTACTTCTTTAAATTGTTCTCAAAACCATCCACTTCTCCCATGGTTAGTGCTAAAAGAAACCCTAGAGGGGACAGCTGCTAACTTCCCAGAGAGGTACACTTGAATTGACACTGGAAGGGTGCTGACAAAGGGAAGGGAGATATTTGGGGCCGAGAAAGCAGAATGCAGACCTCAATTATGACAGACTCACACATAACATTTAGTTCTCTACCTGCCTGTCTACCCAACATTACAAGTTTCACACAGGCAAAACCGAAATTTGATTCTGCCCACTTCTCCATATTTTGAATTATTCTTCCCTATTTCAGGAAATGACCCAACTATCCATTCACCAGTTGCTCAAGGCAAACACCTAGGAATCATCATTTTCTTTACCCCATATCCAGCTCCTCGGCAAGTTTTATCTGCTCTACCTAAAAATATATCCTGAATCTACCTTTCCCTACTCCATTGCCATTGCACTTGTCCAAGCAATCTGTGTTATCTTCCTTGAGTAAAAGCAATACCCTTCTCGGCAGCCTCCTGAAATCTTTTTTCAACATAGCTGAATGATTTTATAAAAATAATGAAATTCTATTTCTCACTTGCTGAAATTCTCCCAGTGGCTTAGAATAAATCCCATCCCCCAGCCCTGGCCTGTAAGTCTCAACATGACCTGCACCCTGACCTCCTTTCCTACCATGTTCATGAACAACTTCACTCCAGTCTCCACAAGCACTGGCTTTTCTTCTGCTTGACAAACACACTAAGTTCCCCTTTCCCTCAACATCCCACCCCCCCTCCCCCTGCCTCCTAGGTCTTATGAACCTTTCCACCTGCTGTGCATCACCTGGCATGATCTGACCCCAAAACTCCATCTCTTCATCTAGACTTAATGAGCTACTGGCCTGCCCACTTTCTCACTGACCATGAAATTACTCTGTTCCATTTTCTTTATAGCCTTTCTCATTGTTTGAAAATGTATCCCTTTATCTGTTTCCTCAGTACCTCTCTGCCAATGTATATACTCCTTCCTCCCTATAATCAAAGTCTCTGTGAGTACAGGGATCTTGACTGTTTCATTTTTCCCTATTTTCCTAGCATCTAGAATTGTGCCTGAACTATACTAAGTATCTGGTAAATACTTCCTGTTGACCAACATTTACTGTGGAAGATCTTTTCAAAGAGTAGGACAAGAATAAAGGAACTATTTGCTTTATATATTTCTTGTTCAAATGACTTAAATGACCTCAGAAAATCAATTATATCCCTTATTTATTTGGTTCCTTACTCTATAAAAAGCAAATAATGCTTCCTATATATGTGGGAATATGAAGAGTTTAAAGATGTCTTGGAATATAAAGTATTTTTGTAGCATAAATATCTGGTAAATAAATATGTGGCAGGGACACCAACCATGAAGGCGTGATTATCTACACTCCTTCCCTACCAGCTTCTGAGAAGCCCATCTTGGCCTGATCACATAAATCAGGGGAAAGAGCGACGAGGAAATTGAAGAGGAAAGGGGCTTAATGAGATTTATACTGCAGATGGAGGGTATTACTCATTGAAGTGGGGGAAAAGGGGCAGAAAAAGAGAGTGAAAGAAAACTACGAACTAGAAACATTGTTCTGTCTGAACTGGAGGGTGGGTCTGGGATTGCCGGGAGAAAGGAGAGAGCATTAAGATCCACTCTGGCACCAAGGGGTTGTGTGTGGGAAGACGGGGCCAGTGTGTAGGGATGTGGGGGGCAAAGGTGTGTGGATAGGAAAAGAGGATTCCAAAAGATTTGCAGTGGTTTATGAGTCCTTTTTGGAATTTCCAGAGATGACAGTAAAGATTTAATTTACTTTTCAATTAATTTTTTGGCTGCCGGTTTGTTTCCTTTACCCACAGACCCTTTCTGTGACTGGCCCTGGGGAGAGAGCAAGGGGTCTGGCTTTGTGAGGGCTACAAAGGGAAATGAGAGTGTCATCCATCGGCCAGCGCCCCGCCTTCTTCCATCTTACACTTCCCATGGACTTAAATGGGACATTGTGTCTCAAGTGCAGACCTTGAGTGCTGGAAGAATGGGAAGAGAGACAATGAACTCAAATAAATGAAGTCCTCCAACGAACGTGGAAGACCTGGTCCGAGGAGGCCAGGGATGTTTACTAACTTGCCCAAGGTTATACAGGTGAGCCAGGATTTTATGGGGCTGTCTCCAGAAGAGCCTTATGACACAGGGCTCTCCAGCAACTGGAGAAGTCAGGAAACCTTGGTCTTGGCACTGGAAAGTTGGGGGTTGGATCTGGCTCTGGTCCTTACCAGCCATGCAACTTTAGGAACAACATGGAACTGTATCCTCACTTCTAAAATAAGACGTTGAACCAAGTCAGTGGCTCCCAGACACCAGTCTGAGAGCCAGTGATAGTCTGAGAGGAAGTTTCCATTGGTCAGTGGCAAACTGGAAAAAAAAAAAAAAAAAAAGATAATGTTACATCTACATCATTATATATTTGTTACTGGAACATTGCTAAGTGGCTTTTCTTGGAAATGGTCGTTCTGTTTTTTATTATCAAAATAACTTGTTATTATTTACTATTTTAGATAACCGCTTCCTTTGGATGAAAAATGTTGTCTTGGCTTATCAATGTAAAACCCTCACAACCCCTTGTGGGCCTGCCAACATCTGTGAATTCATTGGATTTGATGATTTCTGGTGTCCCTTTGAATCCTAACAATTTCCATAGGGAGGAGAGCTGCAAACTGAAATGCTTGAAGGGTTCGGTCCAGTAGTTACCACTGAATAAAGAGTAGGACAGTAGGAGCTCAGCTGTTCTAACACTTTGACTGTAACACTGAGGAGCTGCATTGCCCTTTTAAAAATGTGCTCATCCCAAACAAACAGAAGTCAGATAAAGGTGTCTGTGGCTAGTACGTGACCGCGGTCACCACTTCACAAACCCTACGCCGTTGACCTGTAGCTGTTTTCTTGCAGTGCCGACAGTCTGAGTTTCTGTTCTGAACCCCCACCAAAATAGGGAAGTGCAGAATTATTTTAATAATTGGATTCATTACTGAAGACAGCAATAAAGTGATATTGCAGTACGTACTAGAAGGACTTCATGTCATTATGGGGCTCGTTTGGCAACAACAGAGTACACGTCTTCATGTGCTAGTCTATGCTGGTTTTTTGCTTGGGTAAAAGTGTGAAGTCAGGGCCTGTTCAGAATGTTTGAAAAAACATAAGCTGAACTTACGTATTGACTGTGTCAGAGATTATGATTGAACAGCAGAAGTACTAGGTCTCATCCTTTACATTTTTATTTTATTGTTTCTTCATGAATATGATAATAACATTTCCACAAAATTAATGAGATAAGCAGTCGGGCCTTTGCCTGCATTATAACATCTCAAAAGCCAGAAGAGAGGCTACTCTAACCATTTTCTAATTTCAGGAATAGCCATGCAAGCTTTTCCACGATTTCCAAAAGTTCTAGTATTTTTTGGATTTTCAGCATTATGTACTATTGGAAACCATCCTTTTCTGTAATGTGACCTTAATCAGTCTTCCTTTCTGGGAGCAGAGTGGGCAGGGGAAGGAGAAAAGAATCAGCTAACAAAAGAAATTATTTCTGGAGGTGTGTAGAATGAAGGGACAATGCCATCCATCCATGGAATTCTTTGTTCTGATGTAGGGTTGTCTGCTGGGCTACAAGAGAGAATTTCCAGGCACGATAAGCATCCAGCCCCTTTGGTGTCGGTTCCCACAAAAGTCCAATAAGGAAAACAAAAATGTGGTGGGGTTGAGCATGATTAGGAGTAAGAACACTGAGAGTCGAGAACAGGAAGCTCTGAGAGATGAATGACTTCAAGGCTCTTATTTTGAGGTGAGGACCTCCTGGGATAGGGGACCCCTGGAGGCCGCCGGGGCACTAGAGGCAGCGTGAACATGACAGCACATCTCTCCCTGGCATGGGAGTACTCTTCCTACTGGCCCAGATTCATCCCTGAACAATAGCTGTTCTTAAGCCTTATTGCAAGTCTCAGCCTCTTCCAGTCTAAGTCTCCATGGTGACAACATTGTTTTCTTGTTTGTTTGTTTTATTTTTTTAAATTTTTAATTTTTTTTTCAGCGTAACAGTATTCATTGTTTATGCACCACACCTAGTGCTCCCTGCAATCCGTGCCTTCTCTAATACCCACCACCTGGTGCCCCCAACCTCCCACCCCCGCCCCTTCAAAACCCTCAGATTGTGGACTCTGAAAAACATGGTGACAACATTGTCTTTAAAATCCTTACTCTTGGTCCTATGCCCTTGATCCAACTTTCCAATTTGAGCTTCTGAGAGAAGCCACTCCCGTCTCCTTGTCCTTGTCTTTGAGCTGGTGAACTTGAAGTGCCATCTGTTGATTTATGTATATGTTGGGATTCTCCATTCTGAACTCTATTTCCTTTTGAAGTCTCAAGGCATGAGAATCCTCCTGATTTTTTTCTCTGAACTTCCAGAAGCCACACATATGACACTTAAGGCCACATTACTGAAATTGAGGTCCACACACAAAAAATGAAGTTCCATGGGATAATTCCATGAGCTTCTGCTATGGGGGGAGGTGAGCAGGAATAGTATTCCAGGATTGAGTTCCTCTAAGAAACACTGCCTCAAATAATTTCAGACACTTTTTCCTAAATGACTTCTCAGACCATGAATTTATAAGAGGGGAATTAGTAAGGCTTCTGGTACTTATTTTATTTCAGGATTCTTTTTTATTCAAGAAACGTACTTCGAAAAATTCTCATCTTAGCACAATGATCACTAGTGCATAGAGAGTACCAAATAGTAGTGCATAGAGAATAATCTGGGGAGTTTTACGAGTATTTAGATTGGTGAGGTTCATCTTCACAGTGAGTGAGCCAACACTTCTTCCAGGGAACTCATGAATCTGCATTTTAAAAGGCAGCCTAAGCAGGGCTGCTGAAACTTCAACTTGGATAAAATTTACCTGGAATTTTGTGAAAATGCAGATTTTGATTCCATAGGCCTGTGCTGGGGCTCTAGATTCTGCAATTCTAACAGTTCCCCGGTGAAGTTGTTGCTACCAGTCTGAAACCCACACTGAAAAGGAGCAAGACCTCCACAATCCTGACCATCCAGTGTGCTCCAGTTCTGTGATCATCGCAAATGTCACTGTCTTCCAAGGTTTCTGTCACTTTCAATTCAGGAATTGGTGTTGCTTTATTGGTTCATAATTAAGTTCAGAGTTGTAATTTCTTTCTTTGGTTATTCTACCATCTGAGAGGTGGAACAGTTAGCAAACGTGTCAAGGTTCATCAGATGGCCTGGTTCTAACCTAACATGAGGTCCCGATAGTTGCCATTTTGTTTTGTTTTTTCATCACTCCCTGTTCCATCAGTGGTCTGTGCCAGGTTTTTGATCTAACTTAGATACTGCCCTCCAGACCTACAGTTTTACTGAGTGTATTTACTACTTCCTTGTTTTGCTGTTGGGGTCCTACACTGGACTGTGCATTTGACTTCTACATGTCTTAAAAGCCACACAAACATGACCAATGTTTTTCCTGTAACAGAAAAATTGTCTTTTAAAGAAATTAAGAAGAGAAGAAAATAATCTTTCCTATGTGTTGATGTAATTATTATTTCTGGTCCTCTATTTCCCTTTGTGTAGATTCCCATTTCTGTGGAGTACCATTTTCTTTGACCCTGAAGAACTTTCTTTTGCATTTCTTGTAATGTGGATCTGCTGCTGAATTCTTTCGGCTTTCATTTATCTGAAAACGTCTTTGTTTCACCTTCATTTTGACCTTGTTTGTTCTTGTTCTTTTGAAATAACTAGAGATTCACAGGAAGTTCCAAAAAAAGATATGCAAGGCAGTCCCCCCAAATCCATCTTCACTTTTAAATGTTACGTATGTGAATACATCTGGGACTCCAAGTTTATGTGCGATAGCCTAGAAATGACTGGTGCTCTTTATTTTTCTTCATGTCTTTTCTCTTTCTGACCGTTTGAATAGTCTCTCTTCAAGGTCATGGATTATTTTCTTCTGCAGTGTCCAATCTGTTGGTAAGCCTATCCGATGATTGTTTTTAAATTTCAGATACGCATTTTTCAGTTCCAGAGTTTTCCACAGGTGTTTTAAAAAATAGTTGTGTTGTTCTCCTGCAACAACTCTCTTCTTTCTCCATCATATCCATCTCCTCCTGTACATTCCCTAGTGTGTTGATAATCATTGTTTGGAGTCTTCTTCTGCTAATACCAATATCTGTCTGTATTGGGTGTGTTTCCTTTTAATGTAGTTCACGTTTTCCTATTCATTCTCAAGTCTCGTAAGTTTGTACTGGACTCTGAATAGAGTGTATAAGGAACAGCGGACCAAGGGAAAGTTTTCTGTTTTGTTTAACTTATTTCCCAGAACATCTAAACACTATCCTCCCTCTGGCCTCTCAGCTGAGGTCAATTAGTTCTGATTTCCCCTGGAGTGGAGCTGAGCTGGAGCCTGGCTGCGGCTTTCAGTAGATGGAGATCACTCGTGATCAGCCCGACCCCAACTCCTGTGCCACCTCTGTGGGGAGATCTTGTCAATATTTAAGACGGGAGGGAGTCGGGTCGCAGTTTCCGATATTTTTGCTTGACCTTTTCACGCATCTGTGGCAGGGCCCAAGAATCCAAGTGCAAGACTACTTGACTTCTTTCTGATTTGTAGGCCCATCTTCATTGAATTTCTTTGCATAATTCGGCACAGGGCTGTGTAGGGATGGGAAGAAAAGAAATGTCAGGCGGTTTGCATCTGGATCTCTTCCAGATTCTAAGCCATTCCCGAAGCCCACTCTGTTAGCCTGTCCCTGTAGTCTGTCTATTGTGAATTTGTGACACCTTCTCCATCTACCCTTCTCCGGTCAGGCACCTTAACCAAGGCTTCTTTGCATCCTCTGCTCTTTGCAGCCCCACTAACAATCGTAATTTTACCACCTTCCATGTAATGAGAACAAAGGCCTTTTGCTTTCTTCTTCATCCTGACCATCTTAAAGAATCACAAAACAAGCAAATACTTCCTCCACTTGTTGTTTGAAATACATAAACCTAGAACCCATTTAATTGTTAAGTAAATAATTCTGACTAGCAGATTTTTTGAATGAACTCCTATGACTTGCACTGGGAGGCACTGATGGCTACATCCCACTTTCCTTGGTTTCTAGTTAATAGCTGAGATCCTTCTGGAGGCATATCGAGTCTGTTCCGCTTACATTGGGTGTCTGGGGCCCTTGTTGATTTTGTGTGTGCTGGAGGCTTACTCTGGCTGGGATAATTTCTCTTAATTCCCTCTTGACAGCTTTCCGAGGAAACAATTCTCTTGAGTACTTTCCCCCTTTATCACTCTTCCTTCGTTTTTTTTATGTAACTGAAGTAAAAAGAGAAATTATTATCTCTTAGACAGAATCTCACCCTAACTCCACTTCCCATGACTATCAGAAACCTTCCATTTCTTCTTGACTTTTGGGAAAAAAAAAGGTAAATCTCTCTCTTCCCATAAGTTTTCCAGCTGGAAATTACTACCGTTAATGTCATTAAAACTCATTGGTAAGTGCTCTCTTGGCAGATCTTTAGCAATAATTCAGGTAGCCTCAAATTCACAGCATCCATGGATGTTTTCTGAAGGAATTTTTAACCCTATCAAAATATACATTGAATGAAATTTAAAATGATTTTTCAAAAGTTATTTAAAATGGCTTTATGACATTGCTGTTTGAATTATGTTCATCATTGTTATCTTACATTTAAATTGGCTATTTATGTTAATAGCATCCAATTTCTGCATAATAGGAAAAGGGATTTAACATGGAAATCAAGCTCAGGGATATATAGTTGTGACAGTTGCTGCCAAAAGCAAATTCCATGAGTTCTCTATGACCATGAGAAGGAGATTAGGGCTCTTCTTCTTTCTCCTTCTATCTTGAGTTCTCTTCTGATTGTCAAACAATGTTTGCAGTCATTACCTTATATGTGTCTGTGTTTCACTGTGGGCTAAGGAAGAGGCAAAAAGGAAACAGGACCAAAACCTAAGGGAATAAATCTTTTGAGGCTGCCTAGTACTCAGAGCCAGGGGTTAACTGACAAATTCTATTTCTTTGGTTTTCTCCTCCACACTTTCTCCATCCAAATCTTTCTTTTTCCCATGTATATTTCATACCCACTGCCTTCTAAGAAATAGTCATATGTTTGTGTGGGATCAATGAGATCGTTGAACTTCAGCTAATATCTTCTTTCAGTTTATCTTTCTGACATTCACTTTGACCTCTGTCATTGTTACCAAGAACCATCCTGCTTCTAACAATTCCTGAGAACATTAAAGATTTTGAGTTACTAAAGATGTAGCCACAGTCCCCAGTTTCTATGTAGATTAACAAATGTATGGTACACTCTAGAGTGTTTGGTATCTATCAGGGTAGGTTATTAGTTGAATACATGGCTATAAAGATAGTCCCATAAATCAAGATTCTCTCCAAAACAATTGATTATATACACTTGATATGTACTTGATATGGCTTTCTTCATTGATCATATCCTTTTTGTCTACCATGAATGTCCTATAGTAAGGCAGGATCCTGGTAGGGCATGGATAATTAATAATTATTCTCTATTAGCACTTGGGTTTTATGACTCCTGTATGTGTTAGAAATTGCATTATGCAATTACTATCAAAGGCAACCAAAATAACAATCATTGAAATAAAATAGAAATTTGTTTTTCTCACACCAAAATGAATTCTGGAAGTTAAGCAATGAGCTATGCTATGGAAGGTCTATGGTTTTTGGACACCAGGCTTCTCTGACCTTTCTATTTTGCTATCCTGGGGCATTACTTCCAACCACAAGATTACCTCATATTCCAATAGGACTAGAGAGGTCTTAAACATCATGTATAAAGAAATAGAAAAGGAAAGAATAAAGAGAGGGGAAGCTGGGTCAGCTTCCACTAAGTTGGAAGTCCCACAGAATACTTCCAATTCCGTCCCATTGGCCAGAATGTAGGTATATTCTCACAACGAGTTGTAAAAAAGGTTGGAAAATAATTTTCTGTCTGCTCATAAGGCTGTCTTCTGTCACTAAGGGGGGAGAAAATAGACAGTGGGGAAAAATTGTAGTCTCTGCCACATTCACTCAAGCCTAAAAATAGAAGATAATTCTTTGGCTCATTTTGAATATCAGTTAAATTACACAAAATTTGAAATATATGAAAATATGCTACATCTTTGTTACTCTACCTTCCACTTTAAAATGAAAAAATAAAACAAAATCAAAAAAATAAAATGTCTAAAGAGAGGGGTACTTGTGTGGCTCAATTAATTAAGCAAACGACTCTTGATTTCAGCTCAGGTCATGATCTCAGGGACATGAGATGGAGCCCCACATCAGGCTCTGTGCTGAGCATGGAGCCTGCCTGAGAGTCTCTCTCTCTCTCCCTCTCCTCTTCCCTCAAAGCTGGCATGCTCTCTCTCCCAAAAAAGTTTGAAGACAGAAGACACTATGAGGAAATGCCCAAAGAAAGGTTAACAGAAAATGAGGAATATAGAAAACATATCTTTTGAGTAATAGTAATTTTTAGCTCTTGGTAAGCACATGAAAAGCTCTAGCCTATTAGGGAAATCTAATTTAATCTATGAGAATCAGAAGCAGCTTTTAGTTGAATTGGACTTGTCCAATAATCAAAGTTTGTCTTGAGATGTGCAAAATCTCTCATCACTAGAAATGTTTAAAAAGAACCTTAGCTTCTAGGAACTTTTTCAAAGAAATACCTAAAAAAAGTTTGTAAAGCTATATATATGATCATAATTCCAATGTTTAAAATATCAGTGATATGAAATAACACATTTACCTGATAATAATGGATTGGTTGAAAAAGAGTAGATTCACACTCTAAAGCCACTACGGAAATATTTAATGACAGAGAAAGAGATTTGTGATATATAGTGTATTAAATATATGACTTACAAAACCAACCCTATGGTATGATTTTACATGTGTCTTTAAATGACTGCAAGAACCCGTAATCTACATACCCACAGGTAATCAAGGAGAGGGGTGGGTATTGCAGGTGGAGCTCCAAGGGGCTCAGTGCCTGATCTCTGAGTTCATTACAACCCAAGGTCTTGGTTGAATACCTTTTCACCTTCTTTCTTTATTTTCATTCCAAATTCTTCAACACCATGAGTTCTTTAACAACTGGTAACTATCATTTTCTGAGAAAACAATCTATTTACACGTGTTTTATTTGTGCATTGTTCCTTTTCTTCCTTCAAAATCTCCAACACTGAATGTAAAAACATACTGGCTAGAAACTGAAGTCTTAAAATAGCTCCCTTGGCCGCAGCTGAAGGGAGCCTTGGCAAGAAAGATGGTTATCTAAAACCCTGTTACTTTAAGAGGGGCAAGATAACACTAACAAACCAAAAACCTGAAAAACTTCTGGAGGATGGACCAAAAGGGTAGAAAATTTAATACTCTCTTTAGAAAATCTAGCACTTCGTGATGGCAAAGAACATACTACTCATTTCCTCCTTAACATCGTGAAGGTAGAAGTGCCCATTCTCATGCATCCTGAGGTTCCTTTTGCTGGTGTGTTCTCGAAGATCCGTTCACCTAGTTCTGCTCTTGACATAGTAGCAAAATGACTAGTCGAACTTTTATATATATACATGTATGTATAGTTATGGGAGAGATTCATGATAACTTTCTTTCATAGCTCACCCACAATCCTGGCTAATCCTATTCTTTTTTCTTTTTTTTTTTTTAAAGATTTTATTTATTTATTTGACAGAGAGAGATCACAAGTAGGCAGAGAGGCAAGCAGAGAGAGAGGGAAGCAGGCTCCCTGCTGAGCAGAGAGCCCGATGCAGGGCTCGATCCCAAGACCCTGAGATCATGACCTGAGCCGAAGGCAGCAGCTTAACCCACTGAGCCACCCAGGCGCCCCCTGGCTAATCCTATTCTTGAGAGCAAATAAGATTGTGCTTTGAACCAACACAGAACCAACACAGACAACACACACACACACACACACACACACACACGCACAAAATGTTAAGATTGGTAGATATCAAAGAAAATACAGGAAAAGGCTAATTAGAATATTTTAGCAAGGATTATTTTAAATGTAAGTGACTAGCATAAGTGACTCTGAAGTCAAAACACGGTTATCACATAGGACTATTTTGAGTTGGGGACAGTTGTTATATTATTGAGGAATTTTAACGAATAGTGGGTCCATTTGTTATTTATTTTCTCCCAAACGGTAATAAACAGCTCCAGTTATAATTGCTGATTTTCTATATTTATGGAAAACTGGCATTTCATAAATATCAAATTGTGATATCATCTACTTGTATGCTGGTTTTCTATGAATATATAAATTTAGTAATTACTTCTAGAAGTGTGAGTTAATTTTTGTGTGTGTGAATAAATCAAGAAGGAGAATGACAAGTCTGTTAAAATGGTAGAATCTTAAATATCCTTTTCATTGTTCTTTTTAAGAATTTATCTAAAATGATGTCATGGAGTGGCAGAGAAAAGTCTGGGATACAAGGTTTTCTATTAAAGCCATCAAGATGTTCATCAAAACTAAGTCAACACACAGGCATTTGACAGGGATAGTGCATAGAGCTTTCTCCAAAGACCAAAAGGTTAAGAAGACTTTCTAGGTCCCAAATAATCAATGCTTAAAGGAAAACAATTGTACAGAGGTTATAGTAATTCAAATTAGTAAAGGATTTCTTCATAAGAGGAAGTTTTAGCTTATTTTAATTCCAGGGAAACGAAATTCTCACTCGATATATTTACTATTATAATGTATTCTCTTGGATAGTATTGGCAGAAACTCCCCATTAATATTTATCTTTAGAACTTTGCTCCATTTCATGGCTCAGTAGAGAATTAATATTTAGCAAATGTGTGATGAGCCCTTTTTTTTTTGTCTCATGGCTCAAATTCACCCAAGTTCTTCAGATGCAAAATTTATTTTTATTATGAGTTTTATAATGAGCATATATTTTACCACATGTGGTAAATGTTACCATGGGCTGTAAGTTTTCTTTCAAAGTTAAGTCACATCAAAATGGAATGTTTTAGTAGCTAAGGAGAAAAGACTCTTTGGCTAGGAGAAAATCAAGCTCCTGTTTATGGGTTCGAGGTTCTAAAATGCAAGAGATGGGCCAATACTGAAATAGTAATCCTAAATCCTGATAAGACCTTTTAAAAATACTTTAATTTGAGAAGTATTAACATTTTCTGAAGTGGGTAGACCATGCATCTCATCAGATCATAATTTTAAAGAATACTTTCAATCCAACTGGACGTTGACATTTGCATATAAAGGATAGGTTTAGTCGTGGTAAGGGACCACCATCGGCAGTAAATAAATTCTGTCTGTTAACAGAGAGACCACTAATCTGACAAAAACCATGCAGCCATGAATCCAGGAAGCAACTTCTAGATCAAAATCTCCCTTAGTCAGAGAATGTGTCCTCATTGCTAAGGGGTCATGAATAACCTGGATGGGATCTGTTTACCATCCAGGTGGTGATGCCAACATTACCTCCCATCCGTGTCTTAAGCAGCAGGTGGGAGCACAAATGTGTTTGACAACCTCCTCTGGTAGAAGAGGGCCCCACCCAAACAGCTGGCCAGAGCAGGAGTTCAGCATGAGGTTATCTTACCATAATCAGAGAATATCCTGTCTTTTCGTTTTAGGGAATTAAAAATCATTATTTGTGTACTTAAATCAAATTACATATGGTTCAAATGAAATTTGGAATACTACAGAAGACATGGTTTCTAGATCAGTGTTCTGTGGTAAAGAAGCTCCTAAAACATTGGCTATGGCTTTGATCTTCATAGTTTTAAAAAAAAGTCAATTAAGTGGTCTCCAGAGAAGTGTGAACCTAAGGTGAACACAGGTTTGGGCCTCTGAAGACACCTGCAGAATACTTCACCATCTCTGCGTTTTCCATAGCAATCAAGCCCTAGAATGTGTATTGAACACAACTGCGACAAACCTTTGACACTCCAAGAATGTTTTGTGCTCAGAATAGGTACAGAATTTTCCTCCAGTGGCCTCCTGACTTCTAACCCATGTGCTGCTGCAGCAGGGATTTCTTCCTTTCTTCTGGTGGTTTCCATTTGCTTAAAATCTTTCAAATGGCAACTGACTTTTTAAAATTCCTCGTTTTAGCACTCTCGCCTTTAATTTTCTCCTACACACTGGCTTTGACTTTGTTTGGGGGGATTTTTTGGAACTTCAGAGTTTCACGAAATGTTGATTGAGAAAATTGTCACTATTGGCAAAGGTGGCTTCTTCACCCGAAAACTCCACAAGTAGTCCAACTCCCAAAAGTTCATAAAAGCTATTTGTCATTGTTTTATCACAGGAGCTTTCTTCCTATAAAGAAAAATCATAGCAAATACTTTTCCCATAGTGTGTACAAGAGTCCAATAGTTATTATGATCATCTTATTTCTGTGGGTAACTCCATAATTCCACCTGAGTGGGCTTAGTTTGGTAAAAATAATCACAGCTTCTAATAAACATCTTCTTTATTGACCATTGTCTTCTTCTTCATCGCCAATAAATACCCATAACCCATTCATCGCCAATAAAGTACCCATAACCTCTTCCCCTTGCCCTCAGGGCACTCCTTACGGGCCACTATTTCAGGCTGCACTATTGCTAAAACATTGACTCCCTAGTTGGCATTCTGATGTGAATTCACAAAACTTCTCGACGGTAATGATGTTGGTTTTTTAATCCTGAAAATTCATGGGGCTGCACGTAAGTGAGATATCAACTTTTGAACCTATATTCATGTATGGATTTTTAGCTCAGCTTGCCCTTAAAACTGAATATCACTAGATAACCCGGCATATTGACTGCATCTAAATGACAAGTTTTCAGGAAGAGGTATAAAGCTCATTTCTCTTCATTGACTGCGAATCGATGTGGGCACCATGAATCTACAGGACCCCGAATAACAATAACAATAGTGATGGCTACTAACAGTTATCAAGGACTCATTATAGATTAGCTCTTAATCCTCAAACAACCATTATTATTCTCATTTTAGAGATGAGACAATATTACACATGGATATAAAGAAACTTGTCTGAGACCCAAAAGCTTGTCAGGGGCAGACCTGGCATTGAAATTCAGGTAGTCAGATCCAGGCTCTTCAGCCTTTTGTTCTCTTAACAGTGAAATCTTTCAATGAAATGGGTTCTGTCTGGTCCAGGTGACCTCAGAAAGTAACTCACCCATTGAAACTAATGGATCATTTCTTTTGGGTTCCTTCACGGCCATACGAGAGCCTAGGCTGAGCCTTATTACAATAAGTGGGGTCAGCAGAATATTTCTTTTTAGGTCAAGAGGAGGGATGAAGTTGATTGAGATCTACTTTCAAAAACAAAAGAACAAAATATGGTGGGGTTTCCAGCCACCATTTCCGTCTGGCTTGGATATTAAGGATCATAGCATGGGGCTGTATTTTCTGGACTTCCTAAGATCTCTGAAATTCTGTAACTTTCCATGTTTCTTGTTTAGCATTTCCTGCTTTCCCATGGTGACTGGTAGTAGAATATTTAAAATTAAGAGAGCTTGTATATTGTTATTGCAAGGCGTCAGGAAATGAGAGACAATAATTACAAAGGGGGTACTGTGGGTGATGAGCAGCTTTAAAGAAGAAAAATATATATGAAAAGATTTAAAAACATGGTATTGATTGAAAAATACAAGAAGCAGAATCATATGCACAGAGTGAGTCCATTTATTAAAATATAAATCTATAAAATAGCACCATAGAATATTTGTGGATTCACAATGTACAGAAGGAACAAAAATGGTATGGAAAGATATACGACAGACTCACGATAAAGGTTGCTTCTGGGGAGGTGGAAAGGGGACTTCAGTTTTAGTTGCAATATTTAATTTTTTGTGACAGAAGGAAATGTGGTAGATGTTATTTTTGGATGGTGGGATGTGATGTTATTTTTTTTGAATTTTCCATAATTTCAATTTTTTTCAAAATCAGCTAACTTTAAAAAATAAAAGGAAACAAAAAATAGAGAAAGGGAAAGAAGACAAGGTCACTGGGAACGTCAAGGGAGAAGAGAGGCCCAGGAACACCAGTCTGGGTTTGAGGGCTGGTCCTATTCTTTGGAGCTGACTCTAATCTAGACTTAAATAACTATGAAAATTCCTAAGCATGTTTCATATTATTTTAGAGGTTAAAAACATAGGACTCTTATTTGTATATGGGGGTAGGGAGGGGTTGTTTTTGATAGGGAAGGATATTTCATGGAGGAGGGGTTGGGTCACACGCACATGTCCTTACTAAAATTCCAGATCTTTACTCTTGAAATAGCTTAAGAAAGGTAGTCTGGTCAATGTTTGATTTCAATATATAGACATACTTGTTCCCTTTGATTTTTTTTTACAGCCCTCTTTTCTTCCATAAATGATAAATAGTGCATTACCCAGAGGTTTTCTGTATGGTGCAGGATAGTAAGTTCCCTGAGAGCAAGTAGATTCAACGAATGCCATTAATTGCCCTGAGTTTCTTTTGCTTCAGTGGATTTTATAAAATTCCTACTCTGTTTCTATATTTATGCAAGACGCTTTGCCCTTTCACTTAAATCCCAATGAAAGAGCCAGCAGAATTTTAGGAAAGGTCAGGCTGGAAAAATTAGATATGGCATCAGAGAACCGTGTGATCAAACAAACCACACAGAATATTACATTTTCATACCAGCGCTTAATTCAGTAGCAGGTGGTAGAAAGTTAAGATTTTTTTTCTTTTATCTTTTTTTAGTATCTCCTAAAAATATGCAACAACATCAACAAACCCAAACCCAAGAAATAAACAAATAAAAACAAGGAATCTCAAGATCTTTTGTATGCCATGGGAGAACGTTCTCTAAGCTGCAACATGCTATGTATATGGGGCTCTCCCCGGAAAGAAGGAACCATCTCAGGGTTGAAACTATGACTTTCATCTTGACTATAATAATCCAAGTGAGAGGGTCTTAAAGACTGTCAGAGCATTGCCAGAAACCAGCAGGCACCTTTTCTAGCTTTTTGATGTCACCAGCATTGACAAGGGTAAGTTAGAGAATCCAGTGGTTATCTTGACTCTCAGAGAACTATAAAGAGTGCTTTGTACCAAAATCTTCCCTTTCTTTCAGGCTGGTCACTTTCGGATCAAGGTTGATTCAGTGTCCTCAAGGGGGCCCAACTGGGCCAGAGTGTTACAGTCCAGAACCCGCAGTGGCCCCCACTGGTCCCTCTGGAATGACCCTCCAGTGAGGGACCTAAAGCAGGCATCCACAAAATATAAACTGTGGGCCAAATCCAATCCACCACCTGTTCATGTATTTGCCTGTCATCAAGCTAAGAATGGTATTACATTGTTAAATGGTTGAAAAAAGAATCAAATGCTTGTGTGTGTGTGTGTGTGTGTGTTTGTGTGTGTGGTGGGTAATATTACATAAAATTCAAATTTTATAAATTGTATAAATTTTAAACTCAAACCACAAATAGTTCTATTGGAACACAGCCATGTTGTCGCTCACGTTACATATGATATCTGAATGCTTTTGTGCTGCAGTGGAAGAGCGGAGTAGTCGTGGCAGAGACTTCATGTGGTCTGGGAAACAAAAAAATATTTACAGTATAACCTTTCACGGAGCAAGGAAAACTTGCAGATCTGTGCTCTAGAACGCCATTTGCCAGCACTGCAAAGGCTTGAAAACAATTGCAGCTAATTAGATGGATGATTTGGAGCATGATCTAGCTTGCTTTGCTGCTGTAGGTCCAGTCCCTGTTGGAGTGCTCCTGACCCTCAAACAGCCAGCTGTTCCGTGAATTAAAAGTTTGCAGACTCACCTAGGGAAAAGCTCATACCTTATTTAAAGCTATTTTCTTAAATATACCCACCCTCCCCCAGTCAGCGCTGCTGCAGAAGGCTGGGAAGCCCCTACAACTCCAGAGCGCACCATTCACACACGGTGTGTGCTACCACGGCCTCCCTCCTAAAATGTCAGAGAAGACATACCTACAGATTAGGAGTGGAACGGTGAGTGAATGTGTTAGTCGTGTGTGTGAGTCGGAGAGGGGGGGAATCGATTGTAGGAAAGAGATGTGAAGACGTGATTTGAAGTTACCCTGGCTCTGTTGAACCTGCAAGCATTTTCTGTTATCGGCCACTATTACTACACAGTAGCTCCTTCCCACACCAAGACTGCAGAGCCCAACAGCTGTAGGCATTTCCAATCAGGAGATATTGGTACCGTCAACCATAGATCGTGTAAAGTCCCTAATTATACCAGAATTGTTTCCAATTTTCCAAATGGAATCCTTGATTTCCCAAGTAGATTTCATTCCCCACAACTCTTAGGGTTCCCTTTGAGGGGATCAAGAGGTACCTCCCTTTGTTGGGTCAAAGGTCAGTCTCTTCAGCTTCACGCTGTCCACAGCAGCCCATACGGTGGAGAACGCGGCTGCTTTCTCAAAGCACAGGCATTTCTTTTTTCTTTTTTTAAAGATTTTATTTATTTAAGAGAGAGAAAGAGAGCATGATTGAGGGGAGGGTCAGAGGGAGAAGCAGACTCCCTGCCGAGCGGAGAGCCCAATGTGGGACTTGATCCCAGGACTCCAGGATCATGACCTAAGTCGAAGGTGGTCGCTCAACCAACTGAGCCACCAGGCGCCCCATTTCTGTGATATGAGTTTATCTTTACACAGTCTTAAGAGGAGAATGACAAGTATTATTTTACTCATTCTGTAAGTGAAAACACGAAGGTTCAAAGATTAAATAATTTTTCCTGATTTTTCAGGTGTTTGGCTCCTGGCCCTTTCTTCCTTTCATGGGACCAAGAAGCCACCTACTGCAGTGAGTCCCCCCATCAGGTGAGGAGGGCAACGTGGGAGGGTCTGTGCTGAGCGAATAGTCTCCAACTAGTCTCCAATGTAATGCTCTCTACCTTTCTGAGGAAATTTCCCTCTATTGATCTGCAGAATGACCCCAAACTATAGCCATATGTGTATCACTTAAAAGTTACAAAGAAAGAATTCATACCAGCGATGAGCAAATATGGTGTGAAAGTAAGCCTCTACTCCCAGAAACTCATCCTTCAAGAGAGAAAATAGAAAAAATAAAATATAATGAAAGGGGATGGCTGAATAACCATTTAAGGAACAAAATAAAGCTAACTCCTTAAATAAAATATATTTGAAAAGGAGCAAAGATTTACACATGGAAAATAAAACCATAAAATACTAGATTAAAATATAGGAGAATAATTTTACAGTTCTGGGTAGAGGAGGTTCTCTCTCTGCATGGCAAATAGCCCAGAAGCAAATACTAATGGAGTGAGATTCTTCATCAAACCACTGTTCCTCTGATTCCCTGGCCACCAAATAATCTGGTCGTGATTCATCCTTCCACACAGTAATTGTAGTAAATCCTCATTCCGCATTTACTTATCATTGTGATAAACATTTTACATGAATTTGTTCACTTAAGTCTCGCGATAGCCTCACCAAAGAACACTATCACTGGGCTGACTGTCCCCCTCTGGACCCGGCAGTACAGAGAGGTTCACAGAGCAGGATCCCGCAGCCAGTGAGCTGCAGAGAAGACATGAAGGTCAGGTCTCCCTGGGACCCCGTTTCCTGCTCTCCTTGCCCAGGAGGATGTTGCCACGGCAGAAGGTGCTGAAAAGCTGTGCTGAATTCCTGATCCGCTGTGAAGTTAGGCTTCTCATGGCCACTTAATAAGCCAGCATTTTCTTGATCATTTTCTCCAGCCCAACCAGCATGAGCTCAACTTCCTGAAGCTTGATGAATACTGGGTGCACAGACCAAACCGAAGTCCCGAGGCACGGGGCTTGGAACAGGGAGACGTGTTGAGGGAAATGACTGTCTGGACCAGCGTGGCCGTCTTGCCTCCCCTGCTGACAACTTTATATCCGCTTTTCTGTGATTTATAAGGGTAAAACACAGCGCGGATGACATACAGCACAAATAGCAGAGGACTAGTCTGATACGCAATAGCTTTTAGTGGAGTAGGTTTTCGGCATTAGGGGGGCATGATATCAGCTGAATACTCCTCGAGCTGATCGTAACGTGACATTACACAGAGCACATGGACAAGGTTGGTTATATATGTAGAATACAGTTAACGTGAGATTAAGATCGAAGTTCGGTAAGTCTCCAAAAAAATCCACTCAAAGGCGGATTTGGCGAGCCCTCGAACCACCGTGATTCTGATGATTTCCCAGTGTTGACCTAAGTCCATTGAGAGATCTGGGTAATAATACTATGTTCTGCATCACGGTTGTTTGTCACAGCTTTCTGAAATCAATAAATAGAGCACTGGCACATTTTCCTGGCAGAGGAATTGTTTTCAGTAAATTCTAGAAGGGCAGCTGCTGAGTGGTAAGGAGGAAGCCAGAACTACAGTGCTGGTGTTGACCTTAGACAAAGGTCGATTTTTATGCCCTGGTCCTGACCACAACAAATAATTGCTGCCCAAGTGGGGAGCTGATGAAGTTGTGGGAGAACGGGTGATTCTGAAATAGCTGGGAAGTTCCTCAGATGTCTCGAAACGAAGTAAGTGTACCTTTTATTTTACTACATATGCAACAGTTGGGATTCTTGGCTAGCAAGTATGTTAAAAGGTGGTGTGTGCTCTCTGTGGCTTTTCTGGGCCATCTGGTTTTCCGAAACGAAGGCTTCCTGTTCTGTCTTCTGGAGCCGTCTACTTGCTGATGTTCACATCTGACTTCTTTCCAGCCGTTCCCCTCTCGGGCTTCACTTGCCACCCTGTCACCATCAGACTCCACATTTCTCTAGCGACCTCTCACAGTGTCTGGTCACTTACCTCGGGTTTCACCATGGGACGCCCTCCTATTTCCAACCCTCATTGCACCTCAGTCCCTCTCGCTAATTTCTGGTCCACTTCAGATCCCCAAAATGTGGCCGTCCTCTCCTCAGCAACTCTATATTTGATCCTCTTCCTGTCTCTCCACATGTTCTGCCTCTTCAGCCTCACTGTCCCCCAGGCTGGAACAGCACACTAGTGGACGGCCCTCTGGTCTGGGTCCCCAGACTCCCAGAGTCCCGCTGCCGTCCCCAGAGACGACACCTGCCAGACACTTCATCTAGACAGCCACCTGCTCTGCTTTTGGTTTCACAGCTCAATTTCACTTCCTGCCCAACCCATGGGGATGTCCTACTAGTTTATCAACACAACAACATTAAAAATTTGTTTTTATGTATTTATTTATTTGACACAGATAGAGCACAAGCAAGGAGAGCAGCAGAGGGAGAGGGAGAAGCCTAGGCGGGTTCAATCCCAGGACCCCAAGATCATGACCTGAGTTGAAGGCAGATGCTTTACCGAATGAGCCACGCAGGTGCCCCAACACCAGAGCATTTTTATCAGCAGTCTTCTCCCCAGACACCTTCTCTACCCCTGACTCCCATGTTACTGCGAGTGGTACTGCTTAAGCAGCTTGTGGTATAGAATAAAAAATGCCTTATTAGTCTTTTAAAATACCAGGTAGCAGACAATAGAGCCAAATACACATAGAAGTAGCTATAAAACAAACAAACAAACCTGGGGCTATCAGTTTGCATCTTCTGAGACAATTAAGAAGGAATTTTTGCTTTGATTTAATTTTGTTTTGTTTTACTTTCTTATTTTATTTTATTATGCAGGTACTAGGTCAACCCTAGTCTACTGTGGGGCCATGATATCATCCTTTACAGTGTCCCCAATGCCAGGGAAAATCTCAGAAGCTATGACTGATATGCAAGACCCCAGGGCCTTGGTATTTTAAGGTATAGTCTGAATTTGAAGACTCCTTCGCCAGGTCTTCCCATACATGAGCTTGTCCGTCTGTCTTTTTAGTTTTTATACAATTTGCTTTATTTTCCATTAACAAATGTCTCTGGAGACACGAATACAAAATATTGAGAAGAAGGCAGCCTGGGGAGGATGTTATTGGTGGTAGATGTCATGGTAAGAACCGGTCATCTTTAGCCTAGAGTGAGAAGTCTGGGCTACCACAGGGGTCTGTCACTGCCCAGGACCCCAGGCGAGGAGCAGAGTTTCAGGGGAAAGCAGAGCAGGGCCAGCTGCAGACACAGATATAAGGGAGGTCTCCTTCCTGTCTTCGGTTTATCTCAAAATAGCTCTGGGCATATTTATAAGGAAGGAAGTTTAGGGATACATGGGCATTTAGATTAGGTAAATTGCCATGGAAATACGATATTTGATTGAAACTAAGAAAAAAGAAACATTAATTAAATTAAGATATCTTATAAATTTTAAGAAACATAAATTCCAGAGATGTTAAATTTTTTTTTTTTAAGATTTTATTTATTTGAGAGGTAAAAAGAGATGGAGCAGGAGAGGAGGGGGAGGGTCAGAGGCAGAGGCAGAAGCAGACTCCCCACTGAACAGGGAGCCTGATATGGGGCTTGATCCCAGTACTCTGAGATCAGGACCCCCACTGAAAGCAGATGCTTAACTGACTGAGCCACCCATGTACCTGTTAAATTGTTTCTAAGAAAAGTCAAGTCCAAGAAAAAGATACGTATGGTAAAAGCATTTCATCATTAAAAAAAAAAGGAAGAAAGAAAGAAAGAAAGCTTACGCTAGAGAGAAACTTCTTTTTAACCCCCTACCACTTCAGGTGGGCAGCTAAGATGAACAATACTGTACAAAATCTGTAATTCATGAAAGGTGACATTCTTTGGTTGATACTACCAGTCAACAGAATCCTTCCTTCACCTGTGAATTTTGGGCAACTTTTAATCTTAAAATATAAGATAAATTGCTTGGTTTTTTGTTTTCTGTTCTCTAGGGAGCACAAATGAAAGCATATCTGAAGATAACTCTGTTCTTAGGTTTTTGAAGAAATTTAGGTCTCGTAAAAATTAAGAGAGGAGACCTTTTCAGAAATGCCATCCATAGCCTACCGGTTAGCAGCGTGCTTCCCTCACCAGCTGTGACTCAACGGGCCCCTGGCCTGTCAGTGGGTGCAGCCTCGGAAGGGTGCTCACGCTGTACCTCCTGACAAAGCCCGATTCACACCATATGGCGAGTTCCATGGTTTTAACTGATTTCTGAGCCAAGGTGATAGTAATTTCCCAGTGGGCCAGGTTAGAGTGAGTAGTGCCACAGATCAGGCGAACACACCAGCAGTCGATGGCAGAGTCTGCTTCTAAATTAGAAACCGCCAAATGCACGAGAGTTTTCAAAGCTCTTTTCCTGACTGATGTGTCTGCATCTGATTTTCATGGTCCCTGATTTATAACAGCTCTCAGAAAATTCCTTCCAAATGCTTCTCGTGCTGAGTTGCAGATTCTTTGCTTGGTTCCCAGTATTGGTGGCCAAAGCTGAGAATGACCATCGAGGAAGCCGAGATTCCCCTCGGCCGGGCGGCTGTCATGCCCTGTAGAGCCCAGGAGTCTGATTTTTGAATCCTTTCCGGAGTCAAACCTTAGATTCTTTGAGAGAGAAGTCTGGGGAATTTTCTAGCTAGATAATGGTGAGGAGATTTACTACGACTCTTTTCTCTCCTTGCCAGTCAAACATGGAAGACCCTCACTGGGACTAGAGGCATCTTCCCTTTCCAATCTCTTACCTCATGAACAAGAGAATTGCGGCTGGGGAGATGATTTGCTTTGACAATACAGAGTAAGTGAAAAAAAATTATCTTTTTTTCCCTCTAAGTGTCACACGTCATAAAATTATAATCTTGTATCACTTTTTGTTTTGGTGCAGTAAACCCAAGAGATATGCTTTTATTGAAAATATAATCCATGAATACTTGATATCACATATCAGATTGAGATATTTTGTTTTATGACATTTTGCTGAGTTATGGCTTCCAAAACAATATACTTAAGTATATTATTTTTCCCCCAAATTCTGCTGGGTGAAAAAGAGGATTACAATGCAACATTCAATTCCATTTTTATACAAGTGTCCTTAATGTCCCTGATATGTGCCACAGCCATATTTATATTTGGGGACTGAAAATATAAATGAAACTGAATTCTTAAGAAGCTGCTTTGATCAAATTTTCATACTCTAAACTAGTAGTGATAAAGCAATACAGAAATTGCAAGACTGTTTCAACCTTCTCCTGTTTACTAATAAAAGCAGCATTTTTATGCAATCAAGCTTTTGTGTTCTGAGGTGAACATAATATAATGATTGCATTTGCATTTTCAAGTATTGATCATGGTAACATCTTTTGCAGCACACCTGTGAAATTTATACTTTGGAAAAATTGCTTTGCAACGTGAGGGGACTCCATTCCAGTTTAGTTGTCTGAGGGTGGCCCTATAGAGCAGTGGTTTAGAACACAGGCTTTGGGGTCAAGCAGACCTGGGATTAAATTTCAGATTTGTCACACCAGCTGTGTGAACCTTGATGCACAAATTCGTGTTTCTTAACATCAGTGTTCCCATCTGTGAAATGGAGTTGATAGGAATACCTACTTCTAGGATTGTTTCATGATTAAGGAGATAATGTATATAAAGCACTTAGCACAGAGACCTGCATTCAATAGTACTGCCGTTGGTTTGTGATACTTGTGCTGCTGATGGAATTTTCCCAACATGGCAAGTGAAACTGGTAGACCTGGTTGTCTCTGACTTGTGGGCAAAATGCTATGATACCTAAACCGATGGGGGAAACGGTCCATAGTTTGGAAGAGAAGCCAGGGAGGATGTTCTTTGTATATGTAGACTTGGATTTATTTGTTCTGCTCCATCAGAGCAAAAGTTTTTTCTTGTAAATGAAAAGGATGGAAGAGACTGTCCCAGGATCTACAATGGCAAATAAGACTGAGGGTTATTGGGTTTTCCATCTCAAAGCCCATCTCAGGCCCTGCTCACCGTGGTCACTGGGGACCTGGGGTTTATTTAAACTATACCATCTTTAACAATACTTTATTGTCCAATAGGCACTTTTTTCTATTTTCAGAAACTTCCTAAATTGTTCTTCCTTCAGCAAATCTAGTCTCATCTGGGAGGACCAGGTTCTTTGGTGATTTTGATCCACATTCTTTTTCCTCATGTATCAGGAGAGTCAAAGTTCTTTATTCCAGGGATTCTTAATCTTGGGGGTGTCATCAGCTACTTTGAAAATTTGATGAAGTTTAAGTGCTCGTTCCCCAGAAGAAATGCAAACAGAGAACCATAAACATAATTTTTGTGTAATTGTGGGGCTCCCATGTTCTCCCAAAGCCCACATGTGGGACTTTGGGTTAAGAGCCTTTGATATAGTTATTTTCTAACTTCAGGTATCAAGAAGTTTCAATGCATGACTTTGAGTCTGTTGGCTTCCGGGAATCACCATAACCTTCAAAGTAAAGTAGGCATCTTGGCTAAAAATGGCACATCAGAGCCATGATTTTTGACTCTAGAACTGACACAAGACTGAAGGGGAAACAGAAAGTAATAGACAATTATGTGACTGATCAGAGCCTGGAAGGGACTAAGGTGAGCATGGTAAAATAATTGGTCCATGGATACAGACCAGCAATAAGAAGAGAGATTATGTACTCTTTAAAGGGTGGATGGCTGATGCTTGAACCCAAGATTGGGGGTAAAGTTTGTGTCTCAGTTGAGGAGTTAATTATATTTAAGGTAGAGGACTCTGTGAAAGCATAAGTTGTTTTTCTAAGATATTTTATTGGATTAATTAATATCACAAGAAAAAAATAGCACAAAAGCTTTGTGAAAGAGATTGAAATTCTTCATAGGGAATCTTGGGACATGAGCTCTGAGGCTGAATTGCTGTTTGAGCTTACAGAATGGAAGAGACAGAGAAAAACAGCAGCAGAGTATTTTTATGTATTCTTTTGAATATGTGTTCTAGTGGGAAAGAGAGCAATTCTAATAATTTCCGGGTTGACTTTTTTAAGATAGGTCTTCATTTCTTGAGATACAAGGGAAATTGTTCAAAGGACAGCTCTTTGAGAAATGCAGAAAATAAATCTGGAGTCTGCTGAGTAAGAGGGATTCCTTTTCCTTGTGAAACTAGAGATATTACCTCCTAATTTATATTTTTGAATTGAAAAATTATTGCTGCCTCTTCTTTGTGAAATATTTCCTAATCATGTCTCTTAGGGTACTGTTTTAAATGGTATCACTTCAGATATTCAAGGTTGTGGAGTAGGAATATGTTATCAATGTGAGTACCATTTTTTCTTTTTAAAATTTAATTTAATTATTAAAATTTATATTATGTTATATTAGTCACCATACAGTACATCATTAGTTTCTGATATAGTGTTCCATGAATACATTTTTTTCCTGCCTTAAATTGATCTAAAATTGCCTAAGGAGATGGGCTCATGGGATTCTGCCAGGAAAGGTGAAAATACCGTCTGACTGGGCTACAGTGTCACGTCCTGTGGTCCTGATGCATGCCTTGCTGTCTCCCTCACTTAGTCAGCCTGGGGGAGGCCTCAGATCACCACGCAAGAGGTCTATACCCTCAGGAATGGTGTCAGCCACTTACCATTGGGCCCCGTGCAAGACTGAGGTTCTGGTCTTCCAAGATGGCATTCAAGTTCAGACACATGCAGATGTTCCATATAGAGATCTTCGTGGGAACTGTATAGACCCCCAAATGCATCTACTTCTCTAAAGTTCTTTTTTCTGAACAGTATACCTAAATTCCACCTACAGCTCTTTCAGAGAAAGAAAAGCAGCCACTTGCAAAGACCCACTGTTTTTACAACTATACTAAAGCTCACAGAACAATAGCTCATAGAATTTCCACAGCAAACCTCCAGGTAGCACTTCGGAAGACCCTTGGGTTCCATATTTTAATTTTATCACAGTGGACTTCTTAAAATTTCTTTTATTTTTAGACCAAATAGAGATATTTTGTGCTGTTTCCAGCCCATGCTGATGTAGCATTTTTGAGAGCTTGAAAATCCAAGTGCTATGGGAGACCTGAGATTCATTTCTCCCCCTTAGGGAAAAGCTTCATCATCGCTCTTGCCCAGGCATTGAGTGCCCAACCCTTTATGACTACCAAAGCTGCATCTCTTCATCGTGCGTACCCTGGAAAGGAGGCGGGAGAAAGGAAGATGATGAGGTCACCATGTCAAGAACAGGCAATAAATAGAAGGTATTGAATGCTGAACCTAGCAGGCACTGGAGTAAGCTCTCGTGAAGCAGTGAACAAAGCAAAGATCCTTACCACGTGCTTTACATGGGAGTGAGTGAAAATACACAACAATAAATGTAATAAATAATTACACTCTGTAGAATGTTTAAAAGATCTTATGGAGGGTGGAAATAGGAAAACAAAGAAATTTGAGGTGATAAAGGAATGGATTGCAATTTCAAATAAGATGGAGAGAGTGGGTGGTTGGCTCAGTGGGTTAAGCCTCTGCCTTCAGCTCAGGTCATGATCTCAGGGTCCTGGGATCGAGTCCCACAACCAGCTCTCTCCTCAGCTGGGAGTCTGCTTCTCCCTCTCTCTCTCTCTCTGCCTGTCTTTCTGCCTACTTGTGATCTCTCTCTCTGTGTCAAATAAATAAATAACAACTTTAAAAAAAAAAAAGAGAGATATTTGAGCTAAATATTGAAGGAGATCAAGGAGTTAGCTTTGGAGTGTGTGGAGAGAATCACTCCAGGTATAGGGAGCAGCTCATACAAAGACCCTCAGGCATGTTCAAGAAACAAGGAGGTCAGTATGGTTGGACTTGAATGAGCAAGGATGATGTAGTAGGAAAGAGGTCCCAGAGATTACTTGGAAGGGTCAATCCCTGAAAAAATCATTTGCTGCTATCAGACTAAGGCCTTATGCGGATTAGCCCAAAGCTGGATTTTTAAACTGGTTACTGGCAAGAGCGATCAGAAAAATACCACAATCCCACTCTTGGCTTATGTGTCTCAGAACCTGCCCTTGATAAGCCCCCAAACCACATTGGTATTCGTCTGGGAAAGGCAGAATGGATGCTGGAACTCAACCAGAATTTCTTCCACTGTTTAAGGGAAAGGTTCCCTGAGTAATCTCTTAAATTTGAGTCCTATTCTTGGCCAAACAGCTTCTTGTGTTTTGCTATTATACCACTGGCAGTCATCCAAGATTTTTCAACCACAGAAACTGGAAGAAAAGGAAAAGGGCACAGATGAGGTGTGTGATTGAGGAGGTAGACAAGGAAGAGCTCACTGCTAGTAAAAAGCTGTTTCTGAGAAAGATGTTGACCCTGGAAGCCTATGGGTGGGTGGGGGGCTCTGCCCACCTGGCTTAAGGGAGACTCTGCAGGGATGGCTCCAACCCAGCTCTATGAGCTCTCCAAATTCTTCCCAGCATTTATCTTCTTGTGACCTGAGACCTGAAGGTGGTGGTTCAGGGGAATTCTAGAAGCCAACATAATTCTTGCTGGCCTCCTGTTGCTTCTACATTTGTTGGTTTCCTTTAAATCTCAGCTAAAATGAACAGACTCATAACACATGAGAGTTTAAGGGATGATCTAATGCTAATCCAATACCCTTAGATTTCAAATGGGAAAGGCAGTGACTTGCCCAAATGTTCACTTTTGGGGACTCACGTTGCCCTCTCTTAATCCAGTATTGTGTCTACAGTAATGCGAAACTAGCTGTTATTCCATTTCTTAAAAGTTGTCTATTACTTTAGATTTTTCTGAACCCTGATTATAAATGTCAAGAATCATGTTAAAGTTATTTAGATGATGGCAGAGGACTCCTATAGACAGAAGAGATTATCTAAGACTCAAGTCATCCAGGTTGATTGGATGGTTATTATCTACTTAAAAGTCAGACAGAGTACATGAGAAAGTGTGTGGTACATACACCATTAAGAACATCTACCCCCAGGAATGAAAATAAATACGGGTGAAATTCTGCTTTAAGTGACATCATACTAGAAATGCACACCAGATTTTGAGATGGAAAACTTGGGTTTTAGGTGTCATGTCTACTATTTCTGTAGGACTTTGAGCCAAAGTACTTTCTCTCTCTGAACTACAACATACTCATCTGTAAATAGGGACAGTGGGAAAAAGTTCAGAGTTTTTGTGACAATTAAGTAGTTGTGAAAGCCCTTTGTAACCTTCAAAGTTCATCACAAATGAAAGATACTATTATTTCCAAGTGTAGACTGATGGCTCATTGCTCTGGTGGAGGTAACGTGATAGGGTTCTCCTTGACTTAGGTTGGAGACAAGTAAATTATTGTGAAGAGTTTATTATTGCCACCTCTGCATCTGATCACACCATTTACAAAGCAGTCCTTGTGATGGAGACTTTGAGGGTGATAAGCTTCTCTGTATGGCTTGCAATGCCCTCTCTGAGAGCTGTTATGAAGTGGCCCTACCTGTCTAATTTTAACAACCATTAGTAAAACCTGGATGGAGACTCAAATCAAGACTGGATGGTGAAGAAGGAGCAGAACTTGTGTCCATAAGCCCGAACACATGCTGAGCGTTGGGGGGAGATTGGTGGGAGTTCTGGCCAACAGCAAAGGCTCATTTGATTGGGTCAAAGGGCCTGCTGTCTCGCAACTAAAAGGCTTGGCCACCATTTTTAAAGGATTTATTATGTATTTGATAGAGAGAGAGAGAGAGAGAGAGGAAGAGAGAGAACACAAACATGGAGGGGCACAGAAGGAGGGAGAAGGAGACTCCCCGCTGAGTGCGGAGCCCAGTGTGGGGCCAGGTCTTAGGACACACGAGATCATGACCTGAGCTGAAACCAAGAATCAGGTGCTTAACTGACTGAGGCACCCAGGTCCCCCTTGGCCACCATTTTTTTAGAAGCCTGGAGGCTGATGCCTCAGAACACTTTCTTCATTCTTGCAGGTAAACTGTCTAGTGGTTAAGAGTGTAGGCTCTGGAATCAGATTGCTTAGATTCTCATCCCGATTCTAGTCATTGTTAGTGGTAGAACTTTGTGCACGTTACTAAATACTTCCAAGACTTAGTTTTCTTATCTATAAAATGGGAATCATAATAATCCTGAGGTATATTTTGAGGATTAACTGAAGTAATTCCTTAGAAGGGCTTAGGCCAGTACCTGGCATGTAGCAAGTAAACTGTCAATGCCCCTTCTAAATCCATTCAAGTAGGTTTCTTTGTCTACCTAAACAACAGAGATGAGTACCATATACTTTAGAGCCATAAGCATTATTCCTTTTTGTATTTGAACATTTAGTGTTATAATAAAGATTAGCCCTAAGGTTCAATTTTTAAATCTCTCCTTTAACAGAAAAAGAAAAAATGATTAGTAAGAAGAGTACTCTTTAAAAAAAAAAAAAACAGATTAAGTTAGCTCAGCATGGCTTTTTCCTAAATCAACACTTGATCGAGTAATGAGTGCCATCATTTGCTTCTGTTTTGCCTTCTGTTATTGTTAGTTGTGAAGGCTCAGTTTGGAGAACATAGAGTTTCATTTCTGAGAATTTTTTGCTGGGCCAAACCATCTCTCCCACTAACCCTCCTAAGGGCCCCAGGAGTCTGATCAGAGAGAACTGCAGCGTAAGAGACTTTCCAGGAGAAGGGTACTGTGTATCATTCAAGAAAACCAACAGCAGCCTCAGTTAGAGGGATTTATAACAAGGGTCAACCCCAGGGCTGGGCGTGCTGTGTCCTGGGGTTTCAGTCCCTCCTTCTACCCAGGGCTAAGATTTCTGGAGGTGAAGAGGCAAAATCTCTCCCCCCCACCCTCAAAGGGCTCTCCCCCCGTGAACCAGATGTATATAATCTGCAAACCTTCCCCATATACAGTGGGCTGCTCCTCCTGTGCCAGAACTTTCTGTGTGGCAAAAATCAGCCAAAAATGCCTGATGCATTTTCATCCTTATCAGCATCTTGGTGACTAGAGAACTGGATTTGGGATTACACTAGCTAGTAAAATATTATCTTCAGAGTCTCATTTTTAAAGAATGAGAAGATCTTATCTACATCCTCCAATCAACTCATTCGAATAAAAGAAGCAATAAAAGATAGCGGCTTTCTCTAAGTTGGCTAACTGAGATGGTTTTTTCACTTCGTAGAAAAAGACGGAATAAGAAAATGAGAATTAATTGGAATTTCCATGAAAAGAAAGAAAGAAGCAGTGGACCTTTAGGAATCTTGGATAATAGGGGTGCAAGGAACCCCCCATGAGAATCTAAGGGCCTTGCATTAGCCCAGCGTATTCCCTGGGGGCCACCCTCTCCCCTTTTGTTGAACCATAGTAAGCTCTGCTCTGGGGAGTAATTGTCATCATTGTCCTTCCTTATGGAGCTAGTGACTCGGAGAGGCTGCTTGCCGTCAAGAATTACAAAACATGACTCTACTCAAATTCTGGGTAAGCAGAAGCAAAGAGGGACTTAAAAGGCACACCAGCAGCCTTTTCCAAAGGGGAACCATGACCATGGCAGTTCTCTCCCCTCACCTGTGAGCACCGGTGGGAAAGTATAGAAGTCATCCTGCATACCTTCTAACACGCCACTCTGTCACACTTCTCTCTATTACGCAATGCTCTTAAGTACCTGAGGTTTCTGTTGTGAGGCCAAAACAGTCATCCCCTCTTGATTTTGTAACTCCTTAAACTAATGTCACAGAGAAGCTTCTAATGAATTCATGATTAAGTTCTCTTTTTCTTCAAGGCCCAAGTTTGTTTAATTTGATGTTGCTTCTCTTTGAACGGATCACTTTCTAAAACCTTTGGTCTCCCAACTTTCATTTTTCTTCGGAGTATGCATTGTCCAACCCACAGAAAACTAGAGATGGAAGAAGGTTCCAGGAGCACAGAGCAATATTTGGGGAACAGGATTTCCCAACTTCTTCTCTAACCAACAGCTATTCCAGCCTCCATGTCATCACTCAACAAGACTTTTGTTGTAATAGAGTTGTAATCAGTTCTAGCTTTGGTCATGCCGTAGATCCCTGGCTTTGTCTAGACGTTTTTTTGTTCTGTTTTTGTTTGTTTGTTTGTTTTTTCCAATAATTTACTTATCTGAGAGAAGGAGAGAGAATGAACAGGTACTCACTTGTGTGAACAGGAAAGGGGAGAGGCAGAGGGGAAGGGGAGAGAATCTGAAGCCCCACGTGGGGCTTGATCCCAGGGCAGGGAGATCATGTCCTGAGCTAAAACCAAGAGTCAGATGCTTAAATGACTGAGCCCCCCAGGTTCCCCCCATACATAATTTTTTGTCATTCTCTTAAAACTTGAGTTGCAGAAATCACACTTCACTACCCCTGGATTGGAGCATGTAGGTGTGTTCTGAGCTGCAACTTTTGCTGCCCCCTTCTGAAGAGCGCATGCACCAGCCACAAGGAGGGGAGAAACAGCTATTGGTTGAGTACATTATTGCTAGTATTATTCTATATAAAATGAATCGCTAATATTGTTTTTGAAGCTTACTTGCTCTTAGCACCATGCTAAATGCTTTTATTATAAGTTTGAAGTCATTTAATCCTTGATGAGGCTTTCGCCCAAACCTTATAAGAAGAGCAGATGCAGTTTTATTTTTCCTACTTTTATAAACAGGGAAAATTATTTTCAAAGTATTTAAGAAACTTGTATGAGGTCCCTCAGGTAGTATGTGGTGGCTCCAGTGTAACCCACACTTTTTATACCCAAACTTATAATCACTATCAGCCTCAGTTCATTCAGTGAGGCAGAAGCCACTCTAGGTCATCTGAACAGGAGGAGACCTAACACAGGGAATCAGAGGCTTATACAATTATGGGCAGGACTCGGGAAACAAAGGTCAAGAAGGCTACTGTGATTTTCAGAACATCTAGATGGGCCAGAATTGCAGGAAAGTCACTGCTTTTGTGATATCAGCTTCCTGCAGCACAAGATGGTTGATTCTTCAGAGGACGCTTGATGGTGCCAGCCAAGCTCTGTGTGTTCTGCCTGCTAATGCCAGGGCACTGACCATTTCCAGAGAATGGTCTTTCCTTTTCTTTTACCCTCTAAATCTCATGGGAGTGCCTCTCACCCTCAGAATCTAATCTGAGACCCTGCAAAACAGAGAATTCTGGAGAATTTTATTCCCAGGTTTCTTCCCTGGGGTGGTGGGGGGAGTCTTGAAGGACCTGGGGATGGTGCTGCATTGACCACAGTCTGTTCTTGTTACTGCTTTCTATAGCTTTCCACTGAAGCACACTTTTCTGTGGTAGTGGACAGTACCCATTCCTCTGGCACATGGTCACTGAACTTCTACAGGGGAGAGACCCAGGGGTCTGAGGGTTTCCAGAGCTGCTATTCCTGGCCTCATGTGCTCATCACACCAACTACTGATCTTATATAGATGACTGAAAGCTTTTTTTGCTGTATCATCTTATACCGTAGAACTTCTTTTGTTTAGTAAAAGACACCAATTCTCACCAGATGGTAAGCATTGTAATTACTGCCATCACTGTTTATTCTCTCTCCCCCTCTGTTTATCTATTACTTGTTTATCTTGCATTATTTTCATGCATAGTAGAGGAGTAAATAGGAATGTGTCTCCTGGTAGGGTTTTTGGTGTTAGTGCCTAAGATCATTTAGTGGTTCACTATTTACAGTTAAATCAGGGGGTGTGACATCTCCATTAGGCCCTTCATCTGGCACAAGCATCATGCCCACAGGCCTTCAGGGTCCTGAATTCTGGAAGACCAGCCAAGTCATACACTTGACTGGTAGAGCTAGGGCATGAGTAACAGAAGAAGGAACATTGAGGAAGAGAATAGGGAATCAGGTATATGAGATGTAGAAGGGAAAGAAGGGAGAAAAAGAAAAGAACCAAATGTCATGAGACATATGGGTGCAGTCATACCACCAACTGGCTTTAAGTGGACCAGAAAAATGGAAGTGATAAATTCTGTCCCTTAGAGTATCTCCACTCTGTCCCCTTCTCCTCCCCCAATGCCACCATTCATCATCTCCGTCTTAGATTATCAGGATCGTCCCCTTATTTGTTTCCATGTCTCCAGCCCCACTCCCACCAGTGCAGTCTCCTTAGGACAATCATATATATATATATATATATATATATATATATATATATATATATATAAAATTATTTTGCTCACCCTTCCTCTTCAAGCCTGTTCATAATCTGTTCCTGTTTGCAAATGTTTTTAATGGAAGAAAATCTGATAAGTTTCACTTTTGAAAGGCATGTATAAAGTTGCTTTTAAAGGGAGAAAATGGAGGTCCAGAGAAGTTTTGTAATCTTTGTGAAGTTTCCCAGTAGGTACAACCTCATGAACGTTATTGAGTATGCTGACAGCGGTCGTCTGTTAATTCACTGATCCTTGCTACCTGTCAGGTAAAAGAATGGCAAAGTTGAGTCGTATTGATTGGGCTAAAATTTATTGGAGGTACTTAGTGTCCTGGTCAGTCTTTAAAATCCAGAAAATAAAAAATAATCTGATGCAATTAAAAGGATGTTTTCCCCCTACTCTGAGAAATTAGCATCTTTTCTTTGTTCTAGTTTTCCAGGAAGTTTCACAACAGATTCCAGCCCTGGGCCAGTTTATGGCTCTCTTGGTACATAATTGATTTAAAGTGGCAGATAGTTCATGCTCAAAAATTCTTCCTCTCTAGGCAAAGAGTTAATAAGGATCCATCCTTTCTGTCTGAATTCCAATAAAATTCATTCCATATGTGGTAAAAATGAAAAGACACAGAAAAATAACACAATGTTATTTCTTACCAAATTCACAAAATGAGATAGATAGATTATAAGTAGATAGATAGATAGATAGATAGATAGATAGAATAGACAAATAGACATCTCAATCCCCAAAGATCCCTATCTATTTATAGATAGACTTGCTACCTAATTGGTATATCCAGTCTAATTTTTTTCCCTCTGTATTCAATGACATCTTTTTTCCCCCCAGTAGAAGTAACCAATATAGGAAATTGTTTTTAAGGTGAATTTTTAAGGAGAGCTTTTACTCACCTTATTTTCCATGTTATTTTCCATCTGTAGATGAATGTGAATGGGTTACTTTAAATGAAGTTCCAAATTATTTCAAGGTATATTACTGTCAAATGACTTGTTTTCACACAGCAATCATGAGTTAGTGCCTCTTCTGTCTGAGCACCGGTGGGTACATCTTTCTCTTTCTAGAAGCGATTGTTAATATATAATAACAGCCCCATCTACTCTTCTAATGAAGTTATCAGTCACTTCATCAGGTGCTGTGGGAGAGAGGTAAAATTAAAGTTGGGTTTGTCTGCCCAGCAGTAGAATGGGTTCCAGAAATGAATTGGACTATAACTCTTCAAAGAGTCATGACATCACAGGGACCACCAAGTAAGAGATTTTTGTCAAATAAGTCTATACCATCGAAACAATTTGTATTTTGAAGGCTCGCCGGTTTGTGTTGTTCTGCAAAGGACTCCTCCATGAGCTACTTGATATGAGGAATGACAGAGGAATAGCCCTGGGACTCTGACTACATGGAGTCCAGAAGGCTGACTTCCTGGCCCAACAGTAGGAGGGAAATAAATCCCCCAATTCTGAGGAAACGTTTTGGATTTCAATATTCATGTTAGGATTATCATTTTGGATGTAAAAACAGATTCCCTCTCATTTCTGTTTTTTCTTCTGCAGAGTTTCCTTTCACATTTCCATCATATATATGTCAAAATGGCATCAGATTTGGAAAGAAATGAAGACACCAGGGGAAGGTGGGTGGGGAAAGGGTGGTGGAGTCAATGAATGGAAGCCCCACTTGAGATACTCTTGAAATCAGGGTCCCGGAAGGAATAGATAGGAAATAGAGGGATAGGAGGCTTGAAATGGAGATTATGGAGAGGTTGCAGATGCCTGTAGTGACCCTGGGAGTGAGTGACTAAGTGAGTGACTAAGATAGGATATAGGCCAAGGTTATTGGAGAGAAAGGCCCAGAATATCACAGGTATTGTCCCTCTGAATATAAAAATCACTGAAAGTTAAGACCGAGGCAGTGTGAGGGGTAACAACCAGCCTGGCACTAACATCTCTGAGGAAAGCATGGGATGACTACGTGTTGGCAGGTGACTAGAACCAGTAAGGATTCTAGTTGGTGTGTCTGATGGCCAGAGCCCCAAAGGAGCCTGGGACTTAAAGGCAGGTAAGAGGGTCAGGCCTTCTGTAAGGAAATGAGGAGTGAGAAGGCTACTTATGGCAGCTCTAGGTCCATTTGGAGGCGGAGTGTAAGAAAAATGACTGCCACTTGTTAAGGCTGCAGGGGAGGCGGTGCCTGTGGGGTGTGGCCCGGGTTCAGTTAGAAGAAGAAAGGAGAAGGACCAATAGGAAGAGAGGTTAAGGATGAAGAGGGTTTGTCTGTGTTCTGGAGAAGGCAGTGGAGGGGTGTAGGAAGAAATGAGGGGGGGAGCCCAACTGGGGAATACAGGGAGGTAGAGAGGCTGAGCATGGCGTCCCCCCCCCCCCCATAGAGTGTCCATTGACCGACTCATTCACGTCAGCAGAACAGCTGTGCTGGGCCAACAGTTCAGAGCCCAGGGCCCCGTGGAGTTGACAGCTCACCTTTTGTACTCTCAGAAATCTTAGTGTAGTTCTGCTGGTTGCCCTGACATGGGATCTTGGGATCCGCCTGGAGCTGGGGGATCAGAAGGGTGCCCGGACTCAGAAGGTGGCTGGCCCAGGGCAGCCCGTCCCAGCAGGTTCACTTCTGCTCCCTCACGGGTTTATTCACTCAGTAAACCTTCCTGAACCCTCATGGTGTTCCTGTATGACGCAGGGGTCAGATTACCGCAGGTCCCTGCCTCCGTTCTCCCACTGAGACCGACAAACACGCGATTGTAATCTAATGGGATCCGGGAGAAATGAAGAGTTTTGTTTAATTTAGTAATTTAGGTCAGAGTTTTTTGTGTGTGGGTCTTACATACAAACAGAGCATCCATATAGGATTCTTTAAAAGGCAATTGGTATGTGGAACGGAAGCTCAGTGGGAAACACAGCGTAGAAATGTAGTTTTGTAAATTTGGAAGGCTTATGTGGGGGTGTCCAACAAATGATGCATAACAGCCCTTTTCTTCACATGAGTTCTGGATCAAAAAATACAAGGGAAGGGAACAGGGCTCACATCTGCAGAGAAGGAGACTTTGCAATGCTGAATGCCAGCATCAGAGGGAATTACCCATTTGGTGACAGGTGAACTCTCAGGGACCACCCCTGCTAGGTCAGGGCCTTGGCCATGAATCTTACGTGCTTGGGAACCCAGTGCTGAGACAACAAGGGATGTGTTGAGCTAAGTATACTCAGTTCCTTTTTCCCGAATCTATCGATTTAATAACTGACTTGACCTACCAAAGGGTCAAAGAAGTGAGAAGAGGAAAAGGGACCAGGAGTGTTTCACTAGTGGGGATATTTGCACAGGGAAGGAATCGTCCGGAGTGGGGAAGAAGCATCTTCCCTGCCCCTGGCCCCTTAATGAAATCAGACAAAGTGAGGGCACAGACAGTAAGGAGAAGACACTGGAGCAGGGACTCTGGGGTCCTAGAAACCAGGAAAGGGTGAATCGCGATTGCAAGAGAAAGACTCTCATTTATGCGACTAAACCTGACTCTGTCTGTCACTCCAAGAGTTCCTTGAACTTAATGATTGTATTTTGTTGTTGTTGTTGTATGTTAATAAAAGTTTGCCTGTATGACTCTCAGTGTTTTCAAAGTGTTTCTTATACATTTTTTTTTTTAATGAACTTCTTAAAACCATAAGATAAATGGTGTTTCACTGCTATCTTGTAGGGGAGACCACTGACATCCAGAGAACATGAATAACTTAATTGCAATCGCTCAGCTAGTCAGGAGAAATCTCAGGCCTGAATCCTGGATTCTGACAACAGGCCCACAGACAGCACTCTCTCTACGTACATCGCTGGAAAAAATATATGGGGATTATCTCTTTTGAGTCTGTGATTGTTTAATAGAAGGATGACTGCAATGATCGTTGGCTATTAGTTATGGCACCTGGATACTAATAGGACGATTAGAAAGAAAACACAAGAGCTTCTATTCTTTATAAGAGTGAAATAATTGTAATATATTATCTGTATGTTGGACATCAGATAGGTATTCCTCTGTGACATAATTGGGTTCTTTTGGGCTCTTCAGTATAGGAGGAAATTCAAAGCTGAGGCAAGTTATAGAACATCTGAGAAAACACATATTTAGCATCAATGCTAAAGTTGTGGTTCATATGGCAGTTTCAACCTAATAACTTAAAAATAGCATTTAACATAAAAAAGTTGAACCTCAAGGTTTTTATCCCCTCCCAAAAGTATACTTGTTCCCAGTCTGTAGCAGGACTCCCTCCAACATTCCCTAGGCCTTAATTAAATAAGAGCAGGAGAGAGCACTGGGCTTGGGTTCAGGATAAATATCCCCAGCTTGAACAGGAGATGTTACTTTAATGACTTGGAATACATCCAAAAGGCTCCGAGTGGCTAGCAGGCAAAGCTGACAGCTACTGGATCTCACAGCAATAACATTCTAACCAATTAAAAGCTGAGCTAGAAATAATGGTTTGTCACTGAGTGGTGTTTCAGAAACCAATTGGTCCAGATTAACCAGAGGATTAACTTTTCTAACTGAATTTAAAGGTCACGGGAAGCTGACTTTAATGAAAAGAAAGAGAAAAAGCATTCAATTAGAAGGGGGAAACTTACATATAGAAATTAGGTTAATAGATCTTGCTGTATTATTTATAGATAAGTAACCAAACTGCTGTCTTCTTTTATGGCAGAAGTTCATAGTCAAGGACAAATATGTTCATTATAAAAAAGAAAGTTAAATGAGAAATCAAGTATTTCTAAGGGATTCCTCTATCAGAAAGAGCACACAGGGGCTTCCAACTTCCCCAAGTGTGTTCGTTTTAAGAAAGGATTCTTGGTAGGTAAATCCAACCTACTTTTGACTGATACTTAACTCTGATGGGACCGAAATCCAGTTAATGATTTTACCATCTGCCTTGTGGGGACCCAAGGTCATCAGATGGCGGTTACATGGGTAAGACCACAGCAATGGCCCATCTTTATCAGAGCAAGGGAGAGGTGTGCAGAGGGAAGGCTCTGGTGCGACTTGCAAAACTTTTCAACCACTGGATGAGGGATGACTTGTCTTGTCCTCCAAGAGACAGCTCTTCCTATAGTAACCCACTCCAACAGCATCCATCCCCTGTTGGACCTGTCCACTCCTTACACACAAAATAGAAGCGGTTTACTATGGGTGGAGGAGTCTTGGGATAGACCATCCATGAGTTCCTGGTAAGCACTTCTGTGTTAACATGATCCCTGGTTTAAAGTTATTTCTTGTACCTAGGACATAGTAGTTTTAATAATCACTTATGGAGAAAAGGTTGGATGAGGGGGAGTTGAAGGGAAAGAAGAGGAAGGAAAGTTGATCTGAGGGAAGCAAGATGTTGTTGCTGACGAGAAAGGATCAGAAGGGCCAAAACCAGTTCGGTTCTGTCATATGTGTAGAAGTTAAGGGAACTGGATTTTGATGTGGAGAGTAACATTGTGTCAGAGTGTGTGAAGGACCGATTCACGGGAACTTTTGCTCCCTCTCTGTGATACGTATCAGCAGCCCTTAAAAGGCACCAATCCTACCCGAGCCAGGCAGGGACTGGCATTTTAGGCAGGATCTGAATTCTTACAATAGATCTATTTACAGACATATGAGATGCAGCCAATTTTCTAGACACTCTCCTCTGGTCAGTGGGTCTATTGTTCAGTCCAGCTGGACTATCCTTCTGAATAAGGTTGAGCCCTCATTAGAAGTTCCTCGGGGAAAGAATCCAGATCTGATGCCTATATTCAGGGATAATTTTTCCACTGGTGTGCTCTGGTTTGACTCTACCGACTATTAAGAGATTAAAATGTTTTTGTGGAAAATGGCTGCTGCCATTAGCACCCCACCTCATAATGCTCCCCACATATGCTCCTCTCGCCTCTCCTTCACTGTCCCAGCAGCTAAAGGCCTGGGCCAGAAGGGGAGCTCCAGGACTCTGAACAACTCACCACTGCAACCAGTGCCCACTTTTAAGGGTTGGGTAGAAGAATTCAGATATTCCTTCTGCCTGGAACTGTGCTCTACCCTTAGCAGGTACTAATGTTTCTTATGTGTGTCTCCCCCGTCGTTTCGGTTTAGAGAGGTTCCCACATCAACTCCTCTTGACTCAGATACACTTAAGTAAATTATCTGCTCCTGAAGCCGTGAAGCCATTGGCCAACATCCTTCACCTATAAACACCAAGGCTGGACCTGTATATCCCAAAGCGAAGCTTAGAGGTTACCGTGGCCTGGTTTATTTTCACGTGAAGGTGGTCAAACTAGTTCTATTCATATAAAATATATTTTACTCACTGAATTAAAATGGACCATGTAGGGCCACTGAATTAACCAAATAGTCGACAACTTCCCTTCATTCTAGGTATAACCTTATTGCTAGCATTTCATAGCAAGAAACACGAGCATTTCAATCATTCTGAGCTTTAGCCAAGGTCCTTTGTTGTAGTTCATTTTCCTAAGCTCTCAGTTTAAGTTTCCTCTCCTTTTAAATCAGTTTTACTCAAGCCGTAAGAAATAGCTGTGACCAAATGGACAAATATCCATATTTTGCACCTGCTAAAAGGTTCTTGTCTTTCTAGTAACATTTCATCTCAAACTACAGTCATCCCTCCTGTGGAGGGGCAGCACGCAGCTGAGCAGAGCAGCGTCTCTTGCGAGACCCGGCTAAGCCACAGCTGATAGGTTTTGTGAAAAGTGCGGTCAGCGAATGCTGCTGGAATTCCTCCTCCAAGCCATGTACTCTTCTGAGTTGCAGGGACTCGGCAATGAACAAAACCAAGTCCCTTCCCTGCAGGGCCTTCGAATAACCCTAAACACCCATGCTGTTTGCGGGCAACGGATCAGAAATTTCTGAAATGTTTTGATGCTCTTAAAAAAGATTCAGCTGAATTATTTTTTATCTTCCTTTTCATTCATTCTAGTGGCCGCACTTCTCCCATATTATATCCTGCCTGGAGATGAGCAAACCTAAAAAGAAGGAAAAAATCTCAGCTGCTTCTGGTTAGAGTTACCATTTGTTTATGCTCAGGATCATTAATCAATGTAATCCTAATCAACTACTTCCCTATACATTGTCCACAAAGGGAGCACCTTTAGTTAAAGATGCAGTGATCGGTAGGATGTCTCGATCCCCGAGTCCTCCCTCCATTGCACTGGGGCAGCCCTCGTGCTGGTACCTCAGTGAGGAAAGTTCTTCCCTGCTCATCTCCACCTGGACAAGTTTAGTCTTCCTGGTCATTTTCAGACTCATTGGTGTATTCTTTCCCTCGGTACGTGGGATAGCCTTTAAAAATGAGGACGTTAAAGCCGTGCAAAGAGTGGTCCCTCCCTTCAAATTCTTGCTTAAACAATGCCCACTCCAGGATTCCCTCCTGGAGTCTCTGGCATGGAGCTCATCTCTCTCTCTCCTCTCTTCCATGGCCCGTTCTTTAGGAAGTGCCCGCAGTCTATCTTCAATTAGGGCTCTTTGTGTGTGCCTCTGCCTTCTTCTAAAGCGCGAGCTTCTAGAGGACTAAGGCTGTATTTTAATCATGTTTGTATTTCCCAGAGTACCTAGCGCAGTGAGTTACACAGAGTAGTCACTTAATAAATGCTTATTGAATTGAATAGAATAAAATAATTTACTGTCAGTGCGATCCTTTATCACCGCCTTGAAAAGACGGAGAGAAAGAAAATTGGGTTAAGCTGAACCGTACTCATTTTTGCAATATACTACCCCAGACATAAAGATTGTTCAATATATTTGTTTCAACTTTCTTATGGAATATTCCTTCAATTCACAGATATACTGTATATTGGAATGCTGAAGTGAATTACACATGAGGCATCCTGTCTAAAGTATACGGAGTTTATAGAATTGCCTAGGCTTTCTGGGACCACCAAAATGAGGGAAATAAAGCCCATCAAACTTTTTTTGAAAGCCACTGGAGAGGAATAACATACAAAAAGGTAATCATGCAGTAGCAGCAGCAACCAGACTCCCTAAGTTGTGTCAAACTGCCTGACTAGTTAGAGCCATGTTCAAGGGCGTCTCCTGCCTTTTGCTCGAACTCTCCATCCCTCTGCTGCCTTGGGAAACATGCTCTCATTAAAAGGGATGGGAAACTAGCCACATCATTACATTCACTTAAGGCAGAGTTTAGCTGGTCAGTTCTCACCACTGTCAGCAAGAGCTGCGACTTCGGGATTTTGAGCCCTTATTGGCCTCATGGTTTGGGTTGGGATTTTTATTTGTCTTACTTTGAAATTTACATGTCTTTAGAACAACTAAAATTCACAAGAACAAACTAATTAATGGATTCCATTTTTGACAGCTACAAGAAGACGGATGAGAAAGTAACATGCTTCTGGCAGCGTGTTATCAATTGGGAGGCAACAGTGCATTCCCTCTATGTGGAACAGTGAGCTGGAACCGACACTGACAGATGACACGGCCCTTTGACAGTGATGCCTGTACGGGCTGACAGCTCCACTTGCAGTCAGTCAAGTCCACACTTTGCAGCGGAATTTTAACGGGCTTGATTTGCAGAATATGCTTTGCCTACTTCTCAGCTTGTAGTGGAAGTGAATAAAAATTTCAAAGCATTCACATTAAATAGTGGATTCAAGGATCTCTTCCCAAACTTTCCTTTCCCGTCGAAACTAAGAGTAATAACGGTAAAGCATCATCTCAGAGAGAACCTGTAGGAGATCTAGGAAAGGAACGATCCAGACCTTAAAGTGAGGTTTTCTATAAATCAAGGTAGTTCACATATTAGCCAAAATCTCTTAGGAAGGATGAGATGCCAAACTTCCCAGGGCAATTAGAATTTAATCATAAAAATAAATTGTGTGTGTGTGTGTGTGTGTGTGTGTGTGTGTGTATGTGTTCGTTCATGTGTATGTATATACATATTTTTATCCAAATCACAGTAAAGGGACTGGCTGATTTCACCATGTTTTTAAAACTTACTGAATGTGCTAAAAAACTGCTTCTAAATATTAGAATATTTTCCTTTCAGGGAATTCCTCTTATTCATTCCCAGGTTTTGGATTATGCTTTTTGGTTTTACCTTTTTGTGCAATCTATTCTCTTTGAACAAGACATCTGCATGAAGCTGATTTTCCTGTGTGACTTCTAAGAGTTACTATTCTGGGTCTCAATTCCTGCACAATAAAATGTAGCTAATCACCCTGTCACCACCAACATACCTCACAGGCTCAGAGCAAGAAATAAGGGCATCAGGGGTTGCAAACTAGTGACTGGAAGGCCAAATTGGACTGGCAGGGGTGTTGTGAATTTTTGCATTTGAATGCCTCGAGGCTGGTCAGGTACCCTCCCGCTTCCACAGACTCTGCTCCTTGTCTAACGCTGGGTGTCCTTGCACATTTACGTAACTTGCCTGAGCTATGAAGGCAGCTGGGTTCGTGACCTTGGCATCATCAACCAAAGTACCCTCCCTCCTCCTCAGAGAAACACATAGTAATTCTATCATTGTTGGTTTCAAAGGCTCACCATAAATGGAAGAAATAAATAGAATTTAATGGTGGAGATAGGGAAAGGCAAATGAAATAAACATACAATTAGAAAGAGCCACTGCAGTGACGAGTGGTATCGGGATATGTTGCAAACTCTGTTCCAAGGATGGTAACTAGCATTAAGCCACACACACTCCTAACCAGTCCTCCCCTTCCATTCCTAGTGCCCTCACCCTCTAGACAGACATGCAGAGAGCTGAAAGTAGCCATCTTTTCTCAGGTCAAGACAAGAGACTCATTTGTCTCATTACTTGGGTTATCGAGCAAATTAGGCTAACTGACCCAAGATTCACATATGTATAATTACAAAAGATTAGGGAAGACCTAGGGAAGGCAAATGTGGGAGAGATGAGTTTCTGAAATGTCTTGAAAAAGAAAATGTTTGTGGATTGGTAGAGGAATGAAGAAGTCATTTTAAGCAGAGAGAATGGTTAACGCAAAGGTTCAGGGATGAGAAAGACTAAGTTATCATTGCAAGAATGGAGACCATGTGGTTTGTAATGAGGAAAAGGTAAGGCTGGGCTCCCTGGATTGACTACAAACACAAAGTATTACAGCATGCCAATTTGTAAGGAAACACATTTCATAGACTGCATACAAAAGCCAAGTAAAATGTAATGACCTTCCATTTGTTTTATGGTAATTGGACATTTATTTCATAAAGTAAGTACTGCTATTATACCATGACCCGTGATAAAAAGGAAAACTTCTCAGTTTACATTTCACCCATCATAACCTTGAATATTAGAATAAACTTACATGCTCCATTAACTAGAAAATAATTCCCTTCCATGCTTCGAATTTGCCTAGGGTGTGGTTCTCAGTGAAGACAAGTTCAATTGATATGCTTGAAGAATTCTAATTAAGAAACAAGGTAATTTCAAAGGTATGACATTTAATGCATTACTAGCATCTTTTTTAATGCATGTTTTTATTCCATTCTTCAATTTCTTGAAACCCCATATTTTTTAAGGCCTAACTTTGTGATTCCTTTATCAATTAAACCTTATCAGCTCATTTCTTATCCCATAGATGAAAATTATCATAGGTGGATAAAAAGTATTTGGTTAATGCCTAGTATGCATAGAATAATGTATCAATGAACATTTGTTGGATATTTATATGCTAAGTGCTTCGGTAGAATTCAAAGAATTATTAGACAGTCTTTTTCCCCTCTTATGAAGCAGTTGATGATATAAAATAGACAATTGTAGATAACAGATATCCTCATTAAATTAATGCTTTTTGCCAGGTTTCTCTTTTCTTGAATCTCTGGATAATCCATTTTTATTTGGAAAGCCTTTGACCAATTAAATGATAGAGAAACATAAAATGCTTATCATAAAATGCTTATCACATCAAATAGATTACATAAGAGTTCTAAATGAGATGGGCAGACTGTAAGAGATTCTAAGAAAATTTCCCATTATAGATGGGGAAATGAGGGGACAAAATTCAAATAAGTAACTCTAGCCAGGTAACAGACGGGTATCCAAAGGAGTCAGGACACCCAAATACTTGGGGCATCCAGGACTGGGGTCTCCTCGATGGCCAATGCAAGTTGCATCCACCCTATGTTCCTGCAGAGAAACCAAACCCTCTTGGAAGAAAGACACAACCCAACGTTACTTTGCATGGTATCAAGGCAGTCAGGAAATACATGGTGATCTGGGTCACCATCATAACTAGGACTCGATTTGTCCCCCCCATTTTTAACTGGGATAATAAGTAGTTTTGGTTGGGACATTACCCTAAGCATGTAAGCATTCAAGATAGGATTACAAACGGCAGAAACCCAGGTAATAGCTCCTGGCTGGAGCAATCTCCATGTTCAAAACACATGTCTTAAAATTAATTAGGAACTTTGTTTTTGATTGTTTTGATATACTGAAATCAACTTATCTGTTTTTATGAATTTTCTACAAAAAAGTTGCATGAAATCATGTAGGTTGGCTTATTCTTCTTTCTTCTTAAATCAGGATGAAATTTTTAAAGTGATATAAGAACTTCTGTCTGATATGTGACAATTTTGTTCAGTAAGAACTGCTTCATAACATATGTAACTAGAAATGAATGTGTTAACTGCAAGTAGGTCTTTTCAAAACCTATTAATCTTTTTTTTTTTTTTAAGATTTTATTTCTTTGAGAGAGAGAGAATAAGCAGAAGAGGGGAGGGTGAGGGAGAAGCATGTGGGGCTCCACCCAGGACCCCAGGATCATGACCTGAGCTGAAAGCAGACACTTAACTGACTGGGCTACCCAGGTGCCCCCAAAACCTTTTAGTCTTATCAGCAATCATTTACTCTTTCTTTTCTTTTCTTACACATAATTCTGGGCTCAGTTGCGTTAGGTTCACTTTCCCACATCATCTGGGACTCCACCAAAGGGATCTTAGAGAGGCCAGGGAAACCAACACCCACCCTGTGTAGCCACCATCTCTTTGTTGACATGGTCCCTTGCTCTTTGCTCAGGCTCCAGATTCCTTCCTTTCTCCTTGTTTCCTCATCCATTTGGTGAAAATTGTTGGACTGTGGGTCAGGCCATGCTCAGGGCTGAAGAAACAGTGATGAACCACACAGGCTGGTTCAGTACCCCTCTGGGGCCTATTTTCTCAGCAGAGGCAGCTATGCAAAGCAGTTACAGCCCAACCTAGAAGAGGCCAGAGCATGGAAACCTAGAAGGGGAGCCTAACCCAAAGGCCTGGAGAGACTTCGTGGAGGGAATGACATTTCAGCAGATACCCAAACACAAAAGAAATCGTCCAGTGAAGGGGTGGAAGGTGTTCTTGGCAGAGAGTGTAGCCTATGGCAATGCCCAGACACAAGAGAATGTGAAGGACATTCAAGATGGCTGGAATGTAGCACACCTGGGAGGGGAGAGTGGAGATGGGCCCAGAGCTGGATAGCTGGGCAAAGGGGAGGTCATAAAGGGCCTTATAAATCATGCCAAGCTAAGATTTCATCCTTAGAGGATGGGGGGAAGGGCATTGAAGGAGCTTCTATTTGAACCATATATGTTATCCACACTTCCCTTGTTATCAAGGTCAATGAAGGGCAAGAGGCCATACTTCCTTTCCTTGACAAATACTCTCTTGTCCTCTTTGTCTCCCCTCTTTCTCTCTCTGTCCTCTCCTCTCTTCTATTCTCCTCTTCCTCTCTCTCTCCCTTCTTTCCCCCCTACCCTCTTCCTCTCTCCCCCTCCTCTCCCTGTATGCACTGGAAGAAAAGAGTTTCCCATTTTGGCGGAGGGAGGCAGGGTTCTCTCTCCTTGAAATGGCCTTCTAAAAATCTCTCTGTCTTCTTTAGTCCTCCAAGACTCTTTTCTAAAGTGTGTCTCCCCCCTGATTAAAAAAAAATATATGTTCAATCACCTACTATCATCATCAGTAGTATGCTATTATGCTCACTGTTGGGGGATATCATGATGAGCAAAACAGACACCCTTCCTGCTCTGTTAGAATTTATATCTTTGCTATAAATTCTTAAAGCAGATCCTAAATAAGTAAAAAAAAGAAGTATTTTCCCAGGGATAAAGGAATAAAAGTTTGGAAGCGCTGAGCAACTTTTTCCCCCAAGAACACTTCGGAGAATACAGATCTGGATTGAAATGAATTATTGGCTCATATTTAAGTGCTGTTGACATGATGACAAATATTTAGGCAAGTTATAAACTGATGTGTGAAGGCCACAGCAGTATCTTAACTTCCCCATCTCCTCTCCCGGCTTCCCTCAGAAATGTTTTGTGAAAATGTCTCAAACTGCTGTAGTAGACTGTCACACCAAAGGCAGGTTTCCAGAAAAAAAAGAAAAAAAGAGAAAGAAAAAGTAGCAGCAGCTTCTCTGCCACCACAGAGATGAATGTTGGTCTGTTATTTATACCCTGGAGCACATGACTCCATGGCATGCCTAGAGGCGTGACAGAGCCGGAAGGAAGAGCAGGGCATGGAGATAGGGGGCGAGCGCACGTGGCTGGAACAAGGAGGTCTGCAGGTTGGAGAAAGAAAATGGAGGCAGTTTTTCCTAGGGTTCAATGGGGAGGCAAATTCATTAAATCAACTTTGCTAGCTAAATGCACATCTGCTGACTGGGAATTATTAAAGGCTACTGTAATGGAAGGCTGACTCTAAGATGACAATCATTAATTCGTAAGTATTTATTGGCTGCCTTTGTAATTGATGGCACAGAGAGATACAGAAGAGCAGACATCCACATGAGGAGGTAAGGGTGTCTGTTTTCTTCTAGCTGCTTGACACTGGCTCCTTCTCTGGGTGGGAGGAGCTGCTATTGTCTGGCTTGAGGGCACGGACATCTTGGAAAATGCTCAGGGTCAAGTCCCCTTCCCTGTGGTTTCTCTCAGACCATTCTGGGACTTCCTCTTATTGGCCATACCTTTAGGGAATTGAAAAAGTCATTTCTGGAATGAGGCTACAGATGGTGTGATGTGGACATTCTTTCACCAGAAAAATGTGGAGATCTTGTTTCCATCTATTGGGGGTTCATCCTGCCAATGAGAGTATTAGAGACGTTTTTTATTGAATCGAAGGTGTATATGAGGCAATGGGCTCCAACCTGGCTGTCCATCGGAATCCCTGTAAGGATTTTTATGAATATGCATTTGTGGCCTAATATCATGCCTTCTGAGTGAGTCAGAATTTTCAGAGTAACCAGAATCCTAAATTTTCAAAGCTTCCAGGGTGAGTCCCATACAACCAGTCCTTGAATGTACTGGGGGAAAAACTAATTAACAACTCACACTAAGACTACCTTGTTTGCCTCTAAACAGCTTGCCTTCTGAATTTTGATTAATTCAGCAATGATAATTTAAACATCTACCAAGTGTTGGATGGGACTCACTAATAGACATGGTTGGAAGTTATTTTTCTAACCATAGGTTAACAGTGTTCAGCCCCTTACAACTACAACAATTCCATCTTACCCATAGCTTTAGCTACTTGAAATCAGTGGCAGATGCTCCCTTCGAGGTATTGGCAGAAGGTCAATAGTAGTCTAATGCAATGTTGCAATGCTGACATCACTCTCTTGACTTCATCTCGTCACGTAGGCATTGTATCATCTCACGTCATCCCAAGAAGAAAGGGAGGTCAGTACAATAAGTTATTGAGAGGGAGAGAGAGAGATCACATACACATAACTCTTATTACAATATATTTTTGTAATTGTTCTTTTTTTATTAGCCATTGTTGTTAATCTTATCCTGTGCCTAATTTATAAATTCAGCCCTATCATAGGAATCCCTGTACAGGAAAAAGCTGAGTATTTATAGGGTTCTGTACTGTCTTCAGTTTCAGGCATCCAATGGGGGTCTTGGAAATATCTCCTTAGATAAGAGGGGACTGATGTATTATCTTCTTTAAATGTATTATTTTAAGATTTTATTTATTTGAGAGAGAGTGAGAGAGCGCACACAAGTGGGGGGTGTAGAGGGAAAGGGGAAGGAAGAAGCTGACTTCCTGCTGAGCAGGGAGCCCTATACAACTTGGGGTTTGATCCCAGGAACCTGGGATCTTGACCTGAGCCGAAGGCAGATGCTTAACCTATTTAGCCACCAAGGTGCTCCCATATTATCTTCTTTAATGATCATTAACAGCACTAGGAAATAAATACTAATATTATCCCATTTTGCAGATGGAGGTGCTAAGGATTATGCCACTTAAATATCTTGATTAAGTCATGTCAGGATTTGAATCTAGGTCAGTATAACCCAAGAGCCTCAGCTCCTAATCTTGCAATCTACTGAATTGCTGTGAATTTAATAAGGATGAGATTTAGAAGGAAACGCTATGCACTACTGTGTGGTACATCATTTAAATGGCTGGAAAAAAGTATTAGGTTTCTGGGTAAAATGCTTTAAATGAACTACTTTCTAAGGTTTCTTTCTCTTAAATTAATCAGTGAGCAATGTGTGAGCTCCATTCAAAGGTAAGAATGCAAAGATAAAATACTGCTGAATTCAATATTTGTGCGTATGAATAGAAAGTTACTTATTTACATAGGTAGATGTAAACATAGCCAAATATAGACATCTACAATTTTTTTCCTCAGTCAAGCTTTCTGAGAATTCCTACTCAGATATATTTTAAGTGATTTATATTTACATCAATGCTATGGTGATTATGTACTTCAAGGTTCGCAGATTTTAAGGTATCTTCTAAATTTGCATGTGTCCAATAAAAGCAAATAACAAAATGACCTTGATGCAAGTGACATATTTTATTGAATTATAAGAGATAATAAATGTGACCACAGAAGAACTTACCTTGACTATTTGTGCTTTTAAAAATCATCTACTGTCAGTACCTAGCCATATCAAATAAACGTTTTCATGTAAGATGGGCTGTTTGCTAACAACTCTTTTTATTGGCCAGAGAAGACGGTGCTGAAGATAAAGAAACATTTACAGCAAACCCGTTGGAAACTGATAATAAATGTCACGATCTGGGCTGTTCCTTAACCTGTTTTCACCAATCTAATGACAGAACGACTCTGAGCAAGTTCCTTAACCTCTTTGTACTTCGGCTTCCTTATCAGTAAAATAAGGTGGGTAGTCATGCCCTTTTCTTAGGGGGCTTGAAGGATGGAAAGAAATGGTAAATGTAAAGCATTTCAATGATACTTGGCATAGGAACCACCCAATACTGTTGGCTCTTTTTAATTCAATTCAACCAATACTTACCGACTGCCAGTCATAAAAACAACAGCTGTTCACCTTGTAAATAATAACCGTGTCCAGTAGGCCATGCACTTTCTATGTATGCTTTCATTGAACCTTCACAGTAACAGATAGAGTCAAGATGCTTTTTAGTCCCTTTTGTAGATGAAGAGACTGAGGCCTAGAGAGGCAGCACAGGTAGAAGACCACCCAAGCCCAGAGCCAGCTCCCCTGGCCACCAGGCTGCAGTTCCATGCCAAGCCCTGAGCTGGGCACTGGAAGGCCACTGTGAGCAGAAGCCCCAGGGCCCCTTGCCCTTGAGAAGGCTACAGTCTTGAAGAGAAGACAGACTCTAATCAAAAATTACCAAGAAAATTATGGTCTGGCCCTTCTCTGAGGAACTGATGTTTGACCTGACTGAAGAGTCCGGGGGAGTGAGCCTGATGAAGGAAGCGTGGCTGTCACTGGGAGAGCGTGCCAGGCCAGGGGCCTTCCAGCTCTTCTCCATGAGGTCTTCTCCACACTTCTCTACTGCACGGTGCCCTGACCTGGGAGGTCCACTCAGCTCAATCCCTTCCAACCCTTCCACACACATCTCTAGCAAGAAAACCCCATTAACTCTTGCTTCAAGTGTCCTCTCACTCCAGACCCCAGCCTAGCTACCTCTGCTGTATTTGTTTGATCCATGGGGAATTTGGCCATTTTGCCCCATCTCGTGGTAAGAGTCCGGTGCTGTGTCTTTAGCCTTCTCTCCTCACCCTGCCATCTCCCTCGGTACACCCAGAGTATTACATTGCACAGGACTCATTCAACCAGAGACTGAGCAGACAGTCTCTCCTTACTGACTTCAGTCTCTGCGAGTCATTCTCTTAAAGCTTTCCTCCTAACTTGGCAGAAGTGTTGAGGACCGGTCGGAAGGTTGAAAATAAACGAAACCCACATGCAGCAGTCCCCAGCGACTTGAGTTCTGACTCCAGCGTTCCCTTTAATCCTCATCCCTGTAATAGCAAAACCATTTGGGCTAACTCTTAAAAACCTCTAAGGGTGGTGTTTGTTTCTACTTGTTTTCTGCTCTCTTTATACTGGGGTGTCATCATGTCATCTCTACATCAGTCTTGGGTCCTGGATGTGAATCCAGAGGAATAAAAAAAATTCTAATCAATATCTCGCTATAGCCTACACATTTCTAGCAGATTTCTGTTCACAGATTTCTGCTACCATCTGATAATGTGGAGGTAGGGGGTGCATTTCCTCAAACCCCAGCTCCTGGAACACAGGCCTCCCTAGTGTTTCTGTAAGTCATCTATCACAAATGTTCATATGTTCTTTCTGCTGATATTTTTATGTGCTTCCAACTGTCTTATGTTCTCTGGGGAACAATTAACAAACCAGACAAATTGGCTATCTTCTTAGAGCTTGAACTCTAGTGATGGAGCAAACATTCTAAATGCAGGTAAGATTATTACAGATAAGAACATGAAAGAAGATAGGTCTCTCCACATGGCTTGGGCTATTCCAGATTTTGGCTCTTTTACAATGAGACTTCTGCCATTTTCTGTGTGCGTGTGTGTGTGTGAGTGTGTGTGCCCATCTTTGTCTTTTTGTCTCTCATTGATCAATCCTTACTCTGTTGAAGCTGTGTTTCTTTGATCACCTACAATATCTCTTTATTTTTAAAACTATTCACTTCCTCTTGACCCACTTGAGTTGAATTTTGATCTCTTGTACCCTGATACTAGAACCATCCGGCTCCTCTGTGTGATTCATGCCTCTTCCCTATCTTTTACATATCTCCCCTCTCTCTGCTCCTGCAACCCTTAGCTTTGCTTCCATTATAGCATTTCCACCCTTGAGGGCAGGGGCTGGGTCACTCCTCTTTGTGACTCTCTCTGCCTCACAGACACACACACCCCCACCTCCACCTCCATCACCACCACCACCACTGCCCATGTCGCAGCTGCCAACACTACCATCTTTGTGCCTTGTACAAAGTAGGAATTCACCAGAAATGGTTTGAGTTGAATTGTTTATCCATCAGCAATTAACCTTTTACAATGCCAGTGCAGTCTTCTAATAACTCTGGTCGACAGAGTAAGGGCTCCTCCACTCCCAAGCTGGCCACAGGGACGATTCATCACAGATGATTCTACAGGAAGTGACTGATCCTCGCTGCCCAGCTGTCCATTAGCTGTGGCTATTGTAAGAATAACCAGAAGCCTTCGAATTCCGTGTCCTCTCATGATCCACGAACTCCCAGAAAGATAGATACATAAAGGAGAGGTCTGTTTCAAAAAGCTTCACAGTGTTGGCCAGCCTTTAAAACCTTATTTATTGTGTTCATAATACGTCAATTTAGGACTCATGTTTGGTCAACTCTGCTGAAAAATGTTAGAACTGCAATCTGAGCTTTCTTTGTTGCTTTGAATTTTCCATAAAAGAATTTCTCCTATAATGAAAATAACCAAAAGGGCTTTCATTCATGAAAATATTTGAGGCATCCGAAATCCTAGTACATGTAGGAGTACTTTTGTACTGGTCTTTTTGAAGAAAATTTCTTTTAACTCTTTTTTAACTGTATCAAAAATGTCGTGACAGATCTCTCAGCAAATGCCTCTTCACAAATGACTGTAAAATAGACACTAATTTTTGGAAATATATTTTCACTGGGAGTGGACAAAAGTGGAGGGTAGATCAAGGTTAGTCTTAGTAAAAGAAAATAAAGATCAAAAAACCTCCTGGGGTAATGTTTAAAAAAAAATAAACAATGAATTTTCCAAGGCCAATTTAAGGCAAATTTTCTATGGTAATTTCTGATTAAACAAAAGAATAAAGAGGGAACTTGACATGTCATTTGTATTGCATGTGACTTGAAGAAATTGTGACTCATGCTTTCCTTAACTTTGTCCTTGTTTCTTTAAAACTCAGCAGAAGGCTTGGTTCTGGAGTTGGAGCATTAGGAGCAAAATTCCTTGACTTTTGTGCTCCATAGTTTCTAGAAAGATGGTCTTTTGGGAGATGGTACAAGAAAAGAAGAAGAATTTATCATAACAGAGAAGAATGTAAAGGAGGATTGCATTGGGGATAGAAATGGGTAGAATTATAGCCATTAATTTAAATGGTTTAGAATAGATAAGATTTGCTTCAATTTAAAATGAGAAAACAGGGGTCATCTAGGTGGCTCATTGGGTTAAAGCCTCTGCCTTTGGCTCAGGTCATGATCCCAGGGTCCTGGAATGGAACCCCACATTGGGCTCTCTGCTCAGCGGGGAGCCTGCTTCCCACCCCCCACCTGCCTCTCTGCCTGCTTGTGATTTCTGTCTGCCAAATAAATAAATAAAATATTTGAAAAAATTAAATGAGAAAAATGATTCCCTCATTAATTCAGTCAATCATCTAAAAGATATTTATTTTGTATCTGCTAGGTGCCAGCTCTTCATAATGAGTGGATATTGAGAGCATAACAGAAAAAAATAGCCAGGTAATAAAATTGAACAGATCTATTTTGAAGATCCCATTGTCCTATTACCAGCAAACCATTTACCTGGAAGCATGCCATAATTTTCTGTATTAAGAATTCTTAGAAGTTTTTCTAGGGCTAATTCAGACTCAAATTCCAGCTCCCATAAAACCTACAAAAATTCCAAGTTTCTTCAAAGAATCAAGAAAAGAAAAGCATTGAAATTGTGTTAGAAGCCGCAGGATTGGTGAGTACATTAAGTATGCTCTCCAAGTAGTAAAGTGTAGGTCATAAAACAAATGCCATATTGAAACATTAAGCTTTTAATAATAAAGTTTCTAATAATTATATTTAAGAGTGACATTCTGTCCATGCTATCCTTAAAGAATAAATCCAAAGTAAACATAATTCATTCATTTAGGAATTAAGAGTACAAATTAGAATAGCAATGAGATACCTCTTTGCCTTCCAATCAACAAATAACATTTTACAATGACAGTGCTTCTTGTTGATGGGAGTTCTTGATAATAGGAAACCCCAGGTAACCACCAGTAGAAGGAAAAATTGGTACAGTCTTTCTGCAGGACATTTTAACACATATATCCAAAACTTTTAAAATATCATTCTTTTTGATCCACCAGTTCTACTTTGAGGAATGAGAGCTATGTAAAAAAGATAAATATCCAAGGATATTCATTACAACATTATTTATAATGACCCCAAATTGAAAATCATTAAAATCTTCAATAGAGTTTATTAAAAATTTAGGTTGCATCTATGCTTTGTCATATTTTAAAGCCATTAAAAATCACAGTGTACAATAGTTAATGCACAGAGAAATGCTCATCATCTACTGTTAAGTGAAAAAAACCAAATGATATAGCATGTATAACACACATGTTTCAGTCTGCTCGGGCTATTATAACAGAATGCCATAGATGGGGTGGCTTAAATAGCAGAGATTTATTTTCCCTAGTTGTGGAGGCTGGAAGTCCAAGATCAAGGTGCCGGGCAGTTTGATATCTGGTGAAAACGGTCTTCCTGGCTTGTAGAGGACCACTGCCTTCCTGCTGTGTCCTCACATGGTGGGGAGTAAGACAGGAGAGGAGGGAGAGTGCGGGGGGAGACGAGAGTCTCTCTGGTGTCTGCTTTTATCCTGTTGGTCTGGGGCCCACCTTCATGACATCATTTAACTTTAATTACCTCCTAAAGACCATATTGCCAAATACAGTCACATTGGGAGTTCAGGCTTCAACATAGGAGTTGCTGGGGTCAGGGGTGGGGGGGAGGCAGGTAGTAAAAAACATCTGGTCCATAACAACACATATATTTCCAAATACACAATATGTATTATGTATATATATATACAGAAAGATGCCTGACGGCTATACATAATATGTATCAAAATAGCAACAATGCTTATGTTCAGGTAGTAGGATTGAAGGATTGATGTTTCGGTAGTAGGTGATTTACATTCTTTCTTTCTTTGTGCGTTTCTGTCAATTCAAAATGTTCTATTAAGAATGTGTAAATATCTTCTCCCATTCCGTAGCTTGTCTTTTTGTTTTGTTGATGGTTTGTTTCTTTTGCTGTGAAGAAGCTTTATATTTTGATGTAATTTCAATAGTATATTTTTGGTTTTGTGTCCCTTGCCTTGGAAAACTTATCCAGAAAAACATTGCTCTGTCTGACGTCAGAGAAAATACTGCCTCTATTCTCTTCTAGGATTTTTATGGTTTTAGGTCTGACATTTAGGTCTTTAATCCATTTTGAGTTTATTTTGGTGTATGGTGTTAAAAAGTAGTCCAGTTTCATTCTTTTGCATTGTTGTCTAGTTTTCCCAACATCACTTGTTGAAAAGATTGTCTTTTCCCCATTGCATATTTTTGCTTCCTTTGTTGTAGATTAATTGAACATATAATTGTGGGTTTATTTCTGGGCTCTTTATTCTGTTCTGTGGACCTATGTGTCTATTTTATGCTAGCATCATACTGTTTTGATTACAGCAGCTTTCAGTATATCTTGAAATCTGGGGTTGTGATACCTCTAGCTTTTTTTCTTTCTCAAGACCCGCACTACTTACCCAAGCACATTTCTTGCAGAACCCCTGGGATATGGTAAAGTTGCAGAAAAATAGACCTCCACAGTTAAGGATTTTAAGGAAACCAAAGAAAATAAAAACAAAGAGCCACTACCAGGCCAGGAGATAGCCTAACCATATAAGAGACAATAAATCAGTGGTAAAACTCCCAGGGCTGTTTCAAAAGTAAAGATTGACCTAACGCATGTTCTTGAATCCTGTCGGTGGGACTGAAACCTCTTTGAGTACTTGCACACCAGACTAACTAGAGCCGGAGAACTATTGATACCGACCCCTGATGGTCCTTGAGACTTGAATCAACTAGGACCCTGGACTCTGTTGACTTCGGATGACTTTCGCCCCAATTCTATACCGAATCATCCTTCTCCCAGCCCCTTTGTGAATGAATGTGTGTCTCCTTAGCTTAAGACTTCCCCAATTCTGTTGTTCAAGGGCACATTGCCCTGGTTCTCCATGCTTATTGCAAGTAAACCAAACCCTTCCTCCCCTACCCCTCAACACAGACACGAAAGTATCAACTTTGGTAATCAGAAAAACACAATAAATAGCATATGTATTTTTAATCTCAGCACCACAGCGCCGATTCCCAGCGAGCGGACTATGTGCAGAGCGGGCTGCCCATTGTGGACGCCAGCCCCCGAATCGCTTTGGGCAATGTATGCACAGCACAGCAGGGAACAGCCAGACTTGCCGAACTTCCAAAGGAACCCGTAAGAGATAATACAAAGACAAAGCTTTCATGGGATTTCAAGAAACAGCTACTTCTCCAGAAGGGCCTTATTATAAATGGGGTTTCCGAAGAATATGAAAGCCACATACGAATAACTAACGCTTGAGTGGCACTTTTAACTTTTCCAAAGCACTCTCACATTTATTAATTCATTTGATCCTCATAACAACTATGCAGGCAGGGCAGCTATTAGTATTCGTATTTTAACAATGAAGACATAAAGGTAGAGAGCGATTAAGAGCCGAACCCACAGCACAGGGCTGGCAGAGCAGGCTCTCGTTGGGGAACCAGGTCTCTGGCTTTGCTTCCAGAGCGCTGTCTTTCCCCGTAGCCTCCTGCACAGGACCTCTTCCACAACAGAGCCTTGCGGAAACTCGAGGTTCTTTTTCACTCTTATTAAAAGAAAAAAGTCCCCTAGCTTTCTAGTGAAAAGAAGGAAGCCAAGTAGGGCTGTAAGGAATCATACAATTCAAAAGGCCAGATGCAGCCTGCTTTCACCGAGACTGAAGGCTCTGCTCCAGTACAGGGTTGATCTGGGCTTAAGACAGTGTCCGTTTTTCTGCTGATTCCATTTCGGTCGCTCATTTGCCCTGAGACCTAGACAGGTAACAGCTCTTTCTTTCCAAGTTCAGTGTGGCAAGTACTACCGTGGTGAAGTGCTTAGGGACCATACTTGTTGGATCCTGGGTTGAGTGACTAGATGTGTAATAGAAAATTACGCTGTCCTAACCTCTACCCTAATTAAGAAAGGATTTCCTAACTAAGGACGTTATTTTGAATACTAGACAACTTCACAGTTCTACCCAAATGCAGTGTAAGAATATGATTTAATCATTTTGTTTTAAACACGCAAATATGGCAGTTTGAGAGTTTACAACTCTATTTTTAATGAACTGATTTAACTATAGATATTATAACTGCAAATAAAACACATTTACAAAAAGCTGTTGTCTTTAGAATTGTAAATCTGGCAAGGTTTTTAGCAGTAGAGTCTTAGATAAATAAAAAGTTGCATCTTTTTAAGCTGCGGGTGTTAATTGGGCTTTTCTTATCGTCGAGAGAAGTAAAAGCAGATGTTGATCTGTGACAACCACTTATCGTGTGCAGTGGTCCTAAGACATGGCATTTGCTTTGATGCTCTTATTTGTTCTCATTTATTATCGACCAGATTTACCTGCTGGTCACATACTTATTCTGACTTGGAAATATCATCCAACGATAAGTAATTCAAGAGGTAGCTATGACTAGAAAGGAAGTAGCCAGCAAGAATGTCACATATGTGTTTTGCCAGTGGACTATAGCCATGTCAAGGTGAGATAAACTAATCGTTTCACCTTGATGTGCTAAATTAAGTAGTGTGAAGAAATCAGGAGACAATGGTGAATAAAATGAGCTGAGTGAATAACTTGCTATTTCCTTGCATAAATAAATTTTTTGTGATGATTAAAGCCTAGTGAATAAGTTCAGGGGTGGGGGTGGGGGAGGCAATTATTCCGCATAACGGGAGAGAGCATCTGTAATTATTTCATGGTAACTATTTAGAGTCAAACAGGGAAAGTTACCAGAAGGGTCGTGGTGGTGTATTTATCTAGTAAGCCAGGAAGGGCACAATTTGTCATTCTGACTCTGAAAACTTGGATTCATCCCTTTCAAAGCAAAAAAACCAAAACAAAACAAAAACAAACAAACAAACAAAAAACCCAAAACACACACATTATACACACGGTCATGTAAGACTGGTTCAGGTACAAAAAGAGTGAATAAATTCAAATACCAGAGGCTTTTGGGTTTGAGGCAAGTTATTGGGGAATGAACCAGAGCAAGAAAGCTTCCTCTCCACTTCCTCTCGTTCTTGACTTTAACTCTTTCTCTCTCCCTCACTGCCTTTATTCCACTTCAAGGACAGTATTTATGGGGGACCTTGAGTTCCGTGTCCTGTGCCCATGGGCACTGACGATGCCATGGAAACAGTCCCGGCTCTCAGGGAACTTGAGGGGAAGGAGGTAGTTCTCGTCGGTGAATTTCTTGCTTTGGTTAAGTGCAGTCAGAAGACTTTCCACATCAGATTGGGGATGAAAAACAGTCCCAAAGCAGCTAAGGAAGGCTGGATAGGAAAAATACACATTATTAGATTAAGTGTTAATGAGAGACAGCTGCCTCCTGGGACTGTCCAATTTGCTTCTCCTTTAAATGCACGTGCATGTGTGTGTGTGTGTGTGTGTGTGTACACGCACGTGTGTGCCTGTGTGAGCCATGAACGTGCACATAACGTGTACCCATGCCTGTAGTAGACCAGCAGTCAGTACTGCATGGCGTTTTGCAAATCTGAGGGCCGAAGTCCAGGACTTTAACAATCCTACTTTTACACTACCATTTATTCTATTTGTCAGGTTGGTAATTTTCCATTGCATCTGTGTTCTAACAACAGAACTTCCTCACATTTCTCTCTAACTTATATTGTTCCCACTTATGGGTTGACATATGTCTTGCTTTACAAAACCCTTTGGTTGCAACTTTTCTTGCCTACCGTAACTCTTTTTGCTTTGTACTTTTTAAACCAGTCCTTATTAAGAAAATGTTTGATCAAAGCTAGTATAGGGCACATGTACTTGGAACTTCCTTATTTTCCTTACAGAGACACAAGCCAGCCATGCCACTAGGAATTGTAACATAGTGCACTTTTCTATTAAAACTGAGCAAGGCACGGTCCTTGGCTCTTGCTTGCCAGAGTTAACTCAGGTTTACCACTTACTGCCACGTGGTAAGTGTTGGGACAGCAACGGAACCCAAAGGAGGAACACTGGACAGTGACGGAAGTCTTCCCTGAGGAGGTGTTAACCAAGGTTAGAACTGAAGGATAAGGGGTGCCTCGGTGGCTCAGTCATTAAGCCTCTGCCTTCAGCTCAGGTCATGATCTCAGGGTCCTGGCATCGATCCCTGCATCAGGCTCCTTGCTTGGCAAGAGGCCTGCTTCTCCCTCTCCCACTCCCCCATTCTTCCCTTTCCCACTGCCCCTGCTTGTGTTCCCTCTCTCACTGTCTCTCTCACTGTCAAATAAATAAATAAATAAATAGAAAAATCTTAAAAAAACCAAAAACCAAATGATAAGAAACTGAACACATCTTTTATCCGGGTAAAAGATGCAGAGGGAATCTGGCTCAGCTAGAGTTCTCTATTTGGGAAGAGAGAGCAATGCATTCAAGGAGCTTGTAAACATTTGTGAGAGCTGCCCTTCCCAAATACCAAAGACTGGGTAGCTTAAACAACATCACGGTTCTGGAGGCTTGAAGTCCAAGATCAAGTGCGGGCAAGGCTGGTTTCCTCTAGAGCCTCTCTCCTGGACTTGCGGGTAGCTGCACTCTTGCTCTCTCTTCAAGTGGTCCTTTCCCCGTGTGACGGCACCTCTGGTGTGTTTTCATGTCCACATTGCCTTTTCTTCTAAAGACACCAGTCAGACTGGATGAGGGCCAGCCGCATTTTAGGTTAATCACCTCTTTAGAGACTGTATGTACAAATACAATCACATTCTGAGATACTGGAGGTTAGGGCTTCAACATAAGCGTTTTGCAGGGGCACAATGCAGCCTATAACAGGGCTTAAAGCAAAATTTAACATTATCAGTGCATCGATTAAGGAGAGAACACTTGCCTAAATGTGACAACCAGACCACAATGTCAAATACATCCGTATTTTGGGACTGTTCAAAACACCGAAACAGTTGTTTCAAAAGGAACCATGGACCGTTCTCTTCTCCCCCTCCCCAAAACGGAACTGAAAACAATATTCTGCCCATGTGAGTTGAAGATACGGTCTTAAACATTATACCAACTTGATAGTAGCAGTCCCTGGAATGTTTTGTTAAACAAACAAAAATCCCTGCCTTTTATTTTTGCTTTTTAAATACTTTATTTATTTATGACAGAGAGAGATAGCAAGAGAGGAAACACAAGTGCAGGGGAGCTGGAGAGGGAGAAGCAAGGCTCCCCACTGAGCAGAGAGTCTGATATGGGGCTCGATCCCAGGACCTTGGGATCATGACCTGAGCCGAAGGCAGGAGCTTAACGACTGAGCCACCCAGGGGCCCCAATCCTTGCATTTTAAAAAGAGCATACACGTTCCCTTACTCCACTGGCACAATACCAGGCAATTTTCTTCCGGATCCCTGGGGAAGGACGACTGACAACACTACCACAAACAATCCCTGTCCCCGCACCTGGAGCGACATCATCACGAAAAGACCCAATGACCAAGAGTAGCACCGTCATTTTTATTAACATGGAAGAAGATTCGTGCACATATAGGCTCCGTGGTAGTGTTAGCAGGTAAGGAGACGGGTCTTCACAAGCCGGATTTGAGCCTCAGAGACCCATCCCTGTGGTCTAACTCGGAGTATGACCTCCGCCTTCGCTGTCTAGAGACCCAGATTCAAGCACGAGTCCCGCCGCCTGCTGTGATCTGGCTGTCGCTCTGGGCACTAGCATTCTCCCGTTCTACAACTGTCGTACATCAAGTCCTGCCTCATGTATCACGCCACGTCACGGCTAAAGAGTTCAGGCTGCGCTGAGCCCTTGCCCACCTCTCCAATGGTGAACAATGAGTGGATGTCAGAAAGCGCTCCTCGCATGCCCTCAGCCCTAGGATGCTGCGGATGGCCCTACGAATGGTCGGACGCGCGTTTGCCTTTTCTGGGCCTCTGGGTACCAGGCAGCTGAAACTGTGCGAAACTTGGAAAGCTCGTGCCTGCATGATTTATGGGTAGAGCCGGTTCTTTATTCCCTCACTTTCATAAGCACCAAATTCCGCGAGAAAACTTCGGGGAAAATCTGCCAATCCGGGGCTATTTGGGGGGTTTCTTCATCATCTCTTGACCTTTGATTTGACAAGCCAAATAACAAGATGAAAAATGGGTTCTGTAGGCTTGACCATGATTACCAACCGGAGCCGGCAGCACGAGGGATGGGCAACAAAAAAGCCGCACTGTTCAGAGACAAAGGTTCTGAGCCCGTGGCAAAGGAGAAACTCGAGGATTTGGACATGGAGTCCTGATAAAGTAAAGTAAATTATTTTAAGTGTGATAAATTATGTTTCTAGTTTGCATCTATCTTTGTGGGATAGAAATGGAAGCGTCAGGACTGGGATGCCATTTTAAGTGGCCGCCTATATCCAGCACATGTTGGAAGGGTAATTTTGATATCCCTGACTTCTAGGAGATAGTGGCTCTAGAGCCTATAAAATCTCCTTGGCATTATTAATAACCTTAGGCTCTTCCTCAAAGTTAACGTTTAGAAATTTTGCGTCCCAGTGATCACGATTTTCTTGCATCGTGTTGTAGTTTTGTAGGAACATCAAGGTATTTCAGTATTGTTGACGGTTTTCCATTCTTGCTATATATAACGTGTCTAAATTTGAAAGTGAAAGCAAAGTAATGAGGAAATTTGCAAAGCACAGAAATATATTCCATTCGTTCCCTTCCTGAATTTTTCCTTGCAGGTAAGGAAGAAGGTGCAATGTGCAAGTTAATCTATTTAAATGAAACCATAGCTTTTTAAGCTTTGAGGGAAAATATTTTTCAGACATTTACATGCATAAACAATTGCACTATGAAAGCTAAACTTAGTCATACAATCTACCTAGATCTTTAGAACATGCGCATACATTAAACCGGCTCAAAATTAATAAAACTCTCTAAATTATGCATGGCGCAGAGGGTGAAAAAAGTTGATAACAGGCACTGCTGTCTGCCTGGTGCTATGGATTTGGTAATGCACCGAGAGCAACCCTATGGCTATGCACTAGAGAAGATCATAATAAGGTATAATTGTTGCTTGCTCATTTGTTTGAACTCCAAAACTATATCAAATAACACTTAATTATACACATAGAATACCATTACAGCGAAGAACTCGCACTTGAATAGCTTAGTATAAGTGAGGACATTTAATATTATTTGGCTCCACTAGGTGCAAAAAGATACAAAGTAGCAGCTGCTAATTAATCTGGAGTTCTAGGTTTGCAACCTCAAAAGAAAATCTAAAGAAAATTTCCTGGAGTTTGAATATGTAAAGTTTTAACAGCTCCATCTGGTACATGCCCTCTGATTACCCAGAATGTTGGCTGGCAGTTTGAGGGACGCATTTGATAGCTGGCCAAGTTTAAAGGTCTATTGGAGGTAAAACAATGCCCACCCTTTAACAAGAGAGCCATTGTTCCTTAACAATGAAGCTCTCTGGCTTATTTGAATGTCAACAATTCAGAAAAGTTGATGTTTGGAGCCATCAAATAAAATGTTTTTGTGAAACAGTTTATTATTTCAGTGGTAATTATTTGAATCATTCATGGTAAAGGATGTTTGCTAATGAGAGCTTGGCTGCTGTAAATTCCAGAGAGACTGAATGCTCTTTGTGCTGACAAAAAGACCCAAATCACTGGAGAGCGACTGACTGGACAAATCATTCATCTATGCAAATGCCAGCCGAAATGGTCAGATGCATTTATTACCCTCCTCATTATAGTAAACAAGGCAGGAATCGTGACTGGCAGTTATCAACTTGCCCTGAAGTATGATTTGTTCTCCTACTACTATTTAAATGAGAGGAAAAAAGGCATGCCACCAGGGACTTTGTTGGTTTATAAAAGAGTAAATGTCACATAGCCCAGTGCTTAAAGACTTTTGATTGACAAATGTTTTATTTGACATATCAAACAATGATGGTTTTCATATCAAATAGTCCATATTTGTTAGCAAAAATCTTAACCCCTTGAAGTTTGGCCAATGCTTTTAGCTCACTTCTGCCAATGCTTAGAAACTAGAACACAGATGGCAAGTTACATTAAAGGCAATACCAAATATCTCTACACATAATGTGCAAAGACCTAAAAATACTCCGCATCGGGTGACAGAAATGACACAGTGTTTTATCACAACACATATAGTGTAAAATGTTCTTCTGAACTGATAATGCAAATTAAAGTGATGTTGACCTACTTGCACTTACTAAGTATTCTTCTGCTGTTTAGTGCAAGATAAGCTAAACATTAAAGAATTTATACAGCATATGTCACAGTGAAATCTAAATTGTCTGGTGTAACTCTTCTTAAATGTCACAACAGTGTCACAACACGCTCCGGGTTTCAGGGCTTAGAGTTAAAGCCACAGTACCCTCATATAACCTCTTGTTCTCGTGGGCTCAAAACTTTTCCGTCCTTATTTCCTGTCACTGAAGTTCTGTGTACTTCATTTCCACCAGATTACTATTTACAAGCACACCTTGGAACACAGAAGCGTGCCAGGCAGATACGTGAGCCTATGGAATTAGTCATCCAGGTTGTGACTTGCTAAACATCATAGGACAACCTGCCTTCAAGACACTTAGGATGAGGTATTCCCACATGGACTTTCCTTTCCTGTATTTTAGGCTGTCGCCACTGCTGGAGCTCTTGGACTCTTCTTTCTTCGAACTGAGATGGACCTGTTCATTTTGAAAAACCAGAAAGTCATCCCTACGAGAGGTTCTAAACCCACCCCAAACTGTGCTATGTTTTTCTAGAAAAGACAACCAGGAAGTTTCATAACCCTAAGCTAGGGGTTCTCAGTCAATGACCCCTAGCTTAAAGATTTTGATTAACTTTTGATGTAACTGTTAGTTAAGCTGATATATTTTTAGGCAGGTATCCTAAATGTTACCCTAAATATAAAAATAAACGTAGTCCTTTTCATTGGTAGAGCTTGAGTATTTGAATCAATGTTTTCATGAGAAGAAGGTTTAGTATTCTTCCTTTAAACGTGGGACTGTCAAGGTGGTGGTTCTCGAGGAAAACAGAATCATCTGGAAGCTAAACTCGTTCCACAGCAATATTTTATGTTTACAGTTACAGTCACAGAAGAGAATGTGTTCTTGAGAACACTGACTCCCAATCCTGCTTTTTCTTCCTCATGGAAGCCATCCATGAGGAAGCTCTTAGCTTCTCTCTGCCCGGTCACTAGTGGCTTCTCTGGCTGGGACAGCTGAGGAAAGCCTCAGCTCTAGCCTCTGCCTGTCACAGTAGGGTGCATCTGCCTGGCTGCCTGGAGGGATTGAGATCCAATCTGCTGCTGGAGTCGGAGGGTCAGATCTCCATCCCCTCTCGAGACTGAGACCCAATGACTAACTGCACATAATTCTTGGTGGAGCGTGGGGACGGCCCTTGTTGTCACGCACTAACGCCTTAGTCTTCATAGTTGTTTCAGAAATTTGATCACCGTCCTCTTGACTCGTTTATCTGTCAGTTGGTTCAAAACTTGGGGGAGCAGGAGAAGTATATTAATATTAATATACAATGAAATTCATTTCATTGATAAGATTTGGGGGATACATTGTTTCTGAACAAAATAGCACAAATACATTAGGAAAGACTGGACTCAGCTGGCTCTGGTAAGTTCAGAGATGTCAGGGTTGAACAAGGTAGAGAAGGGACCACAGTCACATACAAGCAACTTGGCTGGGGAGGACATAAACATGGCAGCACAGTGGGGAAAGCCTCTTCCGGCAAGAGACCTTCCAGAAGCATCACTGCAGGGCCGCCACCCAGAAGGGGAATAGGGCAGAGGAAGTCCTAGAGAGGTAGGGGGAAATCAGAGTGGGGGCTCTGTGTTTGGGTGCTGTGGTTCAACAGTAAGAGGGAGAGTTTCTGGGTCAGAGAACTCTGAAGGGCACCTAGGGGTTGGCTTCCTTTATGGCCACAGGCTTTGTCTTATCTATGCTTAGCAGATATTGGGTGCAGTTTCACGGGTTTGTAAAGTAAGTAGACTCCAAAAAGCTAAAAATACGTTTATTTGGATTCTATTTAAAGCAATTTGATGTGTGAGTGCTGGAGGTTGGCACCGGCAGGCTTGGGGCTAAAGGTCTTAGCCTGCTGTGAGGAAGTAAATCGCAATGGCGCCATTTTCGGAGAACAGGGGCTGTCTCTGGCTCATTTACATAACTTGAGCTCAGTCACATTTTGTTTCTTTCACATGTAAAGAAAATGTCTCTGTAGGACTAGGGCACCAAGCTTTGTTCTCTTACTGCCCAGAAATGTGGGATCTTTCGACTTAAGGAGGAGGGAGCTTTAAAGGCCTAAAATGAAGGCACTTCTCGGATCAAATAAATCCCTCTAAGCCCTTGGCTGTTCATTTGCCTTCCCACCTGGGGGGCTCTAAAGCACATTTCTTGATGGAAAGCTTCCTGAGGGCAGGACAGCCTTAGGGATTGGAGCAGGTCTCTTCTCTTCAAAGGGAGGACTTTTGCCTCAGCCGCAGCTAGAGACTTCCCAGTTTTTCTTTGACACTGAGATTATCTGTGTGAGTTTGTCAAATCAGACCTGGCTTGGACCTGCCGTATTTCTTATACTGCTCGCTGGTTTGCCACCGTCGCTGTTCCTTGCAAGAAATAATCATCCTTGCCGCAGTGCTTTTGTGGAAAAACATTCAGCATTTTGCCTGGCAATCGCAGTCCACTATTATTGATGATAAATAGGATATGTATTGCTTTTCTGGTTTGTTCCTCAAAGGCAGCGCCCAGTTTCTAGATACAAGCTTGTCATCCATGTGCCTGTCCATTGGAGGTCTGCCCCTGAAATGTTCACCAGGCCATCTCTAGATGATAGGATTATGGGCAGTGGGTTATTTACTTCTTTAGCCTTGGTTATGGTATCTTTGTGCTTTTCTATGTTTGTTTTCTTTTTTTTTAATTTTTTATTTTGACAGAGAGAGGGAGATCCCAAGTAGGCAGAGAGGCAGGGAGGGGGGGGGGAGCAGTCTCCCCGCTGAGCAGAGAGCCCGATGCGGGGCTCGATCCCAGGACCCTCAGATCACGACCAGAGCTGAAGGGAGAGGCTTAACCCATGGAGCCACCCAGGCAGCCCCTATGTTTATTTTCTAACTGGGAGAAGACTGTACAGTGATAATTAGGAAAATAGATTCAAACAACACCATCAGTGACTCTCTGGTTTTTCTCTCTTTACAGCTTGTGAGGTAACAGAAATACATATATATCGGTCTCTGCTCCCATGTCCTGACTCCAAGCTCCTAAAACCCTCATGAATTCCTCAGTGATAAGAACACCCGGAGGATCTTTTGTTCTACTGAGGTGACTGTGGGTGGGGCTCCCGGCTGGCTCCTGGATTAGGGCTGGTTACTGGAAAGACCAAGCCTTGATGAGAAGCTGGGAAAAGCCCTGATTTGCAGCCCTGCTCCTCATTCTCCAGGGAAGACAGGGGCTGTGAGTGGAGTTAATGATTGATATGACTACAGGAGGAGCCTCCACAAAATACCAATAGCAGTTCAGAGAGCTTCCAGGCTGGCAAATACATTCATGTCCCAGAAGGTGATGCACCCCCAGCTCCAAAGGTACAGACACTCCTGAGCTCCAGAATCTCCCAGACCCCACTCTGTGTATTTCTCCATCTGGCTGTTCCTCTGTATCCTTTATCATATCTGGTAAATAAACTGGTCCATGTAAGTAAGTGCCTCCCTGAGTTTTGTCAGCTGCTCAAATTACTTGACTCCAGGGAGGGGGTTGTTAGACCCTGCAACCCATAATCAGTTGGTCAGAAGCACAGGGGACAGCCTGGACTTGGAACTGGCATCTGAAGGGGTAGGGTTGTGGGGAGGGGATGTGGGGAGGGTGGGAAAGCACTGTCTTGTGAGACTAAACCTTTAGCCTGTAGGATCTGGGGTCAGGTACTATCTCCAGGTACATAATGTTAGCATTGAGTTAAATTGTAGGATACTGATCTGGTGTCACAGAGAGTTGCCTGCTATTGTGCAGAAAAAAACCTCTATACATTTGATGCCCAGAAGGGTCAGAAGTCAAGTGTTCTGTGTGAGTAGTAAAGGCGACTCACAAAGAGACTCCTAGTAGAGAAGAACTGGGTTTTTCTTCACTTAAGAAGGCAGGACACCGAGTTTCTCCCGTACACTGCTGGGCCATGCTTCATCTTTGTGGGTCTTATTCCTGAATTTGCACTCTTGTGCTTACAAGCTGGCTGCCACTGCCCTTAGGGAATAGTTTTTGTGGCTCATACCCACGAGGGGAAGTATGAGATTATTTGTTCCAGCATTCTCATGAAAAGTTCTGACATTTATTCCTGTTGGACCAGGTGAGGTCAGGAGCCCACCTTTGAACCAATCACTGCAGTCATGAAATTTGACATACTGATTAGCTTAGGCTTGGGTTTGCCCCCTAGGGCTAGGAGGGGTCTCATCTGACCTCTGATAATGAGAACTAAGAGTAGTGGAGAGATGGGTCATTAATCAAAATTATTCAAGCAAGCAGTGGACAAATGTCTACTCTGTCTTTCTGGCTACCTTCATTTGAAATGACCAAGAAAATATTTACTGAAACCACAGTGTTGATGGTGTCGTATGACTCTCTCAGCACATGCCTGAATTACCTTTCCTGTGTTGGCTACTGTGATTTTTGTTATGGGAAGTTTTAAGTGTGATTTTATTTTCTAGAAACTTCCTGTTGTTTAGTGTGTAGCATCTTGAATCCCAGCTGTAGATTTGTTTTTGTTTGTGTGTTTGTTTGTTCTCCTATAAGCCTTCAAAAAATAGAACGCATATATGGTCAATCTAACTTTTCTGAAGGACCAATTAACAACTGGTGATTAACAATGGTAATAAACTCTTTACAACAGGACAGTGACTTTTCTATTCTACATATATTTTCTAATAAATCATGATAGAAATTCTAAGTCACATTTGGAATATTTGCTAAAAGTTTTGACAAGAGAAGGCATACCCAAATTATTAATATATCAAATTTAATGAGGTTAATGCTTAGAAAAATTAGCACATGTATTCTAGATGCTTCTAGAACTAAAATTTTAAAAACAGCAACTCATTAAAGTGAATGTAGAGTTCTGTAAAACATAGAGACTTGCTAACTCAACTTTGAATAAACCTGCACTGAGAGACTGAATGTACAAACAAAGGCCAAGCCTTGTGTGAAAATAGAACTCTGATCCACAATGTGCAACAACCAGCCCAGGAAATGAATCCATTACCTACTTTAACTAGCCTAGGAAGTCAACCTGCTGGACGTCAGACTTGTGGAAAGTCCGACCAATTACCGATAGCAACTAATCCAGGAAGCCAAACAATGATGTCCATAACAAAATGGCCAGGACTTGATGAATAACTGACAGCTTCCTTAATTCTTGTCTCGGCTCCCGCCTAATGGCCAATGAGAGAAAACCAGATATGCACTCTAAACCACTCACTTAGGGTGTCCCACTTCTATTTAGCCTAACTACAATTCCCCATGCCCACAGCCTCCGGTTAGAGCACATCTAAAAGTTCCCTTCTTTGTACTATAAAAATTTCCTACTTCTCTGCTTGCTTCTGCATCTCTGCTGCAACGCAACTGATGGTGGCTGACTCCCTTGTGATAGCAAGTTCTGAACATACGGCTCCTGCTTGTTCTCATTTGGATGGTCTTTTTTTCCTTAACAGTTAACTTGAGAAGTCACCTAATTAGCTAACATGCTAATGTATGTATCCTATAATGTTTCCTACACATGCAATGAAAACTGAAATCGTGTTCACTTAACTAGTATTTTTCATTTGCATAGTATCAGATGTTTTTAAAATATTAATTAATTCTACCAGGATCCTCATACCGGTGTCTCTGTTTTACAAATGGAGCAACCTAAAACCGCTAAATTGAGTAACCTGTAATAAATGAAAGGCAGAGTTAGAATTCAAACTTGACATTTTCGTTTCACAACTGATCTTTAAACAAACATACAATAGGAATTGCAAGAGAAAAATATAGCTAGAACTGGATTTCATTTTTCTTAAATCAAAGTCTGAGGAGAGACAAGGTTGAAGTTTATAAAATAAAGAAAAGTATGTTTACCATGGGCATCCTCTGATATTTGAAAGGCAACATAAGGACAAATGAAAGAAATAGCTATTTTATTTGATTGGTATAATACGTATTTCTTAGTTGCTGTGTTCTTCGGACTGGTAAAGGATAATAAGTGAGTGGAAGAATTGTGTAGTTAAATGAAAATCAAAGGCCTAAATCCTGTCCCAGGACTGATTGTATCTACCTGAGTAACCATGGTCAAGAAACTTCACCTCTCTTGGGCCTCAACGTCCTCATATTTTAAAATGAAGCTTATAACTTCTATCTGCAAGGCAATTGTAAGAATTAAATGAGATGATGTGTGGCATCTAGTGTATATTGGTTTCTCTTTTCCTCTCTGTTCAGAGTGCTCTGTCATTCTCAGAGTCACAGCGGTATAGAGATCCTAGAGTATCACTGGTCGTGATTTGCCAGCCATTTTCTCTCCAGATTGAACTCCTCTGGGATAGTGGTAAAGTCTTACTCACGTCTGTATTCCCAGTTATATTTAACAGCAAAGCCTAGTTAGAAACAGATGAATGATTTCAGGCTTTAGGAAGTACATACTTTCTAGGAAAAGACTGGCACACATGACGTAATAAAGGCATGACACAAGATAGCAGATACTCAAGGGATTAAACTGGGTGGCACTGAGTAAATGAAAGAAAATGGGTAAATGAATTTAAGGAAAACCTCAACGAGGGTGGGTGGACCATGAGGTGACCTTAGCAAAGGGGAGGATTTTGCTACTAGGATAAAGGTCCAAAGTATGGTGCCTTGAGGGATGTACAAGGGCGTAGAGGTAGAAGTAGACAGGAACGGTTTGGAAGGATGGTGAAAATATGAGCTTAACAAGCAGAAAGTTCCTCTGGGGAGTGGGAGAATGAAGCAAAGCTTGCATAGTTATGGCCAGATCAAGCGCCAGTTATGGTTTTGAAGTTGTCAGATATTTCAGAATACTTATTCATGCCTATGCTTGCAACAGCCTATGTCCTCAGCTAACCTCCCCCCTACCCCCCCTGGGGCAACCTGCCTACTTACTGCTTCTGGAACATTCTAGGCAGCATCCTGCTTTAAGGTCTTTGCTTTTCCTCTTACCTTTGCCTGGAATGCTCTTTTCCCAGATATCTTTCTGGTTATTTTCCTCACCTCCTTCAGGCTTATGCTCCCATCTCACCTCCTCCACAATGTCCCCCTTGATCTCTATATTTAATATAGCAACTTCTCCACCACACCTCCTCTCCTAATTCCTCCCTAGCCTGCTCTACACGTTTCTTGTTCCCAGAGAACTAATCACCTCCTCACATACCATAGATACACTTACTTATTAGGCTTATAATTTTATATCCCCACTCAAGTATGAGCTTTATGAATGAAAGGTCTTTGTTTTATTCACTGATGCATCCCAAGTACCTGGCACACAGTATGCCCTAAAAAGGAGTTACTGAACGAATAAATGAAGCAGTGGAAAATACTCAGTTTTACTCAAATGAAAACAATACTGAGGTCTCAAATTTAAGTCAACCCTCTGCCAGCCAGTGTTCGAATTACTGACATTTTAGCTTCCCAGTTTAAGACTGTGACCATTTTGGCAATGGTCTTCTAAAATCTAAACACAATCTGGACTTGTATTTATTCACCTGAAAGTCAGTTGAACTTTACAGAGGTCAGAGGAAAAAAGAAAATAAAGGATAAAGAGCGACAAATTTCACACTGACACCAGGTGAAGCCACGGAACCAAATGCAGAACAGAAAGCTCTCAATCAATTAGCTTAGTTTCAAATGTGTATTAAGAAAGCCTGAAGTCTTAATTCCTTTTCTCAGAGATGTAGAAAGGTCAGGAACCTTTGTGACAGAATTTTGTTTGATCTCCCAGCTGAAGTTTCCAAATGTTTTTCAGATATTTAAATGTGGATAAAAGGTCAAACATCTTGAACCAGAAGTTACAATCAGGCTTTAAAACTTGGTGTATTAAATGGTTCCACAAACTAAATCCCCATTCATCAGGGAGCAAGAGTAACCTAGAAACAAAAGCTATGGCACTTAAACACCATCAGCACAAACAGGAATTTGGCAATCAGCTCAATTCTGGGCAAGAAAACTTCTTTTCCCAATGGGGATTATGGTTGTAAGTGTAATGAGACTTTTATGCCAAATGGAGAGAAATTATTTAACCATACAATAAAATTCAAATGGAAGTTTCTTATTGGAATTAATAATATTATTTATCCATGGGACTCCAGTCATGTAACTTTGGTATGTCGCCAGGAATTAAAAGTTGGAAGTGTGACTAACTTTTCTCTCCCTCATTCATTGTTTTCTAGTAATCAAATGTCAGAACTGAGGGATCTTTCTTTTGAAAGTTCACTGGTGCTTATATCTTTTCTAGTCTGTCACACCCTAGATAGGGTATCTCAGGTTTTGCTTTCCTCTCTCTTTGGTACCTATGGCTTACTGCTTTCAGAATAATCTTCCTAAAATTCCTCCTCCAATAGTCAACTTACTAAAGATGCTATTAACCCTTCCTATGTGGTGTCCACCATGTGCATGTTACACCTTCCTGTGTATTTCCTACTGGAAGCCTGGGACTAAGGTATTCTCTTTCTCTCATCTAACCCAGGATGTGACCATTGTGCTAGATGCTTCCCTGCACATCAGTTTTACTCCCTGAATATCTCTCATCCAAACTCCTCTCCACTCCTACGGTTACTGTCTTTGTTCAGTCCTTAGTGTTGGCCTTAATTAATGCAGCAACCTCCTAAATTGGCATCCATTCCTCTCTCCCTCCATCCTCATTGTGTTCAGAGCAATATTTTAAAAATTTAAACCTTAGTCTGCAGTGGTCCATGTAAATTCCTTCAACAACTTCTCATTAGCTCCAGGATAAATTCAGCTTCCTTAAAATGGCGTGTACTATTTTTCTGGGTCTGGCCTTGTCTAACCTGAAATATCGAGAGTAGACCTTTAGGTGTCATTAAGAGTACCATCATTATTAGCTTCACCCTCTGTGTCCTGAACACAAATTTTCTGGTTATGAGAGAGATGGGGCATTCCCCATCTAGAGTGCATGCTTTATTCTCTAGGGTCGACTCCCAGCCTTGCCAAGGATTGTGTCTGTTACTTCAGACTGCCTGGTAGAAAGTCAGAATGCGCTTTCCTTTCTCATACTAATGCATGGTGGGTGTTAGGTGTAGACCAGGTGCTTACTGAGAGCAACTGGGTGTAGATCAACTACTTCCTGGGAATAGCTGGATGCTCAGGACTTGCGCTTTAGGAGTAGAAAAGAGTTAACTCAGGAAACCTCGGTTGTTCAAACTCATCACATTCCAGAGAAAGGCCCGTCTTCAGGGATGGCCCTTGGCTAACTGTAAGGAGATAACCTCTGACAACTTGGAACATTCTGCCTCATCAGAGTGTTTTGGGGTCCTGAGGCCTTGGGCCATGCATACCTGTTTGACTAAATAAGTTTACTCTAAAAGTTGCTTCATATGTGGAGCTACCGAAGCTCTCACTCACGGCTGGTGGGAATGCAAAATAGCCATTTTGAAGACAGTTTGGCAATTTCTTAGAAAGCTAACATCTTCTTGCCGTGTAAGCTAGCAATTGCACTCCTTAGTATTTACTCAAAGGCGTGGAACACATTTCCACAGAAAAACTTGCATGCGGATGTTTATAATTGCTTTGTTCATTATTGACAGAACTTTGAAGTAACCAAGATGTCCTTCAGCAGGAGAATGGGTAAATACATTGTGGTATGTCCAGACAATGGAGTATTATTCAGTGCTGAAAAGACATGAACAGGCCATGGAAAGGTAAATGCATATTACCAGGTGAAAGAAACCAATCTGGAAAGGATAAATCCAAATGATTCCAACTATATGGCATTCTGAGAAAGGCAGAATTATGGAGACAGTATAAAGAGCAGTGGTTTCCAGAGGTTAAGGGGACAGACGGATGAGTGGGCTGGACACAGAAAATATTTAAGGCAGTGAAACAACTCTGTATGATAACTATAATGATGAATACTTGCTATTATGAATTTTTCAAAACTCATAGTATGTACAATGCCAAGAACACACCCTAGTGTCAACTATGGGCTCCTGGTGATATCGGTACATCAAGGTAGATGCATCCATTGTCCCAAAGGTACCACTCTACTAGGGGACGCTGTGCATGTGTGGGACAGGAGGTATATGGGAACTATTTGTACCTTCTAATCAACATTGCTATGATTCCAAAATAGCTCAAAGGAAAAAAAAAAAAAGCCTATTAAAAAAAAATAAAACGTGACTTGTGACAAGTACCCATTTTTCATCTGGGTAGGTATATAGATTCTGAGGAGCTCTGCCCTCTCCCCAAAGTATATTTTTATTTATTTATTTATGTATTTATTTATATATTTTATTTATTTATTTGACAGAGAGAGAGACAGTGAGAGAGAGAACAGAAGCAGGGGAGTGGGAGAGGGAGAAGCAAGCTTCCTGCTGAGCAGGGAGCCCGATGTAGGGGCTCAATCCCAGGACCCTGGGATCATGACCCGAGCCAAAGGCAGACAATTAACGACTGAGCCACCCAGGCGCCCTCCCTGTCAAAGTATATTTTTAAAAGGTAATCACATGCTCAGATTTCAAACATCATCTTTTCACTCAAATTTCAATATATTGAATTTTCAGCCTGTACTATTTGCTTAATGCCTGCAGGGTCCACAATCAGGCTGCCTTTGCTTCATATACCAAATTTTTTTTCTATAAGCATGGGCTAGAGTGGCCAGTGGTTTTCACCTGAAGCCGGAGCCAGAGGCACATCTCATCCCAGCGCCGGTAAAAAGACAAAACCAAACCAAGCAAAGCAGTTCAGGAGCTTGTCCTTAGAAAGTGGCAATGTGCCATAGGCCCCGAGGTCTTCACGGCCTTGTGTCACATGCTTGGCGCATCCCTCTCTCTTTACCTTAAGGTACAATTTGTAGGATGAACTTAATTAGCAAGAAATATCCCCAACTAGAGCACATACCAAATGTGGTCCCAGCTGTGGCTAAGGTCATGGTTTTGGTCCTGCCCCAGTTTGGATGCTCCTCTTCTATTGAGCTGCATCAGTGACTTTTTTCTGTTCCCCACTGTTCTGGTCCTCTCTCATCTAAGTGCAAGGATCACCTCTCCACACCGGAGCTGTAAAGTCCGTTCCAGAGAAGGAACTCTTGCACTGGCGTTTGCTCCATCAGTTGTATTTCTCCCTGAGAGCGTGGTCATTAAAATGCTAGCCGTGGCTTCCTGCACTATGCCCCCGTACTCTACCTATACTCACTCTTCTCCAGGGCAGTGCTGGGTGACGGACTCGGCCTTTCAGCCTCCATTTCTGGGAGGAGGGTGTAGATAGAATCGGATTGAGACAGGCTCCTTCACTGCACAGAACATGTGGAGTTTATGCTGCCTTGTGACATCTCAGGGAGACTTTTTTAACTGTTTCATACTCATTTTAAGGGCAGGTCACAGTTATGCCAACCATGGAGTATCTGTGCATTTTCCTAGGTCAAGTTTATAAAAATAAAAGCCTCCTCTTTTTGCAAGATAAAATAATAATATGATTTTCCTTTTGATCTATTAATACATTGCCCACTATTGAACTATCCTTGCATTTTTTAAATTAACTTTGCTGGGTCATTCTTTATCATTGAAAAATATTTAAAGTAAATGGGTTTATCTTTTACTTGGGAGTTTTGTGTCAGTTCTTCCAAGGGCGATTGGTCTGAAGTTTGTGCTCTCCTTGTTAAATGGATGCTAACTTCATATAAGGAAGAGAAACAGTTTCTTTCTTTATCCAAGTTCTGGACCAGTTTATATAACATAGAAACAATTTGTTCCTGGAAAGTTTGAAATAATTCATCTGTAAAACCATCTGGGTCCTGCACATTTTTAAGTAGTAATTCTGTGACAACTTTATTTTTTTCCATGAAAATTGATTTATTTAGATTTACTACCTCTTCAAGGGCCAATTTTGGAAGTTTATATTTTCTTAGACTACTGTTCATTTCTTCTAGGTTTTATTATTATAGAGCTGTGCAAAGTATTTTCTTGGTGTTCTTTTAATAACTTCTTTGTTCTCTTTTTCATTTTTAACTTTGTGTATAGGGCACTTCTGACAGCATAATTAGTTCTTATATGATTGTTAGAAGTTGAGTCATTCTTAGACAAATTCTTTTTGTCTTATAGATATAACATTACAAATCAGAGTTCTGGTCCTATTCATTCTATAAAAATACCAATGTTAATCATAGAAATAAATGCCAGGAAAATACAAAATATAGTTGTTAACTAGAAGCAAATATTTATAAATTTAAAAAAACAAATATTTAGAATAAAATATATATTGAAAACATACCTTTTGGAGGATTGTTTTTCCCCCTATAAAATTATACTAGATTTCTTTCTGGAGCCCAAGGCAGGGCTTGAACGCCTGACCCTGAGATCAAGACCTTAGCTGAGATCAAGATTTGGACACTTAATACTAGGTAGACTTTCTTAAAAAGAATTCAGAAAGCTTTGATTGGGATAGTTTCTTTCCTGTTTCTTGAAGCCAGTGGAGATAGTCTTTGTGGAGCAGGTTCAAATCTTCTGTCTTATAAATTCCATTGTGCCAAGTTTTTGAAGGGTAAATTCTGGGAGGGGTGTTATTTTCATGATAAATCTATATGACTGATCATGGAGCACAAGGGGCAGAGATGAATAAGGAGAAAAAAGCAGAGAATAGATCACAATATGACTTATATGCTATTGCCATCTATAGAATTTGGGGCTGGATCCTTCAGACCATGAGAAGCCACTGAAGAGTCTTAACCATTCGTGCAATATGATCATATTGCATTTTATAAATATAACTCTGGTAGCAATGGGTTAGAAGGGAGGAAGCATGAAGGCAAAGAAACCAGTTATGAAGGCAAGGAGTTGAGTTAGGAGGCAGAAGGGACAGATTAAAATAATATTCACAAGGTAAAATGGCAAGTCTTAGAGACCAATTAAATGTAAGGGTAAGGTAAGAGGAGACATTTATTTTTTTATTTTTTTTTAAAAGATTTTATTTATTTGACAGAGAGAGATTACAAGTAGGCAGAGAGGCAGGTAGAGAGAGAGAGGAGGAAGCAGACTCCCTGCTGAGCAGAGAGCCCGATGCGGGACTCGATCCCAGGACCCTGAGATCATGACCTGAGCCGAAGGCAGCGGCTTAACCCACTGAGCCACCCAGGCGCCCCAAGAGGAGACATTTAGATTGACTTTTTGGTCACCCATGGCCTGAATAATTGAGTAAATGATGGTATCATTAGTTAAGGTAGTTTGGAAAAGGAACAGTTGTTGGTGGCAAGATGACAAATTGCTTGACACACACTGAGTGCTCAATGGGTGTTCTGTGGAACATTCGAGAAAAGCTATGTATTTGGGACCCAGCTGCATATACTAAAGGTCAACAGAGAGATTTGAGCTGAATGATGAATTTTGACATGATTAGAATATGCTAACCGAAGCAATGAGATGAGTTTACATAGAGTGAGGATTTGGGGGAGAAATGTAGAGAGAGGGACCACGAACAAATCCCAGGAAACACCAAAGTTTAAAAACCAATTATATTTATTTATTTATATTAAAGATTTTATTTATTTATTTGACAGAAAGAGAGAGAGAGATCACAAGTAGGCAGAAAGGCAGGCAGAGAGGGGGAAGCAGGCTCCCTGCTGAGCAGAGAGCCCGATGTGGGGCTCTATCCGATCCCAGGACCCTGAGGTCATGACCCGAGCCGAAGGCAGAAGCTTAATCCACTAACTCACCCAGGCACCTCCCAAATCAATTATATTTAAATAAACATTTTCATTATTCCCTTCCCAAATCAAGTTCTCTTTTCTGATGAACTTCTTTTCAAGAACTCAGGCTCAAACCTTGGGGTCAGTGTCCTTGCTCTCTTTTTGTGTGCAAGCAATATTCGGGTACTATAGAGTCTCTTTCTACCAAGTCTCTTATCTCTGCCCCTTCCTCTCCTCTCCCTGTTCCTGCTATAGACTCCTAGCATCACCCACCTGGCAAGGGTCCTACAGACAGAGAAGCATCTCTTATCTGAAGCCAATAGCTTCTCAGGTCTGTTTCAGCAGGGAATTATAAAAATAATGATACACATACACCTTGTGAACTTATGAACGTATATTCATGCATTCATCTTTTAATGTAGCCAGAGCATTTTCCTGAATTGATTCACTTATTGGTGTTCTGCATTCTTCTTCCTTTTTTAAAAATTTTAAAATAGATTTTATTTATTTATGAGAGAGAGAGAGAGAGAGAGAGCAGAAGAAGGGAGACAGACAGAGGGAGAAGAAGACTCCCCACTGAACAGGGAACCAGACATAAGGCTTGATCCAGGATCCCGGGACTATGACCTGAGCTGAAGGCAGACGCTTAACTGACCGAGTTACCCAGGAGCCCCTACATATTGTCCTTCTTCTAAAAACTATATCCACCTGGGGCACCTGGGTGGCTCAGTGGGTTAAAGCCTCTGCCTTTGACTCGGGCCATGATTCCAGAGTTCTGGGGTCAAGCCCCACATCGGGCTCTCTTCTCAGCAGGGAGCCTGCTTCCTCCTCTCTCTCTCTCTCTCTCTCCTTGCCTCTCTGCCTACTTGTGATCTGTATCTGTCAAATAAATAAATAAAATCTTTAAAAAAACTATATCCACAGTGTGTAATAATAATGAATAATTAGTAATAGTCTTCTTAAATACTTTCTATGTAGCAGGTACTCTTTTATGCGCTTTATTAATTTTAACTCTATTAATTCTCATACAAACTACGAGGTAGGTACGATGACTAACTCTATTTTTATAGATAAGGAAATGGAGGCATGCAAAGGTTAATTAAATTACCCAAAGTCACATAGATAGCAATGGTAGGATTGGAAGTGGTTTCATTAAATTTTGCTCTATGGTTTCTTAACCACTGTGCTGCACTGTGTTGTCTACTCTGAAAGTACAAGACTCACTATAGAATCTTTCCAGATTTTCATTTTCCCCCCAATCTTTTACCTTTGCTTTACACACCCTTAATTCTACAACAATTATTATACCTTTTTTTAGTCTTTCCCAAAGCAGGTAGTTTAGTTTTCACAGAAACATCAACTCTCTTTCTTTTTACACTTATCATTATTTTGTCTTAAAATATTCCTTAAATTATGTAATTGCAACTAAAGCTCATCAACACATTTGGAAACAAACATTCTGACTATTGGTAAGCAAACAACTCACCTGGAAGGAGTAGGAATACAAGAGAGGGTTGGGATGTGTCTTACGGGCTCAACATCCAGGATGTCCTGCAAATCAGTCCATGGATTTTGGAGACAACATTAGAGCTAGTATGAATGTGACATTTCTGTTAAGAAGAGGTCAGTTAAGAGAATTTCTGTTTTATTTTGGTGTGGTCCTGATGGTTTAATTTTGCTTTTGTTTGCCTTGCCAGAGGACACATATCTAGAAAAATGTTTCTATGGCTTATGTCAAATAAATTATTGCTTAAATTTTCTTCCAGGAATTTTATGGTTTCAGGTCTCACATTTAGGTCTTTATCCATTTTGAGGTATTTTTTGTATATGGTGTAAAAGAGTGGTCCAGTTTGTATATGGTGTAAGAGAGTGGTCATTCTTTTGCATGCAGCTGTTCAGTTTTTCCAAAGAAGACATACAGATGGCAGACAGACACATGACAAGTTGTTCAATATCACTCATCACCAGGAAAGTGCAAATCAAAACCACAATGAGGTATCACTTCACACCTTTCAGAATGGCTAAAATCAAAAACACAAGAAACAACATGTGTTGGTAAGGATGGGGAGAAAAAAGAACCTTTATGAACTGGTGGTGGGAAGACAAGCCAGTGCAGCCACCATGGAAAACAGGATCGACATTCCTCAGAAAATCAAAAATAGAATTACCATATGTTCCCATAATTCCATTACTGGGTATTTACTCAAAGGAAACAAAAACACAAATTTGAAAAGATATATGTACCCCTATGTTTATTGCAGCATTATTTAGCCAAGGTATGGAAGCAAACCAAGTGTCCGTCCACAGATAACTGGATAAAGAAGTTCTAGTATGTATACAAAATGGAATATTACTCAGCTACAAAAAGAATGAAATCTTCCACTTGCAACAATATGGATGGCTCTAGAGAGTATAATAAGTGAAGTAAGACAGAGGAAGAAAAATACCATATGATTTCATATGTGGAATTTAAGAAATAAAACAAACGGGTAAAGAAAAAAGAGATCTAAAAACAGACTCTTAAATATGGAGAACAAGCTGGTGGTTGTCAGAAGGGAGGTGGGTGGGGGGATGGGTGAAACAGGTGCAGAGGGTTAAGAGTACACTTACCAAGATGAGCACTGAGTAATGTATAGAATTCTTGAATCACTGTATCATACACCAGAAACTATTATAACACTGTAAGTTAATTATACTTGAATTAAAAAAAAGAGAGAGAGAGAGAACTTCTGTTTTCTCTCAGTTTCTAATGTCTTGCCATCCTGCCCAGGGCTTTAAGAATGTGTCATTTTCCTAAATGATTATGTCACTCATGACGCAGCCAAAGAAACCATTTCTGTGCAGCCATTTCTCCATGGCCACAAAACAAAGTCCCAAGTCCAGCATAAAACCTAAATTCTCAGAGTAGCATTTAAAGTTCTCAACGATTTATCCCAAGCCACCTCTTCAAATACATTTATCTTTCCCATGCTCTGGGATTATTAATCTATGTTGAGTTCGAATTGTGAAAACCCATAATAAATTTTATTAATAATTCTCCTAAGCCGAATCCAGAGTTCTTGTTAATCCTCTGCCTCTCCCTTTATTTAAGAAACCACAATAGTTACAGAAGATATAGGAGAGGGCAAGAGGGGGCAACAGTATTTGTCCTATGAGCTCTCTAGGGCCCTGTGACAGGTTGTATTTTCCAAATATGGCTATGGTGGTATTTCTGGTTTGACACGCTCTTCAGAACTTTGCTTTTCCTCCTCCCAAGAGGCAATGTCTCTGTTTTCTCACCTTGAATTTGGGCAGGAGCTTGACAACCCTTCCACAGGTAAAAGAGGACAGAAGTGATGCTATATGACTTGCAAAGCAAGGGCACAGAAGGGACATGTGGCCACATGTGGTTCTGTCTCTTAGGATGCTTGTCATTGAACTCTGCCACCATATTGTGATGAAATCAAACAAGGTTTTTTGTAGGGAGATCAGAATCAGAAGCACAATTGAAGAGGAACTCTCCAGCCAACAGCCAGTGTTAACTGCACAGTATGCAAGAGAATGAGCCCTCTGATGATCCAGGCCTCCGCCTTCAAGCCTTCCAGCTGAGGCCTGACAGTATACAGCAGAGGCAAGCTGACATCACTATGTTGTCAAAAACCTGACCCACAGAATCTGTGAACATAATAGCAATTTTTCTTCTTGAGGTTTTAGAATAGTTTGTTCTATGTCATATTAAGTGGAATAGGCTCTTTGGGTAAATATGTAAATAAGTAGTATGTTTAGGGGTTCTCGTCCCAGAATTCTGAGTTAGAAATGGTTGAAGAAACCAACCCATCCATTTCAGGATTATTTGCTTGATGTCTTCCCAGACTCCCAGTCCCCTTTACCATGGCACTTCAACTGGAGTATGAAGTGATTCTTGGTGCCCAGACCTGTGTCTCAGCTGACAGACTCTCAGCCAGTAGATTCTTAGGCTTTGCCGTCCATCTTGTCTGTGCACCGGGCCTGTCACATGGCTGCCAACATTGTATTATCAGATGGTTCTCTTTTCCTTTTGGGTACTCCCTAGGCCCCCATAAATGTTTACAATGTTAGTTTACGCCATCCTCAGTTGTCTTTGGCAATTCGAAGCAGTGAAATTATTGTGTATGTTTTCCCTGGGAAATCACTTTCTGCTTTAGAATTTCTTCACATATCAATCTGTATTCAAAACCAATCTTTTTGGTTGAAAAAGAGGTAAGATTATCACAAAGTACTCTGGGTAGAAAAGAAGTAGGAGATACTTCGGTACTCTTTGCAACTCTCTCTCATCACCAATCCCAAAACACTTCCGGCTTCCTCCCTCTACCCCCCACAAGCTTTTTTTCATGTTGTGCCTTTGCCTGGAAATCCCTCGAATTGTTATCTTTTTAGCTCAGTTAAACATGCCAACTCCTTCATGCAGCCATGCATAGTGACAATTTTGTCCAACTTTAGGTTCACACAGAATTTTGTTTAAAATGCTTTTGAGCTGTCCTCTTCTGATTAAAATATTTGTATACAGGGGTTTGTACACCTACATCACGAGATTCTTGTTAGTTTTTATTTCCTCCACACATTTAGCAAAGTGCCTTTCACCTAACAGATTCTCAATATGAAATTATTGAGTTAATTTCTAAATGAAAAGGAATGGCAAAATATTAGAATAAAGCTATATTATAATAGTGAAAAGCTTCAGAAACTTAAAACTGATTAGAGCCTCAACTTGAGTCTAGGGTGTGTGCATGTGTGTACATTTATACATTATACATTATATATATAATGTAAATATATGTTATATTATATATATGTACATGTGATGTACATTGGTATTTCATTTCCTTTAGCATTTCCATAAATTACTGTTGTCACAATTTGGGTTTACTTTTTTTTTTAAGATTTTATTTATTTATTTGACAGAGAGACAGAGAGAGAGGGGACACAAGCAGGGGGAGTGGGAGAGGGAGAAGCCGTCTTCCCGCTGAGCAGGGAGCCTGATGCGGCCTTGATCCCAGGAACCTGGGATCATGACCCAAGCCGAAGGTAGCCACTTAACGACTGAGCCACCCAGGCACCCTTGGGTTTATATATTTATTTATTTTTAAAGATTTTATTTATTTGAGAGAGAGAGAATGAGAGAGAGAGAGCATGAGAAGGGGAAGGGTCAGAGGGAGAAGCAGACTCCCTGCCTAGCAGGCAGACCGATGAGGGACTCGAACCCGGGATTCCAGGATCATGACCTGAGCCAAAGGCAGTCGCTTAGCCAACTGAGCCACCCAGGCGCCCTGCCCTTGGGTCTATTTTTATAATAAACTCAGATAAGACTCTGAGAGACTTACCTGAAAGAACTAAGAGATCTTAGTGATGGCAAACTATCATATATACCTAGTATTTTATCTGTATAGTTAGTGGAAGTGTACCCTAATTATCCAGTTCTGATTAAGAATTAAACCCTACAGTGACTGATGTGAAAATTTGAACATGAGAAGTGATAGAAAATACAAGGAGAAGAAACAAGGAAGAAATTTCAGTGTTTAACATAGCTTTTACTTTAAGTTAAAAATGTGCTTGCATATTTCCATTTTAAAATATTTCCTTGATGGATTGAATAGTTTGAACTTTGGAAGTGAGATAAACCACATAAAATAATTGTTTAGATGACAAGTACCATGAATGAATTATTTCTTACTAATAATGTGATATACTTCTTCCATTCAAAGATATTAATATTAATCCTTTCATTATGCAAGACTTTTTCCAGCTACAGCATTCCATTTAACATACCCATCTATTTCCATATGAACAGGGATCTGTGCTAATTTTACACTAATTCTTAAGATGAATAATTGAGATATTGGATGCAATGCCTCAAAACTCTGAATCTTGTTTGGTGTTTGAAGTAACAAGTCCTGAGCCATGAGTTAATCAAGAAAACTATACATAGGTCTTCATTAACATACTAAGAATCAGCCTACCAATAAAGAAATCACTGAACATGCACATTTAATGGTGTAAAATTCAATCACACTTAACTTAGCCTGAAAATATCAGTATCTTAATAATTCCTTGTATTTATATAGACTAGAACCTTTCCTGTGGAGAAAGCAAAGTTCTTTTGCATATCTTCTTTGATTAACCACATTTAAGAGAAGATGCCATTATCCACACTTGACAAAATATCAAAAAGGTGAAGTAACTCAGCCAAGGTCACACTACCAGAGAGAAATATAAATGAGCTCTAGACGTCTTGGCTGCAATTAGCACTCTCCTAAAGCTAGAAATAAACAGGGCAAAATATATTTCTATACTTGGACACCTCCAAGATATGATAAGGTCTCGGTTGGTCTCACCAACATCTGCCTCCCTCCCAGTGCTGTATGTGATGAATAAGGAAGTGGAAAAAGCGATGAAGGAGGCACCTGATAGGAGTTTTTGATTCTGGAAAAGGAATTAACTGGAAACCAGAGATTTTTCTATGTGTGCAACTATTGTGAGCTGTGGCTTAGTCATAAACATTTCATAGCATGGTTCAAAGTTTGCTGTAACATGATCCTTCAGGCACAAAGCACCCATAGTGACATGGACTCCTTTGGAAATGGTAAAGGAAACAGCCTGCCGTGGAGACGGTTCTGGGGAGCCCCAGGTGCTGGTTAATAATGGAATGGGTAGGAGAAGAAGTCTGAAAGGGAGGCAACATTGACAGAGTTGTTTTAGGCTCTTGACATGACCCTAATTCTTCCTTGGCTCTAATTTTGAGGTTTGGTTGGTACTTGTATCTAGGTAGAGAGTGCCAGATAACAAAGAAAGAAAGATAGAAAAGGGGAAAAAAAATAGGGAAGGGAAGCATGGACTAGAAGTTAGGGTTGATACTAATTCTGGATTAGACGATACAAGCGCATCTGCCCTCATTCCTGTGCCATGTCCTATGACACTGGAAGTGAAACCCATTTGCTATCTGGGACTAGATGTTCTTTAGAAATCCTTGTAGTTATATCATTGTCTTCTCCTGCTTAAGTAAAGAGCTTTAAAAAAGTATAGAACGATAAAGTTTATTTTCCACATGCTGTATTCTGTTAATTGCCCTCCCTGAATGCATAGAAGTGTGGATTTCTTTCTTAAGAGATAAGAGAAGTTAAGTCCTACAAAGTCATCTCAACAGCAATAGGTAAAAGGGCAAGATGTCCTCTATTTAGATATGTCAACAACAAAGCTCACAGAGAACGTGAACTGACTGATTCAACATGTTTCCAGAAGAGAAAGGTATATTAGAGTCCTGAAGAAAACAAGGCTGAGAAAACTTTGCCCATAAATCAGCAATTACTGGTAGTTAGTCAATATCACAGGTTTGATAAAGTGCCAGAGCCCACTAATGGTATGAGAACATTAAGTCTTTGGTCACAAAGTCACAGCAAGACCTTGCTCAGATTTACTTTGGAGCTGTCTGGGCTTGGAGCTGTTGCTGTGAATAACAAATCTGATGTTTTTCTTATGCCCTTATTTCCCTGCTGCACTTGAACTGGGTGAAAACAAAGCCAGAATGGAGCGGAACAGCAGCTGGAGACATGACACTACTGGTGGAGAACTTTGACATACAGAAAGTGAAATTGGCCAAGCTCATGCAGCGCTGGTATATGCCAGAATTTTATCCCCCAAACTATTCTAATTTTGGCTGCTGGCTTTCTCAATTACCTTGCAAGGTGGGTTTGCCACAGTCTCCTGAGACTTAAGAGATGCCCACTTACGCCAACACGTCATAGATTTTTCTCTTGTATTTGCCCTATCAGTAAAACAGAAAGGGAATATACATTATTTATCCTTATTCTGAAGGAAATCTAAAGCCATCAAAAGAAGTCAACACAAATGTTCAACAAGATTCTATCCATTTACTTTATTCGAGTCACCATTGACATTGAGGTATTGCTTTGTAACATGAGTACCTGCTCATGGTAAGCCCTCATGTTGAGATAAAGTACTCCGCAGGGAAATGGCCTAGAGCTTTCTACCGGAAGTGGATTGCAGGGTTCAGCAGCATCTAGATCATCTCGGAGCTTGTGATTCGTTCAGAACTCGGCTCCACCTATAATGAGAATTACATTTTAACATGATTTCCAGAAGATTCATAGACACATTAAAGGTTTTTTTTTTAATTGGATAAATTGGACATGTAACATTGTGTGAGTTTAAGGTGTGCAACGTGTTGCTTTGGCTCATTTATATATTGTAATATGATGGTCAATGTAGCAAAATTTATCCCATTATATAATTATGGTATAACATTATTATCTATATTCATGACACTGTGCATTAGATCTCTATGGTTTCTTTACTACCTGTTACAAGTTTGTATCCTTGAACACCAGAATTTGAATCCTCCCCACTCCATTCCCTGGTAACAATATTTGATATTTTTTTCCCCCTACAGGTTTAACTTTTTAAAAATTCCATATATAAGTGAGATTATACAGTACTTGTCTTTCTATGTTTGACTCATCTCACTAAGCATAATGTGCTCGAAGCCCTTTCATGTTGTCACAAATGAAAAAATATCTTCCTTTCTCATGGCTGAGAAATAGTCCATTGCACATTAAAGTTTTAGAAGTATTGGCCTATAGAACTTCTACCATTTTTACCTAAATTGTATTTGTCAGGTATTCCATATAAAAGAATGCTTGCTTGGATTCTGTCTGTAGTTGGAGGCACAGACAAAATTGGAATAGAAAAAAACACCAAGCACAATTTGTATGTGAACTCCAACTCTCAGTCTAAATGAACATCAGTTATTAGTGGAAGAATAAAATACTAATATTGCCCATAGAAATATTAAGGTGGCTCCTTCCAATTTCAAAATATGACCTTCAAAGAAAGTAGATCATAGACTCATCTGAATCTCAAACACTTGTGTTTGTTCTCTAAAGAGGTACTTCTGAGTGATTGCATTAAACTTGTTTTCCAGCTGCACTAAAGGCTATGGAAAAATATTCACTATTAGGGAAATAGGACATACAAATATGAAATTAGCTCAAGACATCTCATCCCATAAGCTAGTCCAACAATATATGAATAGCAATCTACTTAGTAAATAGTAAATAAAGTGCCCAGTTCCATAAAAGATCGATCCCAACTGACCATCGTTAAATCTTGTCTGGCCCATCTCCAAGTTGTTTGTGCTGTCTTGGCAGCCAGAGGCGTTCCCAGGGGGCAGGAGGCCAGGAGGCGGGCGGAAGGAGGAACGCTGCCAGCAGGCCATCCTGGCTGCTCACCCTCCTCTCTTACTGACTTGCTCTATGAGTCATTTGATTTGGAAGAAAAGACCCCTACTCGAAAGCAATCAAATCTCTTGCCATTAAAGGCTGAAATGATAAGCAAGGAAAAAACTAGCTAGAGGAGAGTATATAATAGAGAGCTTTGTCTTCAGTAACATTCTGAGAACATATTGAAGAAAAGTCAATTTCTTCTCAAAATTTTGGGAACTTTCTACCAATTTATAACGTGGGGGCTGGGGGAGGCAAGTCATTAGTAAATTTATTTTCTGTTTCTTTTTTAAATGACTTTGAAATAGAGGAATTTTTCCCAGTAAGGGACTATGAGGAATAGAACCAAACAGTTGGGGTATCTCAAAAATTATATATATATATATATATATATATATATATATATTTAAGATTTATTTATTTATTTGAGAGAGAGAGAGAGAGAGCATGAGCAGGGGTGGGGGACTGGCAGAGGGAAAGTAGACTCCCCACTGAGAAGGGAGCCCATTTAACCAACTGAGCCTCAGGTGCTCCTTAAAGAATGATATTTAAAGCTGTGCTTTTAGAGAGCTTTCTGCCAGATTACCTTTGCTCTTTCACATAACACCCATGGGAGATGCAGAAATGCTGGATGAAAGAAGTGCATCAGCAAAGGGTACTGGTTTGGGGATGCTTTACAATAAAGTTTCAGCAATTGTAAAGATTTCATTTTAAATCATACTTAATATATAATTCTTGAGTCATTTGTATTTTCTATATACATTTGATTACTCATATTAACTAAATGGGGAACATATTTATGGCTCAATAACAAAAATAGGATGCACTTGTTTGCATTCCAAAGGATTTGGGCTACCTGGAAAATGGTATTTTCATTCTTTGTTTTAAATACACAGATTATATTACAGTGGGGAAGGGACGTTCACTGTTGTTAAGGGCACAAATAAATGGGTGAATGATGAGTGTTTATCTGGATGACCCAGTCCCCTCGAATCTTCCACTAAGGACTGAATTATATGGAACATTAATATGGAAACTCTCAGGTATTTGTTTTACCTGTGTTGACAGAAAACCTTTGCTTTTTTTCTATTGATTGCCGTGTCACTCTGTGAATAGACCACAGGGTTCTGTCTAACACACATACATAAGAACTCTTTCAAAAGCATCTTCACTTAAAAAAAGAAAAAGTAAGAAGAAACCAGATTGTAGCCTCAATTGGCTTTACTTGAGACCCTGCCCATGAGCGTCATTTTTGTGGCTGCGTTTTCCATCCTCCTAGGAGCATGGGCAGGAAGTTACTTCAGGAAGAGGTCTGTTTTGTCCTTTGTATCTAGGTGGTCGTTCTCCAACATTATTTTCAACCACCGACAATGTGTGTGTGTGTGTGTGTGTGTGTGTTTTAAGATTTATCTATTTATTTATTTGAGAGAAAAAGAGAGAGAGAGAGAGAGAGAGTGAGGATAGCAAGCAGGGGGAGGGCCAGAGAGAGAGAGATAGAGAGAGAGAGAAGCAGACTCCCTGCCAAGCAGGGCGTCCAACTCAGGTCTGGATCCCAGGACCCTTGGTTAATGACCTGAGTCAAAGATGCTTAACTGTCTGACCCACCAGGCCCCAACCACAGGCAATGTTTTATTTATTTAATTTATTTATTTTTAAAGATTTTATTTACTTATTTGACAGAGATCACAAGTAGGCAGAGAAGTAGGCAGAGAGAGAGAGAGAGAGGAGGAAGCAGGCTCCCTACTGAGCAGAGAGCCCAATGTGAGGCTCAATGTGGGGCTCAATCCCAGGACTTAAGGGTCCTGAGCGGAAAGCAGAGGCTTAACCGACTGAGCCACCCAGGTGCCCCCACAGGCAATGTTTTATTAATGTTTAGTTATGATCCAAGCTACAGGAAAAGGAATAAGTAAATGATCCAAGCTATAGGAGGAGGAATAATACAAGACAAAACAGCACAGACATTGTGAGTTTGAAAAGTTTTTATTTTTAAATATATCTTAAAAGTACTTTTAAAAGTATTTCAAGATAACCTTTCTAAGCCTGTGTAAATTCAGTCTAAAATTTTATCAGATTATTTTAAACCAACGTGCTGATTTGTAGTTAGTATTCACTTATCAAACATAATAGAAGTCTATTGAAACTGCAAATTGGGAGACCTAATTCAAGTCCTGGTTTGCCAGCAACTTGCCCTAAGTCTTTGGAAAAATTACCCAGTCTTTCCAGGCTTTTCTCTCCTCTGGTGACAATTGAAAGGAATAGACTAGAATGAATGTGAAAGTTCTATTCTGAAATTTTGTGCTGGAAAGATTCAATTTCTTATCTTTCACATGTTTTAATAAATATTAATAATATTCATACATTTGCATACTACTTTATAGCTCACAAAGTGCTTTCACATATATGCTGTCTTTTAAATCCCTCCAGTGCCTATGAGTTAGGCACATTTCACAGAAGGGAGAACAAGCTCAGAGAAGTTGTAACTTATCCAAGATCACAGAGTTACTTACATAGCAGAGCTGGATAGACAGGTCTTCCTACTCCCAAGTTCGATTTTCTTCTACTGTATTCAGGGTACTTCAAGGTTATGGTAATAGGACTAGCTAAGTTTCTGTTAAATCAGAAAGTAATGTGATATATTTTTTTTAAAAAAAGAACCCTCTGGATGTAAAGCCAGAGAACCAGGTGTCATTGAGAGTCTGACAGTATGATTTGGAGAAGTCAATCTCTCCGAGCCTTAGTTTCTCCATCAATAATACAGGCATTGGGATTACATGAATTTGGGGTGGACTTTTGGCTTAGAAATGTTATTTTGTTTCACAGTTAGGGCTGTGACTGTTTCTAGGTGAATATCGTGGTAGATTAATATTAAAATAGAATGTGTTATAGACTCTAAGAGGTTCAAAGAAGTGTACCAAGAGATCACTCCTATCGGCTCTTATTCATGCTCCTTGGCCACTGGGATATTAAAACCTTGGACTTACATTATTTTTTTTTAAAGATTTTATTTATTTATTTCACAGAGAGAGATCACAAGTAGGCAGAGAGGCAGGCAGAGAGTGAGAGAGAGAAGCAGGCTCCCTGCTGAGCAAAGAGCCCGATGTGGGGCTCAATCCCAGGACCCTGAGATCATGACCTGAGCTGAAGGCAGCGGCTTAATCTACTGAGCCACCCAGGCGCCCCCTTGGACTAATATTATTGATGGTAAGCCACTTTACAACAAACTAGTTAACTTAAGATTTCACAATGAGGTAAATTATTTTGGCTGAGTTATGCAGAAAAGGTACAGAGTTGCATTTTCTGAGAGATCTTGACTTGACAGAAGACTTTACTTGGGAACCAATGATAGGAAACTAACGGAGTCATGGTGAAGACATTTTTGGTCCTCTTTGCCGTGTAAAGAGCATATGCTAGCTTCGCCTCCAATATAGTGTCTTATTGTCATGCATATGACTGAAAGTTTATAATTGGTACACATTTCATTTTAAGATAAAGACAAATCACTTGAAAACAGTGGAGGGTATAATGGTGAGTGTTTTAAGAGTTAGAGACAAAGAAGAGTTTTGAACCTGGTCCTTCTTTGTCCGCCTCCCCATCTGAGTAGAACATTGTAACTTTTGAAGCGAACATAGAATGGATCATAACCAGCTTGCTGAGCTGGTTCTTTATGCACAATTAAGCTTTGTTGGGACTTTCTTTATTTGTAATAGTGCTGTTACAGCGTGGGATGCTATTCAGCTCCAAACAACATTCCATTTAATAACTAGGCATTAGTTCACCCATTAAATCAGCACCATCACTAACTGATAAGTATCGCCCTTTTTCCTTGGCCCCACTTGGCTCTTCTGCTCAGTCAATGAAGCATGGCAATGCTATGACACTTGGGATGAGAAGCTTGGAGGGAGGGTAGATTGAGCAATGATGACCAAAATTCAGTCTAGTCACAGAAATGGAACTTTGCCCTAGTCTTTCCCTTTCCTTAAATATAAACTTACACACTTTCTGTGTGAACCTGGTGATTCACAGACCTGTGCCCCTGGGGATAAAAATATATTATATGTTTATAAAAAATAAAAAAATTAAAAAAAAAACCCTTACACACTTTCCAAGAAGCACTTTTAAGTATCTTTAAAAAAAAAACAACTAAACCAAAACACTAAACAAAATAAATAATAGCACCAACTGCTATATCTCAACTATTATATCTATTCACCAAGGAGATGAAAAGGTATGGAGGGGGGCATTCAAAAGATATGCAACAAAACATATAAATAAGAATGTTCTTAACAGCCTTGTCTATGATAATCAAAACAAAAAACAGCTCAGTGTCCATCAGGAGTAGAACAAATAAGTTACAATGTATTTATACGTTAGAAACTACCACTACACCCAACAGCATGAACAGCTCTCACAGACCTAATGTTGAGAGAAAGAAGCCAAATTGTAATGTATGAATCCAACTATGTAAAAGCAAGAACCACTCTGGTATTAGAAGTCAGAGAAATGGTTACCTTTGGTGGGGAGTGAAAGAGTTTTAAGAAAATAAGTGTGGGGCTTCTGAGTGCTAGTAATTATCTATGTTTTGATCTAAGTGGTGAATACATGGGTGTGTTTACTTTTCATCAAACTCTACATTCATATTTTGTGTTCTTTTCTGACTATATTTATACCTTAAGAAAAAAATTATTTCAAAATTATTTATTTCAAAAATTAGAAATGAGAAAATTTTTTTTAGTTAGCCTGGGTCTCAGTGCCCTAAAGGCATCAACTCATAAAAAGCAGGCAATCATAAGAGCAGGTTTTATTTATGTATTAATAAATTAATTTAGTTGTAATTCACTTTTGATTTTAGAATAGACTTGGGATTTTCAGAAAAGTCACAGTGGTGGTACAGAAGGTTCTATATACCACTCATCCATTTGCCCCTTATTTCTTAACATCATATATTGTAATAGACGCCAACATTAGTATATCACTGCTAACTAAATTCCATTCCTATTTCACTAGTTTTCCCACTAACATCCACTTCACATTTGAGGATCCCATTCAAAATACCATGTTACATTTAGTGGTCCTAACACCCAAGTTCGCATCAGGTCTGTGACAATTTCTCAGTTTTTCTTTATTTGTTTTGTTATAGTTTTTCCATTAGCTAGACAGTTTGTTCAGGTATTTTGTAGGTTTTGCTGGGTTTTCTAATGTTGTCTCAAGGTCAGACTAGGTTTATGGGTTTTGAGAAAGATAATTATGAAGTGTCTTTCTCATCACACCATTATCAGGGTGCATGCTATCAACTTGGTTTGTCACTGATGGTGTTAACTTTTATCTGGCCAATGTAGTGTTTACCAGGTTTCTCCACAATAAAGCTACTTTTTCCTCCCTTCCATGTTCTCTGGAAGCAACTCACTAAGGTGCCCACCCTCAAGGAAAATTGAGGATTAAGCTTCAAGTCCTTTTTAAAATGTCCAGTTTTGGAGATGCCTGGGTGGCTCAAGCATCTGTCTTTCATTCGGGTCATGATCCCCGAATCCTGGGATGGAGCCCCGGATCAGGCTCCCTGCTCAGTGGAGAGCCTGCTTCTCTCTTTCCCTCTGACCCTTACCCCTCCACTTGTGTGCTCTTTCTCTCTCTCTCTCTCTCTCTCTCTCTCGGTCTCTCACATTATTAATCTTAAAAAGAATCTTGAAAAAAAAAAACAACCAAACTGCTTTAAAATGTCCAGTTTTGCATGCAATTTATGCTGCACATTACATTCTTTTTATAAGTATCTAGTTTTGCATACCATTTTTATTGCACATCATCTATCAGTTCAGTTCATATATATAATTTATAAATATTTTTATTATTTTCCTCTTTAGGGGCAACTAGGTAACAAGTAATGTGTTAACGTCTCTTCATTATTCAATGTTTTTCCATTTCATTAGCAATCTTGTAATGAGATCAGTATAATGCAAACTTTAAAAAGTTGATATTGTATCTACTGAAAATAAATAAAAGTAACTGAGTAAGGGAGACATGAGAGCATCTGTTTCATGAGGCATCAAGGCCACGGTTTCCATACGTGAGGGAAAAGAGTTTGCAGGACGGTTTGTATCTGGAGCAGAAGACGTTTGCAAACTCCGTGAATTACGCCTCTAGAGCACCTAGAATTTATTTTCCACTTTTGCTCTGAGGACCTTATCACCCATAATCCCTATGCATTACCTGACCCACCAACTCTGGACAGCAAAAGCCCTAGCAGGACTACGCTACAGATGGCAAGCTGGTGCGAGGAACGGATTATTCCCGCAGTGGATTTCAACCACTGCCCGGTGGGCAGTAACTGGGCAATTTGTAGGGCACGACTGGGGCTGGGAAGTCAGTAGGAAGCTCCTCCCCTCCGCCGAGCGCCGGACTCCAGCGAGAGCGGCGCTCCGCCTCCCCTCTGGCCCCGCCCCTCCCCTGGCTCGGCCCCGCCCCTCCTCGCGGTCTTTGCGTGTTCCTTCCGGGTCGCGCTGGGCCGGCCTCGCCGCTGGCGCGCCGCAGCGCGGGACTCTGGGGGCCGCCCCCGCGCCGGCATCTCCCGGTGCCGCCTGGGTCGGTGGTGAACCCCACGGCGTGCACCTCTCCCGGACCCTGCAGGGTACGGCCCTTCCTTTACTTTTTCCTCCTGCGGGTCTCCGTCTTCCTCCTTCGGCGCTGGGGCGGGGCCGGGCCGGGGCGGAGCGCCGTGCTTGGGGGAGCCTGGGCGCGGGGCGGAGGTTCCCCACCGGTCGCCCCTCCCCCCGAAGCCCGCGCCGCGCTTTCGGAGCTTGCTGGGCACCTGCGAGCGGCTTACGTGCCTTGGGTGCTGCTTCTCTGCCCCGCTCTGCACGGCGTGAAGCGTTGTCCCGGCGTCCACCCTGCCCGGGGTTGTTTACATCGCGCTGTCAGCGGGCCGTGCTGACCCCGCAGTCCCGCGTCGGCCACCTGCCCGCCTGTGTACTTGTTGCTCCTGTGCGTGTCGCCTTGGTTTCCCCTGGCATCGTTGGTGTTTAACTGACCAGGCCCATGTCTTCAGGACTGCAACAGGATACCGGCAGCAGCCTTGGCCTCTGTGTTTAAGGGTGCCCTTAGAGTGTAGTGTTGATGGTGACCATCCCCGTGGCCTCCTAGTCAACATGCTTACAGTGGGGGTGGTTTTGGATTGTCTAGATGGTTCCCAAAGGTTTATTGCCACATAGCCTCGGGATGCAGTCACTCATTGAAAGATACGAATAAATAGAAGGTCAAGGTGATAAAAACCCGTGGTCAGGTAGAGGCGTTGGCCTTTTGCCCTGGAGGGTTCAACACCATGCGTGGTGATCTTGTTTGTTCCAATTCGTTTGAGGGCAAACAAGCTGCCCTTACTGCTTCCTGGCGTGCAGTCTTTGGTTTCAGGCACATTTTATCCTTAAAAAGCTCTCTTGATGCCTCTGTAGTTCTGTACTATATATTATACCTGTTGGTTAAGTAAAGGGAGGTTTTCTTAATACATCAACTATCCAACAGTTCTTTATTCGATACCTAGTTACTGGGGAAAGAGCACCCTTGTCTTCCTCGTGGCAACGTGCATCACTCTGTGGTAGGCACTCTCTAACTCCTCATTGAATTGGATCCTACTTTTCATATCTCTTTTGAGTATCAACTTTTTAGACTGTCTCAAATTTTGGCTTTTCTGAATCCTGCAATATCCCGCGCTTCTCTTCTGTTACTGACTTGAAAATCGGAGAGGTCATCTCTATGGAAAATGGTTAATTTCTTCTTTATAATGCTGTGATCGAGTAAATGCACTTGTAGTACTGTGTACATGGAATTTTAAAATATTGTTAACTACTGCCTCATCATCATGATTTTCCTGTGATCAACATTCTGTCTTAACTTTGCGTAGCTAACTTTGATGTCTTCTCAGACTTTTTGCCACATGAACTGTAATATATATCCACCTGTTTTCTTTTGGTGCTTTTAATGATTTTAGTCTTCATCCAAAAGTCTTTAACCTACCTCAAGTATATTTTAGTGTGAGAAATGAAGTAAGGTGCTTCCCCCCACTGACCCCATCATCATTTGTTGGATTCTGTTTTTCCCTAACGATAGCAAATACTCTATTTATCCAAGGTCCTGATTCTTGTGTATGGTAAGGACGTTTTCTGAACTGCTCGTCAGTGATCTCTGGCTTCTTGTGCTGATACCATGCTGCTTTTCTTACTCTAGCTTTATAATGTGTTGAATGTCTGTTGATTCAAACAGTATCTGGTATGTCGTAGACCACTAAACCCCACTTAATGGGGTTAAATTGATTTCCTTACCCACTTCTGTCTTTCTATTTATTTTAAAAGATTTTATTTATTTATTTATTTAGAGAGAATGTCAGCAGTGGGGAGGGGCAGAGGGAGGAGGAGAGAGAAGGTTCAAGCAGACTCTGCAATGAGCACAGAGCCGAACGTGCAGAGCAGGGCCTCTGTCCCCAAACCCTGAGATCATGACCTGCGCCAAAATCAAGAGTAGAATGCTCAACCGACTAAGCCACCCAGGTGTCCTTACCACTCGCCTCCTCCTACCCCTTTGAAGTTTCTTGTCTATTCTTGAAATTATTATTTTTTCTAGCTAACCTATTTCATGGTGCGTTGATTCATTAACCATTGCTAAATAAATCCCTTCTCTTGGTACCTCAGAACCTGCCATGTAGAGTTGCTCCTCAGAGTTGTACATAGAAAAGCAGCTGTTCAAAATCTGCATGCCCTTTAACTTTGGATTGTGTTATTAGTAAGTGTAGTGTGTTTTTCCTCAGCTATGACTCAGGACTTTCTGTACCTTGTTTCTAAATGCCCATAGAAGTGAAACCCAGGATAGCCCCTTGTCCATTTCTACTTCACCATTGCAACTGGATGTCTTAAATGTAATGAATTTTCAAGTGCTGCCATTACAGATGCTTAGAAACTTTATTAGATTATAAAAAAGATATCTACATTCTTCAAAAAAAATTTCAAGTAATACAGAAGTAGCTAAAGGAAAAAATGAAAGTGTTATATGCCCACCTGGTCTATAACCCCATTTCCCAGGGATCATCATTAATCATTTGTTCTTCCAGACACTAAAAATACATGTGTATCAGTGTACATCAGTGTATATTTGCTTCATAAATGGCAGTGTACTATATAGAATTTTTTATAACTTCCAGTTAGTAATAATTGATGAACATCTTTCTGTGACAGCGCATGTAATATTATCTTTTGAAAGTCTTTCTGGTATTTCAGTGAGAAATAACCTAAAATTTATTTAACTGATTCCCTGTTGATATTTAAGCGGTTTCAGATTTATTTCTATTGCAGAATAGAAATTTAAGCTATTTCAAATTTATTTCTGTTACAGAATAGAAATTTATTTCTGTTATTCATTTTGTATGTGTATTTTAGCACATTTGTTTATTTCCTCGGTGCAAATGCTTAGACAAGCAATTGCTAGGTCAAAGGCTACCTACATTTTAAATTATGATAGATTGTGCCATCTTGCTCTTGAAAAGGTATTGGAAGAGTCAATTTATACACTGTAAGAATGCTGTTGCTGCCGTATCATTGCCATGGATTGTCACAGATCTTGAGATTTTACCCTACTAGCAAGGCAACAGTTTCATGTATACTGGCAAAAGACATGAGACTCCAGGGCCAGAGACAAGGCACAGCAACAACAGTAGCCAGAGTATTCTCATTTTCTTGTGCTGCTTCCTTGAACCCCACTTTCTGCTGGGTGAATTGGTAAGGATGAGATGACTTAAGCACACACAGTAGATTAATTACAGGACAGGAACCCTGAGTTTAGGGAACCCAAATCTTCCATAATGGGCTGCAAATAAACTCACCTAAACTTTGTCCTAGGGAGAGGCATTATATTTATTATGCTGGATAATAAACAAACCTGCCCTCTTCTCCAAAGGGAAACCTCACTTTATCTACCATTGATGTTTGCTAAATATAGACCTCCTTGAAAAGATAGTCTGGAACAAAGGCTATCAGTGCCCCACTTAAAAGACATGCAGAAACATGAGAGACCTGTGAAGAATTATATCGAGGTGATACAGTCATTTTTTACATTTTAGTAATTTTATGGATGAAAAATGCTGGATTTTTTTTTTACTGTTTTAATTTTGCATCTTCTTTGTTTATTGATGGAGTTAAATATCTGTAAATTAAGGTCATTTGCATCTTTTGTAACTTACATGTTCATCATCTACTTAGTTTTCTGCTGAAGTGTTTCTCTTTGTCTTACTGCTTTGTAATAGCTCTTTACATGTAGTGGCTACTAGTGACTTGGCATACCATTTGATAGTATATTTTTTTCTTAGTGCATTCCTTTAATGCTTTTTCTGGGAAATTTTGCTTTACAGAAATTTTTATAACACTTATGTTGTCAGTTCTATTATTCTCTGCCTTTATGAATGCTAAGTTTCTACCCCAAGATTATTAAAATACTTTGTACAAATTTCCCTAATTGGATATTTTGTATCATTAATTTAGATGAAGAATGGTTGCTATGATAATATTCCAAATTTATTTTTCTAAATATCTGAACATTTTTCTGAAACATTTTTTAAATTTTTAAAATAATTTTTAATTTTTTAATTAACATATAATGTATTATCAGCCCCAGGGGTACAGGTCTGTGAATTGCCAGGTTTACACACTTCACAGCACTCACCATAGCACATACCTTCCCCAGTGTCCATAACCCAACCACCCTCTTCCTAACCTCCTCCCGGCAACCCTTAGTTTGTTTTGTGAGATTAAGAGTTTGTCTCCCTCCCGATCCCATCTTGTTTCATTTATTCCTTTCCTACCCCCAAGCCCCCCACATTGCCTCTCAACTTCCTCATACCAGGGAGATCATACGATAATTGTCTTTCTCTGATTGACTTATTTCGTTCGGAGTAATAACCTCTAGTTCCATCCAGGTCATCGCAAATGGCAAGATTTCATTTCTTTTGATGGCCGCATAGTATTGCATTGTGTATATATATCACATCTTCTTTATCCATTCATCTGTTGATGGACATCTAGGTTCTTTCCATAGTTTGGCTATTGTGGACATTGCTGCTATAAACATTCATGTGCACGTGCCCCTTTGGATCACTACATTTGTATCTTTAGGGTAAATACCCAGTAGTGCAATTGCTGGGTCATAGGGTAGCTCTATTTTCAACTTTTTGAGGAACCTCCATGCTGTTTTCCAGAGTGGTTGCACCAGCTTGCATTCCCACCAACAGTGTAGGAGGGTTCCCTTTTCTCTGCATCCTCGCTAGCATCTGTCATTTCCTGACTGGTTAATTTTAGGCATTCTGACTGGTGTGAGGTGGTATCTCTCTAAAACATTTTTTTTTTTTTTTTATAAGCCATCCTTTCCCTGTCGTTTTTCCTGACACATTAATTATACTATATTATTTTTTTCCCTCAAAATTGACAAATCAGTAAGCAAAATAGATTCGTTTTCTACTGTGATTATGAATTTGGTTGAATTCATCCTGTGTGTAATTGTTTGCATTTTCATCTTACAAAATATAAAATATCCTTTTTGCCTTGTTTAATGATTTTTTAAAAGATTTTATTTATTTATTTGACAGACAGAGATCACAAGTAGGCAGAGAGACAAGCAGAGAGAGAAGGGGAAGCAGGCCCCCCACTGAGCAGAGAGCTCGATGCGGGGCTCCATCCCAGGACCCTGGGAACATGACCTGAGCCGAAGGCAGAAGCTTTAACCCACTGAGCCACCCAGGCGCCCCTGTTTATTGATTTTTACCTTGGCGTCTACACTGTCTGATATTACTGTTGCCATACCTGTCAGTTTTCTGTGTGTCAGATCCTTATTCCTCGTATGTTTCGTTTTTCCACATCATTTTGCTTTACTTGCCTCTTTTAAACATCAAACATCATATAGCTGGACTTTTATTTCTCTCCCTAGTCTTCCCTCCTCCTAATATTAAAGTTCGTTTATTTTCTTGCATTTTTAAACTTTTTTTAAGAAAGATCATTATGGGGGTGCCTAGGTGGCTCAGTCTGTTAAGCGTCCGACTTTTGATCTTAGGATTTAGGCTCAGGTCCTGACCTCAGGGTCATGAGATCAAGCCTCACATTGGGCTCTATGCCCTCCCTCTGGAAAAAAAAAAAAAGATAATTATAGATTCACATGCAATTATAAAAGATAATACAGAGAAGTCCTATGTATACTTCATCTAGTTACCAACTGTGGTAACATTTTGCATAATTATAGTACAGTATTATACCCAGGAAATTGACATTGGTAAAATCTATAGACCTTGTCCAGATTTCATGACTTTTACATGCACTTGTGTGTGTTTGCATTTAATTCTTTGCAATTTTATGTAGATCTTGTGACTACCACCATAGTCAAAATACAGAACATTTTCATTACAAAGATCCCTTGTCCAAAGACTTTATCTTTTAATAGGAAAATTTAAAAAAAGGTAAATATTTACCTTTTAACCTTTTTTTCTTTCCCTTACAAGTTCAGAAATTCTAAAATCATCTGTAACTGTTCCCTTATACCTCCATTCAGTAATGTGAGGCTGTGACTCCTTGTTTTCCCTACATTCTTAGTTTTATTGATTTGATTTCTTTTTTATATTACTTGTGTTTTTGCCCTTAACCATCCTTTTCATCTTCACCAATACTGTGTCTGTAAAGATTTAAATTTGACTTCAGGTCACTAGTTACTTGAATATTGCATCTTTCCCTTTTAAAAATATTTACTTTCCTTTCTTTGGTTTTTGACTGGAATACGGTCTTGAATATTTTTTAAGAAGAGTTACAGGAAGTATGTTTGCATGTCCAGAAATATTTTTCATTGTATTATTTATTTTTCTATGTGAATAAGAGTTTGAGTCAGTTTTTTTCTTTAGAATTCCTGAAATAGTACATTAATTTTTAGCATTTCCTTAACTTTCCTTCAGCTTCAGTCTTTCACATTGATTTTATATAGGCAGTAGGTTTCTTGCATCTGTCTTCCAAGTTACTTACACTTTTTTTCATTTAAATTTTGAATTTGGCTACTGTATTTTTAATGTCAAAGACCTTAAAATTTTTTTAAATTAGTTTCTCCATGTTATGTGAATCCTATGCTCTATTAATTCACACTAAAGATAACAATTATAATTTTAAAACTATCCTCCTATTCACTCACTTTTATTGGAGACCATTTGCTCTAATGGCTCAAACTGTTTCCTTATTTTTAAGATAGGTAATTCTATTTCTACATACAAATGCAGATCTGTGTTGGCTGATTTGTTCCTGGCTGGGTTTCTATGTGAAGTCATGAAGGTCACTTCATGTTCTCTCCTCTAGACAGGTAGTTCCCTAAAGCCAGGTGAGTGGAAGGGCCTCTGTGACTGGGCTTTGTCTGGGACACAAAAATGGGCAGGACATGTCAACTAAGACGTATCTTTCAGAGTGTGCTGGTCAAGAACAGACTAATAAATAGGACCCCCATGATATAAGCCAACATGAAGATATTAAATCTTCAACTTGACTTTGTTTTGGTCCCAAACAAAGACTGAAATCAAAAGCATACAGAACAATTCTATCACCCAAGGAATTCCTTAGTGTGGGCCCATTTAGTCATGGAGGCAACCTATCTTTTCCTCTACCTCACTCACAATCACTGATCTGTTTGCCTTCCCTATAGTTTTGCCTTTTCCAGAATATCCTATAAATGAAGTTCTATAATATGTAGCTTTTGGTATAGCTTCTTTCACTTACAAAATCATTTTAAGGTTCATCTGTGCTATTTGCTGAATCAGTGGTTCATTCTGTTTTATTACTGAGTAATATTTCATTGTATGGATGTATGGTGGTTTATTCTTTCACCTGTTGAAGGACATCTTTCATGTTTCCAGATTGGAGTGATAATGAATAAATACATAAATATTTGTGTACAGGTTTTTGTTTGAAAATAGGTTTTCAGTGCTCTTGGATAAATAATGTAGGAGTGGAATTGCTAAATGGTTTAGTAAGAGTATGTTGAGCTTTATAATAAACTGACAAAGTTTTCCCAAGTGACTATACCATTTTTGCATTCCCACCAGGAGCGTTTGAGGCATCCAGTTTGGTATCATCTTAAAATTTCACTAATGTGCAATTAACTGTTCCCAGGTTTAAGGTATTAAATACTATCTGTTCTAGAATTTTTGAAATTATATTTGACATTGCTCTGAAGTAAAATGTTTGCAAGGATTCACAAAAATATGCCATAAAAGGGAAAAGATGATGAATTGGACTTAATAAAAATTGAAACGTTTTCTCTTTAAAAGATATTATCAAATAGATGAGAAACCAGGCACAGACTGGGAGAAAATATTTGCAAAATATATATCTGATAAAAAAACTTATATCTAGAATGTACAAAGAACTCTTACAACTCAATAATATGAAAACAAAAAAACCTGATTCTGAAAAATGGGCAAAATAGACATTTCACTAAAGAAGATACAAATGGCAAATAAAGATGTGAAAAAATGCTCCACGTCATTACTAGTCAATTGAGAAATGCAAATTTAAAACAAGATATTTACCACCCACCTCCTGGAATGGCTGAAGACTGACAACATTGACTATTGATGAGGATGTGGAACAACTAGAAGTCTCATATATTACTGGTAGAAATGTAAAATGTTGGCAGCCATTTTAGAAACACTTTGGCACAAGAAACAACCGAAATTTTTATCAACAGGTGAGTGGATATGTCCACATAATGGTTATGATTCTTCAGTAAAAAGGAACAAACTACTGATATATGTAACAGGGATAAATCTAAAGATAGGCTATGCAGAATAATCTAGACACAAAAGAATACACACATATTATTTCACTTACATGTAACTCAAGAATAAAGGACAATCTGGTTTATAGCAATGGGAAGCAAATTATTTTTTATTTGGTACAGGAAGTGGTTTGGTGATTGGGAAGGAGCAGCAATGAACCTTTGGGGTTGATGGTTTAAATTTTTTATTTTTTTTAAACATATATTTTTATCCCCAGGGGTACAGGTCTGTGAATCACCAGGTTTACACACTTCACAGCACTCACCAAAGCACATACCCTCCCCAATGTCCATAATCCCACCCCCTTCTCCCAAACCCCCTCCCCCCAGCAACCCTCAGTTTGTTTTGTGAGATTAAGAGTCACTTATGGTTTGTCTCCCTCCCAATCCCATCTTGTTTCATTTATTCTTCTCCTACCCACTTGAAGGAACCATTCTATATTTAGATTCTGGAATTGGTTACATTGGTATATGTCTTTGGAAACTCATTATACTGCACACTTAAAATGGAGTACATTTTTTTGGAATGTAAATTACACACTAAATTTAATAGTATTACACTATTTTAGTTAATTGCTCTTTTAGCACGAATGGTTAGCAGTGACATACCTATGATCTTGTAGTTGGATTTTTGTTAGGAAAACTAAGTGTAATATATTTCTGTAAGTAAAAGCTCTTTATTTTACTGTATAAAAATGTATACTTAGTATTTGAATAAAGTAAATTCAATATACTTTATGGTTTTAGTGGCTAGAGATATTTTTTTCTCTCTTCAGTGAGTCCATTAGAATTGCCCTTAGCCAACTATCCCTAATATTTTAGTGTTTAGTTAAATATATATTATATATCAGCCAAAGGTTTGGAGTTATTCTGAATTCACAATTCTTCCCATTCGAATGATGTATTCTTACCCATCATTAACAAGGGAAGAAAAGGTGAAATACAGAGAATATAGCATGGTGGTATCTTATCCAAGTTACTTTATATATCATGTGTGTTATTAGAAACAAGTCCTTCCTGTCATTTTGTGAGCTAGCACTTTCATCGGGAAGAGGGTTTTGAGGTCCATTGTATTAAATCACCAAACATCTGTCCCTACAGCTCTGTTTTTTAAAACAAAAAGAAAACATTGGCTCCTTGATTCGTTTCTTTCTCTACTAAAGTATGGTCATGAAATATTTCATAAGGTGAGATATGCTTGTTAAAGTTTAGCAAAGAAAGAGGGAGAGAACTAACCATTATCAGTATGTAGGTTAAATTGAGTCTAAATCTTCTCCCTTGTGTTCTGACAAGTTTGTTCCTGGTTTGACTTCTTGGGCACTCCTGACGTGGTCCTCACCATTTGTTCATTAATTCAGACAATGTTCTGAAATGCCCACTGTTGCCATCCTTTTTGTATTTTTAAGTCCTGCTTCGATTCCTGGAAGAGAAAGTACTGTTTGTCTTTCTTGGTTTTCAGGATTTTCCCTCAGCCTTTAGGTTTTTTGTTCCCAAGTGATTCCCCTCCCTTCTTTTGCTCTACTTACCTGGATTTTCAGAAAACTTTTGAAGTTGGCTAGGAAGCTCTATTTTCCCTGTGCATACACTTGGTTCAGTTAGCAACTTGCATGTTTATTCTATATTGGGGCCTTGTTGAATAAAAACTGTAATTATAATAAAAATGTTTCAATTGGAGGAGAATTTACTTAGAGGAAGAGAGAGGCATGTAAAGTAGTAATATTCCATCCTCAGTAGTCCAGTAGTCTCCTTACTGACACCCATACATTATTTTAATATAATACATTGAAATGTAAATAATTATGGTGAAGAAAAAAGGGCTGCTTTGCTAGCACTTGGCCTTTGCTCCTCCCTAGCTCATCTAATACCAGAATAGCATCAACCTGGCTCTTTTATTATGGTGTTCCTGGACTTGTCTCTGCCCTCTTGTTCCTAGGTTATCACTTTTTCTAAGAACTTCTTTTCCACTCATAGTTTTTCCAGTTCTTCTTAATCATTCTGTGGTCTTAACGCAGATTTGGAGTGTTAAAAAAAATTCATTGTATTTGAGAAAATAGTTTCCTTTTACCTCTCCAATCATCTCTTTCATGAATCTTTCTTTAATTTCAATCAGAGTTTCTTTGTAGCCAAGGTCAAGTCTCTTTTATGTGTTCAGGGGCTGCTTTTGTACTAACAGAGGTTACTACTTTTTTACATTCTCTTTGAACAGTAAAATTTCAATATGTATACTATTCCTTATTGGATGGCTTCAAAGAAGGTCATACATTTGATTCTTACCTATTGTGATTCGGTTTTTATTATCCATTTTCCCCCTCTTTTGCTCTGTATCAAGATACAGAACTTTTTTTGCTTCATTTTTCGGTCCTCGGGTTCTTATCGTGAAGAGTACCTGGTTTCATTTCTGTGTTTATTTTAATTCTGTCTTGCCATCTTCTCTGCCCACCTTCAAAAAGCAGAACAAATGCTTATTTCGCTTATCTTGGGACGTGCTAAGCACGGAGTCCTGTAGTTATGAGTAAGTCACATTCTCTGAATTTGAGGAATTCATAGTGTGTTGGAGTAGAAGGAAATCTCTCACCATGTAAGAAATGGCACACAAAAATATAAGAGCAGAGAAAAAGTGAGTGATAGACCAAGTCTGTACCTGACCTTAACGGATGAGTAAGAGGCTGCCAAGCAGGGAAGAACAGGGCATTCCAGAGCAACCCAGCCTCAGTGGAAGACTTGGAGATGCTGAGGTGTGCGAGGTGTGCTGTTGAGGCAGGGCAGATGTTCTACAGCAGAGATGGGGAGTGTGGAAATGGAAGGGAGAGGGAGATGTGCCAAGGTAGGTGGAACATTCTTGGATATCGTTTCATCAAAAGACAGCGTTCGCTTAATGGTACTTCTATATATTTGAGAATAAAGAAGGTCCAGGGAGGAGAGGTTATCAGGCAGTTATCAGACAGGCAGAAGAATATAGAAGAGCCCATGGTGGCCTAGAAGCATAGGGGGGCAGGCCAGGAAAGAGGGCTGGGAATGAGTGGCAGCTGCTGCACTGAATTCAAATATAATTTCCCTCTTCTTGATTGGTATTTTCCTCCATTCACTGATGTCTGGATTTCTAGACTTGTCCAGAAGAGTCCTTTCTCAAAATAGTGTTGATCAGCTTCAGCAGGATTCAGAAATGATAACATTACTGAGTTTGGCCTTTTTATCTTGATTTCCTACCACATTATGCACTCTGTTACATTTAGGTGTGAGGCCGCTGAGCTGCCCAGACCCTAGTCTTTCCCCATCACTTTATTGGCTTATCTCTGTGGGCCCTTCTGCAACAGGACTGTGTGGTGACTTCAGTATCTGGCGGTGCCTTTTTGCATGTCCTTTTTTCTTTCCTTCTATCTTTTCAGTTTAAGTTGAGAATCCTCTTGGAGTTTTAAGCTTGTCTCTAGGTTCTTTCATCCCACCGTGAACCTGGCCTGGCCATGGTCCTGGTTCTGTTCATGTTCATTCTGATTGCCTCCTTTTGTTTATTTTAAGAAAAGTACTTTTCCTTCCTCCTCTTTCCTGTACTGGAGCAGGAGCAGGAGCCGTCTTCTCCGCAGTTCCTGCCATCCTGCTTCTCTCCGCCTCATCGACTCCCCATCTCACTTCAAATCTCAGTAGAAAACATATGTTCTCCCTTGTCTATACCTCTTAATTTCTCTTTTCCACTGTTATTGCTTTCTCTGTAATTGTATTATTTAACTTTGTTAAGCATTTTATAATATGAAAGATGTAGTTGAAAATAAAGTTGTATTATAATAAAATCATGTCGTGTAAAGCAAGTTGTTTTCCCAAGGAGTATAGAAGTCTCAGGATAGAAGTTAAAATGGTGGTTGTTCTGTATTCCTTGATTGTGCTAGTATAAAAGTTCCGTGTGTTGTGGAGAATTTCTCCCCTCATAGCCCTTGTTGATAAGTAATTGGATTAAATAACTAATAAAATAAGGACCACCCTATTTGTAATTGTGACTTTTGTTAAATGGAAAATAATATTTTTATATGTTGTGAGAGTTTTAAAAATTAAAGTAGCATTTTGAGTAAATTGGAAAAGAAATGTCTCTAAAGGTATATTTTATAATCACCCTTTTGAATCCCTTTAGTGTACCAGACTAATATTTATTTATTTGCACCAGGTGGGAAAAGTCATTTTGTCTTTGAATCCCATTCTCCTCATAAAATAGAGTTATTGTGTCTTTTGCATTTGGTTCATTGCCCATTGGGATATTCATTGGTTATCACAAATTGCCTCCATGCCTTGGCAAAAGTCCAGACAGTACATGGACAATTTGGACTTCAGCATTGGCCGTTGCTGCCCACATGAGTCCTGGGACTATGGCTCTATTACCTTTTTCAGCTTCATTTCCCAGGGAAGAGTAGAGTGAGCTATCCTTTCTTCTCCATATGTTCTTCCCCCTCAAAAACACTTTAATAGCATCATCTTAGTTGATTGGAAAGAGCTTAGAATCAACGAAAGGGGTTAACAATGGGTTTGCACACTTTCTTTTTTGTTTCTGTGCCTTGTTTACATTTTCAAAAACAGGTTTTAATTTTATTACATTTTTCTAAATAGTATGGCTGGAAAAAATGCTTTTTCAGTGTACTGTGTACTGCTTTTCCTTCTTTCAAAAATTTGTCATTTTTAGCTTTACCTTACAAAAAATGATTATTGTTATTCATAGTTGGAGAAATAAAGCATCCATTTACATTTCTTTTCTACTCTGCAGAAGTTTGATTATATAGTACATATATTTACAGTTTATAACTCACTTTTATATATGTTGCTTCAGTGTAAAATTTTACTTAACTTTAACCCAGCTTAAAGATGATATTGCTTATATGGCATTCTTGCTGCTTTTGTATTATCCTGTGATCTATAATCATAAAAGCTAGCTGGGAAACAGAAAGTTTGGGGCTTGGTGTGTCAAATAGAATTTGACTTTTCACAATTTGTCTCAATCTTTATGCCAAGAATGATCATGAAAGTTCACATGAATGATGATTTCTTATTTTACAGATATTTCTATAAAATAGATGTTTTATAACATTTCTACTTTCTGATAAATTCAGTTTTGTAAAGAAAGTGAAAGAAGCCTATTTGAAGCAGTTTATATAGACTGTGGAGTGAGAAGTGATGTCCAAAGATCATATAGCCAGGGGCGTCTGGGTGGCCGCAATTGGTTGAGCTTCCAGCTTTCAGTTTCCCTTCTGGTCGGTTCTGGTCATGATCTCAGGGTCCTGGGATTGAGGCCCATTTCTGGTTCTGTGCTCTGCTTGGAACTTTCTCCCTCTCTCTCTGCCCCAACCCCACGTGCTCCCTCCCTTTCCTATCTGTCTCTTGCAAATAAATAAATAAATCTTAAGAAAAAGATTATATAGCCAAACTCATCTGTCTTCTTGAGCAGAGAGAATTCTGTATTTTTTTTTTAAGGTTTCCAGGAATAAAATATGCAGTCTTCTAATTGTCTGTTGGTTGAGTTGGATACTTCTAAATTGTTCTTTATTTCCTAAATTTCATTTTTGTAGTTTATTTTATTCTTTTAAGAAAGAGAAGAAGCAAGTAAATTCTTTGAGCAATTACGCCTGTTAATATACCTGGGGGCCTATTTTGAAATAAAGTATATATGGTAAAAGAGCTGTCTCATTTTAAATTTTGGCATTAAAGATTTGAGATTTGGCAGTTGTAATTTTTTTTGTGATAGATTTATACTTGTGGTAGGTAAAATATTTGAATAAAGAAGTGATATACTAGATAATTATTTTTTCCCACATTTATAACATGACCTATACTTTAGCCCTTGGTGTTATATTTTCTGAGGTGAATCTGATTTCTTGATTCCTGGTACATCAGCACTAGGAATGTGCGCTGCAGAAACACCTTATTTATTTTAATACATGTTTTGTTACTCTTCTCTAAAAAAATACCTTGTTCAGATTGTTCTGTTATTTCTTGTTCTTGGGGTATGAATTTCTCCATTTAGTGAGCCTGCCTACTGACTGTCCTGCATCATGGTTCATCTTCCCTTGGAGTCTGTAAGTTTTTACTGTGATGTATCTTTAGGAAGGGTTTAGTCTGTCCTGTGTCATGCATCCTGGAAGTATTCCTGTAAAGAGGTTTCACATCTGCCCCTAAAGTTTCTAAAGTTTTACCAGTTGAGGGCTACTTTATCTTTTCAAATTTTTTTGCTTGGGGAAGGGGTAGAGATTCTAACTTAGGAATGTAGTGTGAATTTCAGTGCATGCTGTATGCATGGTATACACCTAACAGGATTCTGATTTTCCTCTGAGGACTTTTCCCTATTACCGAAATTGAGGTCATGTCTCCTTAGGCTTCCTGGCCAGTGAGTTTTCTTATTTCTGCCTTTAGCAGATAGGATGATCTTTCCTGTTTTTTGGCTTTATGAAGATCTTTCCACATACCTGTGGCTTAAAATAACCTCTCTGTACGGTGTTAGTCCACTTATAACCATTAAGGCTTGTACCTGGTTCCAGAAGTTATAGTAGCTTCAGCTCTTGCTCTCTTTGCTCTGTTTCTTACAACTGTGGATTATCCTCACTTGTTTCAAGCTCAATTCTCTACTGTTTTACTGGTTGTATTTTGTCAAGCCTTTCACTGTGTTTGGATCTGGCTGGGATTAAGAGGCACAAGAATGCTATTATGTAATCTTAAATTATTTTAGATTTATAGTGTTTTTTGTTTGTTCATCACCTTTCTGTCAACATATCAAATATTTTGTGCCTACCATGTACTGAGTACTTTGAGAAATGAAGATCTTTGGCTAGATCCTGCCTTTAAGAAATAGTCTGATTAAAAAATGGGCAGAGGGGGCACCTGGGTGGCTCAGTAGGTTAAGCCTCTGCCTTCAGCTCAGGTCATGATCTCGGGGTTCTGGGATTGAGCCCCACATCAGGCTCTCTGCTCAGCGGGGAGCCTGCTTCCTTCTTGCTCTCTGCCTGCTTCTCTGGCTGCTTGTGATCTCTCTCTGTCAAATAAATAGGTAAAATAAAATAAAAACCTTAAAAAAAGATTTAAAAAAAAGTGGGCAGAAGGCCTGAACAGACATTTTTCTGGAGAAGACATACAGATGGCCACTAAACACATAAAGATGCTCAACATCACTAATCATCAGGGAAATGCAAATCAAAACCACAATGAGATATCACCTGACACCAGTCAGAGTGGCTAAAATCAAAAAGAGAAGAAATAACAATTGTTGGCAAGGATGTGGAGAAAAAGAAACCCTTGTGCACTGGTGGTGGGAATCTAATTGGTGCAGCTACTTTGGAAAACAGCATGGAGGTTCTTCAAAAGATTAAAAATAGAAATATAATTCAGTAATTCCACCACTGGGTATTTACCCAAAGAAAACAAAAACAGTAACACAAAAGGATATGCTCCACTATGTTCTTTGCATCATTATTTACACTAGCCAGATATGGAAGCAACTTAAATGTCCATTGATAGATGGATGGATAGAGAAGATGTAAACACACACACACACACACACACACACACACACACACACGGGAATATTATATGGCCATAAAAAGGATTATGTTGCCATTGTGGGGAAAACATGGATGGACCTAGAGGCCATTATGTTAGTTGAAATTAGTCAGAGAGGGGTGCCTAGGTGTCTCAGTGGGTTAAATAAAGCCTCTGGCCTACCCTCAAGTCATGATCCCAGGGTCCTGGGATCGAGCCCTGCATCGGGCTCTCTGCTCAGCAGGGACCCTGCCTCCCTCTCTCTCTCTCTGCCTGCCTCTGTCTACTTGTGATCTCTGTTAAATAAATAAATAAAATATTTTTTAAAAATTAGAGAAAGACAAATACCTCATGATTTCACTTCTATATGGAATTTAAAAAACAAAATGAATAAACAAAAAGAATCAGACCTATAAATAGGTTTGAGAGAGAACACTGATAGTTGCTAGAGGAAAGGAGGGTGAGGAACAGGCAACATGGGTGAGGAGTGAGAGACACAGGCCTCTAGTTACGGAATGAATAAGTTGTGGGAATAAAAGGTACAGCACAGGGAATATAGTCAATGATACTGTAATAGCATATGGTGACAGATGGTAACTACACTTGTGGTGAGCATAGCATAACATGTAGAGATGTTAGATCACTATGTTGTACACCTGAACCTAATGTAACATTGTGTGTCAACTACACTCAGAAATGTTTTAAAAAGAAAAATAATAAGATGAAAAATATGCTTTGGTCCCTGTAATATATGTCTGCCCACATACGTGGACCCATAAGCTATAGGTTTATGTTGTGTATATAGAAAGGGGTCATTATTACCTTTTTATTACAGTCTGTCACAAAATTTTAAAATTATTCAGAATTGTCCACAAAATTCCAAAATATATGACCTGTTCAGTTTGAAAGTTCTGCTTAATAAGTAGCTATTTATCAATGTTTGTCTGTTATCTAAAAGATGATCTATAATCTTTTGGGGATATTTTACTTCCTAAGTTGGAAATAAAAAGATCTTCTAAAACTGTTGTCTTATAGGTAAAAGAATGTGACATTTCAACATTTGAACCTGAAATCAGCATGCAATTTTCAGGCCACATGGATGAATGCCAACTTTTGCATTTCCTGTGTGTATCCTGTGACCATTCTCTCTGGGGTGAGTGATTTCTAAGAGTATCTGGCAGCAAACCAGATGCCAGCCATCCATGGACTGCCCTAACAAATACTGCTAAGAGTTATAAATTAAACACTGTCTGGTGATCTGTGATGTGTAAGGCAGTTAATTTAGTTGGTCTGGATTAACTGTCAGCTCCAGAAAACTGTATTCCCATAATGTGAAATCTGTACTTATCAAGTTTGGAGGTGAGTAATAATTAACAATAGGGAATCATTTGTTAAAATGTGAAATTATAAAATGCCTTCTTTTGGATTTAAAGCAGTGTTTCGGTGGCTAGCCATATATTTTCAATGATTTTCATTTTAAAAGTTCAAGGACTTTAGTGTTTTTTGAAAGATAGTTACAATTTTGTATAAAATAGGGTTTTTTGGATCATATACTTTCCATTACCTTATAATATCAGTTTTGCTTCCATATAGCATAAAATTATATGCATTATCAATATTTAGGTTTCTTAAAAATTCATTCAGTAAATTATATTGGAGATTTACATTTACAGTGAATTTTGGTTTTCCAGTTTCATTCTGGGCAATTACATTGAGAGAAAAGACCGATTATTATCTTATCCATGCATTTTTCTGTATATTTGAATTATTTTTACTTTAACAAGCCATCCATTTTTTTTTAGAACATCGTTCAAAGAGTTCATGCATCTTCCTGAGGACACCTGACCTTTTGAAGCCTCATAATTCACACCTAGATGTCACCAGTCTTTCCCATGTTAACAGTTCTGACTATGTTTTATTATATATGCCTTCGGCGCCGAGCCAGGACAGCTACAAGAGGAGAAATGATGAACAGCCATAGAACTATAGAATCAAACAGCCGGACTTCCCCTCTCAACGCAGAGGTGGTCCAGTATGCCAAAGAAGTAGTCGATTTCAGTTCCCATTATGGAAGTGAGAACAGTATGTCCTATACCATGTGGAATTTGGCAGGTGTACCAAATGTATTTCCAAGTTCTGGTGACTTCACTCAGACAGCTGTATTTCGAACTTACGGAACATGGTGGGATCAGTGTCCTAGTGCTTCCTTGCCATTCAAGAGGACGCCGCCTAATTTTCAAAGCCAAGACTACGTGGAACTTGCTTTTGAACAACAGGTGTATCCAACAGCCGTTCATGTTCTGGAAACCTATCATCCTGGAGCCGTCATCAGAATTCTGGCTTGTTCTGCAAATCCCTATTCCCCAATTCCACCAGCTGAAGTAAGGTAAGACTCATTTTTTAATGACCAAGTTATATGGCTGAAAGGTTTTGTTTGTTTTAATAATGGAGGTCTTTTCTTACTCTTTTCAAATTGGATTTTCAAAATTTTCTTTAGCTTTCTGATAGGGAAAAGAAAGATCATGCATTTAAAGCTGTACTCATTCTTTATACCTTTAACACTTTACCCTGTAATATTCATAGATCATGAGATTTGTGTGTCACAAGTTACAATAAACAAAAAACGTGATTTCAGCTAATTGGGATGTGGGCCATTCTGAGAAGTTAGTAGGAAATATGACCTGTAACATATATTCAAACAAACGTCATGTTACTGCTTTTACACACAGTAACTCAAAGTAGATCTATATAGAGTGATAGTTTAGGAGGGGTACTTAGGGAATTAGTTTTAATCTTAGGGGAATGTCTTTGTAGCAAGCATATTCATTTAAAAACAAATGTTGCTTTGATTGATACATTCTTTCTAAAAGCCTATTTATTTACATCAACTTGCACAGCAGTGCCCCCTCTCTCTTTTTGTAGTTCAGCCTCCTCTTTTTAAAAAAATATAATTCCTGATCCAGTGATATATTCACATGGTTCAGTAATTTAAAGAGCACATAATGCAGTCTTGCATGTATTCTGTTCTCCCTATGCCTAAGGCCCAGCCGTCTTCAAAGAAACCACTTTTATCCACTCATTTATTTCTTTCCAGAGTTTCCTTATGAAGATATAAGCAAGCACAAATATATTTTTGTTTTCTCTGTACACACACAGTAAGCAGACTCTTCACACCGTCCTCGACCTCGTTTGACCTAACGGCATATACTGTACCTTTGCATATGGATGCGAAGAGAGGGTCCTCATTCTTTTCTGTGGTTGCAAGAAAAGCACAGTGTACATGTATCCCCACTTATTAACCAATCACCTTTCGATGGGTACTTAGTTTTTCCATACTTTTGCTCTTATGAACATTAATGCAATGAATAACCATGTCATGAATGAGTTTCCGTATGTGCAAGTGTATCTGTGCGTTAAGATTCCAAAAGAAGTGCTGGGCTGGGGCCGGGGGGGGGGGGGGGGGAGCCGGTCTACACATTTGCCATGTTGATATATAGTGCCAAATTTCTCTTAAAAGAAGCTCTGCTTATTTATATTCCTGCCAGTATTGTATATGCATACATGTTTTGTCCAGGCCTCACCTACAGAGTGTGTTCATAAATATTAATATTTTTGTCACTTTGGTAGGTGAAAATGTTATCTCATGTAAACCTTAAGTTAAAATATTTATTATCTCTGAGGTTGAATATGCTTTCATGTTTAAGAGCCATTTATTTACTATCTGATCATATTATTTGCTCATTTTTCTATTACTTGTTGATACCACTGATCCTTCTATCACTGTACTAATTTATTAAATATATGTGTGTCTTCCATGTGCTAAGTGTTGATTTGTGTACTGGGGATACAGCAGTGAACAAGAACAAAATAGACAAGAAGCCCTGCCAATTTGAATTTATTCTAACCCCAGAGCAGTTTGTGGACCCCTGTTAAGTTGTCAGTCCCCAGCTGCCACTGAAGGAGGAGTGGGGACAAGGATCAGTTATACTGCTTCCTTGAAGGCCCTAGTCCCCTCAGCTCTAAGGGAACACCTCCCCAGTCTCAGGAAACAAATGCACAGTACAGCTCAGCTCAAGCTGGAGTTTGCTGGGAAAGTCTTTATTTGTTCTTTTCAGAATGACCTTGATAATTAATCGTGAATATTATTAATGAGCCTATTAAAAAAAACAGAAAACCACATAATATACAGATATGTTTTGGTTTGTTTCTGAGGAAAAAAAGTACTTTGGGCAGCATCCTTTCTTATGCGAGAGTTGTTTTTATTGGATTCTGTCATTCTTTGTGTCTTTCCTACAAAGTTAAGCACTTTTTCCCCTGAAAAGCTAGGCAAATTTGGGAATGAGATCTATGAACATGTAATATCTTTAAACCATAATGTCTGCATAATTCATTTTGAATATAAATCGTGCTCTTGGGTTCCTAGAGTTGTGATATATGGTTGTGATTAAAGTGACAACTTTATTTACAAATGTAGCAATAATTAGAATTTGCTTATTTTATTTTTAGCTTTATTCCACAGAAAATACCATTCCTTTAAATTTTAAGAGAAAAGGAATCTAACTAATATATGTTATTACAGGATAAAAAAGGACCTTTTAAATTTTACTGATTATGAAATCAGTAGAGGTTTCATTGTTTAAAAAAAAAACTTGTTATAAAATATCAAGAAAGAAAATACACGGAAAAAATAAAACAAAACCAAACCTACAACTGTCCCCAGATTCAGTAACTGTTAACATTTTGGTGAATTTCTTTAAACAGAAACATTGACCACCTTCTCTGCCACTTCACTGCTGGGAACAAAACAAGGAACCTGACAAACCTGGCTCTTGTTGTCTGAGTGTTACAGGCCAGCCTGGAAGAAGACTGGGAGATCATAGAGATCATGTGCTGGTGGAGGGCAAACCTGGTCTGTGGGGCTCAAAGAGGTCTTCCTTAAGGAAGTGACTTAACAGAGACCCAAAAGTTGAGTGAAGCTTTAGTTTGGATAGGAAAGGTGGAGAAAGAACAGCACATTGCAAAGGTGAAGTCGTGAGGTGAGGTGTTGGTGTTTAAAGAAGTGACAAGGTTTGAGTGTAGACAACAAGCTAGCAAAGGGCCACAAGCGTGGAAGTGCCATTCTTTAGATCTAGACTAGTGGTTTCTACACTTTGGAAATCACAGGGCTTTTAGATCCAGTGTCTGAGAAGCAGACCTTGAGAGGACTGTTGTTATGCGGAGGATTGCAATGGAAAGGCTCCTGGAGGAACCTCTATGAGAATGGGGAGAGCACTGCAGGGAAGGGAAGAAGTCAGACAAGGATGCACTTTCAGAAGAAGTCCCAGTCAGCCTAGAGGAAAAGTTGCTGGGGAGCCAGGCTCTTAGCTTCCTACACTGGTTTATCTTGGACTAGGGGCTAGAGAAGTGGCAAGGGGAATGGAAATCTGCCAGGCACAGGCCACCCTCTGGACAAAGAGGCTCTAGGAGCCCGAGTAGTTCTCTGAAGAAGGCTGCAGGGGGACGTGAGGTGGGCCCACAGAACTGCCCAGGAGGTCTGAGTGGAGTACAGGTAGGGGACGTTGGCTCTCATAAACTAGGAAGCATAATAATAGTAAACATCAGAGAACTGATATAGATTGTCAGATTATTTACTTTGCTAAATAAGTACACCTCAAAAGGCAAACCTTTGAAATAACTAACATTATTTATCATCATCATCACTTCATAAAAGAAACCTCAGTTTATACTGGGAAGTTGGCATGATCAGAATCTAAAGAGTGGTTGGCGACTTTACGTGTGTATGTGTGCGTATTTTTATATACACCAATACTCTTCCTTATTTTTCACATTTATTCATGGAAATCTCCATCACACGCTGTTGTTTAGGAACCCCGGGACTGTACTGCCTATTATTTTAATTGAGCACATGGTTTTATGCCTACCTTAAGGGTTAGCAAGCGAGTGTGTTGGGAGTGGCTCAGGAATTGGCATGAAATGGACTTGTAGTCCCACAACATTCAAAAATTAAAAGCAGTCTTTCCCCATTTTGTCTGGTTTCCTTTTTTTTTTTGTTCAGTAAGTGAAGTAGACAAGTTACAGTCTAGTAACTTGCTAGGCAAGATGTCAAAGTCTTCTGACATCTTGCCTAGTACCTGATTCAGAGAAAAGAAAACCAGTAGTATCCAATGTCCCTGTCCTGAGGGTAGGATCTTAATGGATGCTTATGTAAGGGTCAGAAGATAGGCTAGCATGGGGTTACACATTGGAAGAAAGAGACAGGAAAAGAGGAGAAAATAAAAGGATAAATTGAGGTCATATTAAAGAAACTGATTAGAATAAAGTTATTTGGGGATAAAATTCAGTGGTATGGATTTTTCTGAGTGTTAAAAGCACTTGTTATATAACACTGAAGTTAAGAAAGCAGAAAGTGGCTGTCGTAGAGTGAATTTGCTGCCAAAGGGAGTTGCTTAGACAACAGTTTCACAAATTGGTCATAGTGTGGTCCTGACTTTGTAGGCCAAGAAGCATGATTTTGTTAAAGCAGATGCTAGTTAGTTCCAATTAGAGATGGGCTGGGAGGCAGGCAGTGAGTAGGCGTGTATCAGAGTACTCTTCTCTTATTCTTGTTGGTGCTCCTCTTCTGTCCTTTCACTTTCGGCTGATGGAACGCAGCAGTGTTAGCAAGAGAACTTTCTTTGTGCTGGCTGCTAGACACGCTGACCAACCAGGAGAAATTTTGGTTAGAAGGGAAGCTTTTTGCATCCATGTGCCAAGTTTCCAACCTAAGTATGCTGGAAAACTTGTTTCTCTGGTTTCCATTGGTGAACATCTCTCTTTCTCTAGGGAGCCCTAGAGGGAAGTTCTCAATGGGGGCAGCAATAAATTAACATCACGGAGGTGGAGTGGTTTGTTTCTTTGTTTCTAGGTACTGGACACATAGTAGGCATTCAGTAGTACTATCAACAGAATGGGGAAATAGGTGGGTGGATGAAGAGAATGCCCTTGGTTACCATCCCAGAATTAAGTGCTCTGAGCACAGCCAGAATGGAATTCCAAGCTGAATTTTCATATGTAATACTGTAGATTTAAATACTTACATAGGACATTGGAGTCTGTCAGATTTGTCACACACACACACACACACACACACACACACACACACACACACAGTATGTGACTACATAGTAAATAGATAAATGTATAGACTACAGAGGGCATGACTTAAAGCAGTCTGATCTCCTTAACACTGTACTGGGTCAAGAGGATTGAAAGAGTTGGGCTGTCTCCCAGTAAGGAGTGTGTGTGTGTGTGTGTGTGTGTGTGTGTGTGTGTTCATCCACATGTGTGCACATGTACATTTGTTTGTATTTGCTTGCTTGTTTTCGCTGACTAGATTTTAAGATTCTGGCTTCAGTTTTCCAGAATAAAGTAATATTGGCATATTATCTTATTGAATAAAATAGATACCTTTCTCTTTCTAACTTTGAAATAATATATTGTAATTCTATTAGGAAATTTTAAATAAAAAAATGCTTTAATGCAGACACCTCAGGATCAATTTGTATTGGTCTTGTGGTTAATGTTAGTTTAATTCAGATGGCCACAGACCTGTAAAATAATTTTTCTCTTTTTATAATTTTTGCTACTTTTTAGGTTATCAAGAAAAAGTAAAATATAAATAATTTAGATACATGAAAGTTTTTTATATTTAGACATATTTTTAAATATTTCTAAAAACTGGTGATATTAAAAAAACAAACATGATGATGTTCTTTGTACTATCATATCTACAATTTAAGATATATGTGTAAGTAAATATAGAATATTCATGCTACATAGAAGAAGCAAAAATGTTACTAAAATAACATTAATACTGATATGTTTAAATATACTAGAAAGTTAAGGAAGTCAATTTAAAGCATCATCTAACTTTGTCCATTCTGCAAGGTAGGTAGGGAGGAGTTTAGTGGATTAATACCTTATTAAAATAGAATCTTCTCTAGGCAGTGCTTTTCTTTAAGCTGTTTGTAAATTTATAATGTAATTTGCATTATAAAGCAGTTCAAACTATACGTGAAGAACATGTGTTAGTTGTGTGTTTATTTATTGCAAAGGACCTGGCAGAGGTGGTTTCTATATCACATTTTCAGTGTTTCTGTTAAGCCTCATAAAAACTCCTCAGTGAAGCTAAATCATAATAGATGGGGTTAGACCACATGTGTTGTGACCCAGTATGGGCCATTACTTTACAGGGTCCTGCGCAGCCCTTGTTTCCCTGACAATAGCGTTCCTCTAACATCTGATGTCATTTTAGCGTGGCAACAAGTAGTAAGAGTTTACTGTTTACATATAGTAAAACCATTTGCCTCATGATTTTTGGAAATATACTGTCCCAAATTAGGAAAGCATTTTCCTACCAACACGGTTTTAAATGATTCATACTTCAGTTCCTTGTATCTGTATGGCTAGCTCTATTTAACTGCATAGGTTTACATTAGAGTGTTGAAATCAGTTCTGTTGTTAGGAACCCTCAAGATTTTTGCAGTTACGCTCTAGGGGTACTTGGGTCTAGCCTGGCACTCCAGGTGGGCTTTACTGCCTTGTCACAGGAAGAGCAAGATGCCCAGCGTGCTTTCCTTCACTCTGAACCTGCCACAACTTGCTCTACTCCTTAGAACTCTTCCCTCGTCTCCCAAGGTTGGTTAGAGAGTGACACGGATCTCTCCATTCCTACTTCCGTGTTATCTCCAGGTATAACACTCACAGGCTCTTTGATGGGTTTTATAAAAGCAGCAGATATGAAGTGATTATAAAGGTGCTCGTAACTGCGAAAGTTCCTACTATAATGGTTAGTGATGTGTTTAAATAATCCCCGAGAACTTCTGCCATGTGCTTCCATATTGGTGCTCTGTGCCTTTCTCGCTGCCATCTTGGCTTAAAGACCATTAGGGTACCTGCATGTTGATGACTTCTGTAGTTTTGACTCACACTCTTTTGTCTATTTCAGTTTCCTAAATGCCTTGCTGTAATCAATTTTTACTTAAATCTTGATAGGTCACTTGGCCAAGGAAATGAATAGACGATATATTAAAAAGAAAGAACCTTATATGATTCATAAGTTTATGAAAACATTTTAAGTGTTATTGGTAATCAGTGAATTATAAATTATATCTTGTGGAGATGTGGCTTACCGTGAAATTACAGATTATTTTTAAAAAATAAATAAAACTTTCAGTAATCATTCTTTTTGAAGAGTTCATGTATTAGAGAGAGAGAGAGTATGTGTGCGTGCAGGGGGTAGGGGAGGTGTGGGGGGTTAAGAGAGAGAGAGAATCTTAAGCAGACTTCGTGTTGAGTGTGGAGACACAGGACTCAGTCTCATAACCCTGAGATCATGGCCTAAGCTGAAATCAAGAGTCAGAGGCTTAACTGACTGAGCCACTCAGGCATCCTTCAGTAGTCATTCGTAAATGCTATTGGCATAAGCGTCTTTGAAAGCAGTTTGAAGTATGTGTTGAGAGACTTAGAATTACTTAGTCTTTGACATGAAATCTGTATTTAAAAAATTCTGCTAACTAAAGTCATTAGAAATGGAAAGATGTTTATTAAAGTGTTTTTTTTGTCTGCACTTTTAAGTTTCTCTGATATATTTGGGAACAATATTAGAAATGGTTACTAATAACACTGTGTGAGAATATTACATATCTAATGATGCTACATTATGGAGAATCTTTAAATAATTTTGGAAAATAGTTTTATAAGGAGACCTCTATGAAGGCATGGCATGTGAGTTGGACCTTGAAGAATCAATGGGCTGATAATTGCAGGTTGAGCATTTTTTTGTGAGGAGACAACATGACCAAAGACACAACGATAGAAATGAGTTTATTATCCAGAAGGTAATGACTAATCTGGCTGGAACGTGGGGTTCATCTTGGAGGAGTAGGAGAAAATGTTATTTACGTGGTATGTGTTAGATACTTGCTAGATACGGAACATACACAGATGGCTGAAAGAGGAGAAAAATGGGAATTCAGAGGAAAAGCATATAAAAGCAAGAATTTCGTGAAAAGTTTGACGAAACTTAATGACCAGATGAAAGAAAACCAGAGATAACGGAAGTTTTGAGTTTATATGACACCAGTAAAGAAATGAAAAAGCTGGACGAGGAGACCCCGGTATGACAAGACACTCGGTGTCATTTCCACAGTTGGTTTAGGACAGGGACACGTAAGAGCTTTGTTCATCCTGTGCGCCTTATTGTGACTTAGGGTTTCCTTTTTCTGTAAAACCAAATGGTGTTCCTTATGTAGTTCTAGCGATGCCAGTTTCTAACTGACCAATGTGAAATTTGCCAGAAAGAACTTTCTAGGGAATTATAAAAATAATTTAAGCAGTATAGATATTTCAAAGTATATGGCATTTAGTATATATTTCTTTTATGTACTGGAAACAATACTTGTGTTTGATTCTGTTCACCTTATTTCATACCTTTGTGTATCACATGAACATATTGGGAATGGGGCCATAATCCTAAAGTAACAGTAAATTTCATTCCAAAGCGTATTATAGGTAAGTTTCTTTCTTTGGCAGATGGGAGATTCTTTGGTCCGAGAAACCGACGAAGGTGAATGCTTCCCAGGCTCGCCAGTTTAAACCTTGTATCAGGCAGATAAATTTTCCCACAAACCTCATACGGCTGGAAGTAAATAGTTCTCTTCTGGATTATTACACTGAATTAGATGCCGTCGTGTTACACGGTACGAAGGACAAGCCAGTGCTTTCTCTCAAGACTTCACTTATTGACATGAATGATTTAGAAGATGATGACTATGAAGAAAAGGATGTTTGTGGAATGGATAGTCTTAACAAAAAGTTTAGTAGTACTGCCCTCGGGGAGGGGCCAAATAATGGATATTTTGATAAACTGCCTTATGAGGTAAGCCAAAGATAATTAGTAGCAGTATTGACATAAGACTATAATTTTTAAATGTTTAGATATTAATGTTTATTTTACTATCAGAGAAATGCAAGTGTTGGTAAAGTGTATGTAATCTCATGTATTATATATAATTAACCTTTGAACAACATGGTTTTTAAACTGTGTGGGTCCACTTATACATAGATTTTTTTTTTTACAGTGTAGTACTGTAAATGCATCTTCCTTAGGATTTTCTTAACATTTTCTCTTCTCTAGATTATGTCATTGAAAGAATATAGTCATAATACATATAATATACAAAATGTGTTACTTGACTATTTGTGTTACTGTAAGGCTTAATTAAGTCAACAGTAGGCTCTTAATAGTTGACTTTTTGGGGAGTCAGAAGTTATATATGGATTTTCAGCTGTGGGCGGGGGGATGACAGCCTTAACTTTTGCTATTGTTCAAGGGTCAGCTATGTTTTGATTTTGAAAAAACTAGACAAAATTATGTTACGTAATCTTACCACTTCTGTCTTGCATTAAGAGTGTTAGTAAGACTGTGAAAGGGTTGCTTATCTAGTTGATAAGCCCATAGGTTCCCCAAGTGTCCTTTATGCTTCTCTACTAACTCTCATTTATAATCTACGACTAGTTATAATTTTTGGTCTAGGTAGGTGGAAGGTGCCTCTGCCGAAAGCCTTGTTTTCACTGTGTCTCTCCAGGGGCATTTATGCAGTATGTTTAGCATCCCTGGCTCCCAGGCATCAGATGCCAGAAGCGGACCACCAGGCATTTTTTGTCCCTCGCTGACAACTGCTGTGTGTGATTAAAAACAATATAACCAAGTCTTTTTAGGAAAGATTTATAAACACAAATTTTAGCCAATTTAGACTATCCTCTTCCAAACTGGTAGGTATTTCAGGTTTCTTTGTAATAACACAAGTAGCTTAACTTGCATGGAACAGTGAGATGGCCTCTTGAAGGCCTAAGGGTCACCACAATGTCCGTACAACATTTACAGTTAAAATGCTGCCATACATCCTGTGGAGTAGCTAAAGCTGCCACGAAAAGATGAAGTTAAGGATCCAGGGTAATTTAGTCAGTAAGCCATGCGCCAGGATCCCACCCAGGCTGTCTGGGTCAAGTCTTGTGTTATAGAAAGAAAGCTTCACAGATTGGATGAGACCCGCTGGCCCCTGGGTGAGAGGACTGAGGAAAGATGAAGGGAGAGTTGAGTTGGCGAAAGAGGAGCGTGGGATCCCGACAGGGTTGTCCCTCGGGGCTTCAGGGAGCATCTGCCCTCACAACAGTGGGAGCAGTTCATCAGGAGGAAACGAAATCACTTCTTTGATTCTTACCCACTTCCTAAAACTACAAGGTAGAGATTTAAATTGAGCAATTATGTTTTGAACAGTTTTTGAATTTTATCCAGACTTGAGAAATGGCTGACAGAGAGCATTCCAACGAATAACTGAGGGGAACTTCAGGCAGAGGGAAGAGAATGTACAGAGGTGAGAGGAAGTGAACATGTGTGACCTGTTTGGGAACTCCCGCCTTCCAGGGTGACTGGAAGAGGATTTGACAGCAGAGGCCGTAGGAGATGAAACTGGATGGAGGCTCAGAACTGCCTCGGTGCCTAACTCCGCGGCACACCACTCGTGTAGATGGGAGCAGGACATCCTAGCCCTGGTGGTGCACAGTCTGCGTCGGAGAGGTCTTGCAGGTTTTACTGAGAGATTTGCGTTTCATCCCTTCAGCCCGTGTTCCTCAGGGTGCTGTGTTTCTTCAGTACACAGCAAGATTAATTGGGGGAACTCCTAGATACTTGAGACCTTATATAAATAATTTTTGGTAAGAAATTAGAGGAGATCCAAGATTATATACCCATAATAGTTTCACACTCACTTTCTTGTATTCTCTTGTATTCTTTGTAATGCTTTTTTGAGAGGGAGAGAAAGGTGAGGAATAGCTAACGTTCCAGGAATTACCCATAATATGCAGGCATTTTTGCACCTGTGTTGGCCCACAATTAGAATAATTGCCCAAGTTTTTGGCCTTCATGTAAATTCCGTCTTTCCTGTGTGTCATGGTATAAAGAAGACCGTGAACCTTTTCTGTAGTCAGTAGGGAAACACTGAAGGTTTTATTTAGTTTATTTTAAAAATGAGAATAAGAAAATGAGATTTCTGTCTTAGATTACCCCGCTGGCAAATGAAGAGTAGACCGAGAGGAGGTCAGGGTGGGAGGCAGGGGACAGCCGTTAGGAAACTACTGCTGTCATTGAGGCAAGAAATGATGAAGCCTGGATATTGGAAGATTTGGAAAGGAGATGAATAGGAGAAATATTCCAGAGCTCAGATGGTAGAAATTGAAAGTAACTAGTAAATGTTCATCTCTAGAGGAAGCAGAACATCAGACTTTCAGGTTTCTGCTCAAAATGACTAGGTGGACGGACATACCATTAATAGTAAAACAGTGGGTGAAGGTAGGAAGAGCACATTGACTTTGACGTGCCTGTGAGTCCTCAGAGCACCTCAACTGGTTGAGGACAGTAGGCAGTTAGTATTTCAGTTTGAAACGCAGGAGGAAGGTCTGACTTTATATGTGAGTGAGTCTACTTGGAAGAGGTGAGGGGCACCGTGATAGATAAAATTAATTGGTGAAAGTCTTAGAGTATGAATCAAAGGCCAAGAGCAGAATTCTGGGAATACTAACATTTAGGAGTCCCATAGAGGAAGACCTGTCAGAAAAGGCCCTTGAGGTGAAGATGACAGTGTCTTAACAGTGAAGCAATGGGAAGTGAAAGAGGCATAGAAGACATAAAAATGACATAGCCACATTGCTGCGGAGAGCTAAATTACAAGTGCCCACAGGTTTTGGTTGCTGGGAGTTCTTTGATAATCCTGTAGGATAATCAGTGGAAGCTGATTCAGTGGAGCTGTGAACCTAAGGTGAAGAATGGGAAAACCTTGTCATATTTGATTAGGGCATGAAGGAGGGTAAGAGAAGCAGAGACAAAAACTGTTTACTTTGAGTATAAGCAGAAAAGTATTTTGTTAATACACTCTGTTCATGATCTGTGACATGGAGAAGACTGTCCACCAATAGGGAATACTTGGTCATCTTGCCTAACACTTCGCCCCTTTGGGTGGCTCTCAAAAAAGGCATATCAGAATGAGGGAGAGTATGAATTAAAGGAATTATCTGTTCTAACTTACCTTCTAAAAGGAGAAAGGACAAGTGAATGGTGGAGGAAGCAGCAGAGTAGGAAGGTATCTGTCTGTGATGCAAGTTGGGAGAGATTTCAGCATGCTTCTGCGCTGAAGGGAAGGGGGCAGCAGAGATGGAAGGCTTCCAGTACAGATCAGGGGTTTGATCAGTACCACAGAGGCATGGGGCGGAAACCAGGAGAAGGAATCTGTAGTCTGTGGACATTACGCAGCCCTGACGAAAGCCAAGCACCACGCAGAGAGAGCACCAAACACTGAATGATCTGTCACAGACTAAAAAGAGAAACTTAAAAAAAAAAATTACCCAAATTATTTTAAGATAATCCAAATTATTTAAAGTGGAAAAAAACCCCTATTTTTAAATATGTCAACTGACAGTGTTTCCATAGTTGAAAATAATTGTTTTATGAGTAGAGCGGGTTTTGAGGGCAACTAGACCAACTCTGGAGAGTCCTCCCCACTCTCACATCCTACATGCACTGTAGTATCAAATAGTACTTCATGCTAGGCTATCCCCATATAAAAACACACTGTGATAGATACCAGGTATGGAATGATTAATGGGTATTGTCGTGTAGGCCTGAAATGAGTTCTCTCTTATTTAATCAAAATCCAAAAGTGCTTTTTCACATGGTAATATCATGATCTCAGTGACTTTTCATTATGCTTTTTCTGTTTTGATATTTGCTTAAAATGTAATATTAAGTATCAGAGGATGTTTTCACACAAGATGCACATCTTTTAACATTGGTGTCCTTCGTTTGGAATGATGTCAGAAATTGCTGGGTGTTATTTAAATTACAAATCATCTAGAAAAAGTGAATTATTGATCCTCTGATACAGGGATATATTTAATTTTTAATGCCTTCTTGTACGAACTGCTTAAAAATGTCCTGATATAACTTTTAATATTGTAGTTAAAACAACAGATTTTTAATTCATTCTACAAATATTTAAGGTCCTACTATTGCCAAGACCAGATGGCTTTCATAGGTTCTTTCAGACATTTAAGAAACAGGTAAATCCTATAGTATTTAAACTCTTCCATGGCATAAAGAAAAAGGAAATTTTTCAACATTTTTATGAAACCGGTGTAACATTGTAGCACATAAAAAGACTACAGACCAGTTTTACTTCTGCAAACAAATACAATAAAGTAAATAGAATTATTTTAAAAGATGGTACAACAAAATCATTCAGGATGTGTTCCTGGAATTCAAGGGTGTTCTGGTATTAGAGAATTGTTTTTGCTATAAGAGAATTATAATACCATAGTTCTAGGTCAAAAGGAGAAAATTCCTCTCTCATCTTTATAGATACATAAATTTAGTTGACAAATGACTGCTGGATGGATATCCAAATTTGTTATCCATTTCTGTTAAACAATTGTATACCTTGTTAAACTTCTTGTAATTGTCTATGACCAGATATTACTAACCAAAGCTAACATCATATTTACTTATCAGACACTAGAAATGGGTTTTCCACTGTGGTAGCCACTAGCCACGTGTACTATTGAGCACTTGAAATATGGCTAGTCTGAATTGAGATGTGCTGAAAGTATAAAATACAGGATTGCAAATACTTCATACAAAAAAAAAATAAAACATTTCAGTGATTTTATATTGATTACATTTGAAATGATCATTTAAAAATATTATTAAATAAACTATTAAAATTAATGTCAGTGTTCTTTTGCTTTTATTTTTAACTTCGTGAGGGAATAATTAAAAATAAGATTGTCTATATTTAAAGTGTACAACATGATTTCACATATACATTGTAGAAGGATTACCAAGATCAAGATGGGTGACACGTACATCACCTTGTATTGCTAACTTTTTTTTTACTGTTTGTGTTGGAAATCCTTAAGATTTACTTTCAGCAACTTTCAAGTATACAATACAGTATTATTAACTGCACTCTTTGACTTTTTTTTTTTTAAAGATTTTATTTATTTATTTGACAGACAGAGATCACAAGTAGACAGAGAGGCAGGCAGAGAGAGAGGGGGAAGCAGGCTTCCTGAGGAGCAGAGAGCCCGATGCGGGGCTCGATCCCAGGACTCTGGGATCATGACCTGAGCTGAAGGCAGAGGCTTTAACCCACTGATCCACCCAGGCGCCCCACTCTTTGACTTTTTAAAAAATGTGTTTACTTTCAAAGTTACATATGTACCTCACATTTGTGGCTCACATTTAAATTAAAGCCAGGAACAAGACAACAGTATTACTTCCCATTATTCTAAAGCATGAGCCAATGCTGGAAATATGAGAAGGGAAAGACATAATTTTTGGAATGGAGGCATCATCATCATCATCATGATAAAGTCATCACTTGCAGGTGATATGATTACGTACTAGAATTCTTAGGAGACTAGGCTAAAACTACTAGGAACAGTAAGTAAGTTGGCAGGTCACAAACTTAGTAGACAAAATTCAGTAGCTTTTAGGAACTCTAGGGACATGAAAGATCATTAAATGATAAATTGTACCATGCCCTTGCCTAAGAAGACACAATCAAGTAAAGGTGTCAGTTTTCCTTAATCTGTATATTCAGTGACGTCCCAATTAAAATAAAGAATTTTTGTTTTTTAATTGAAAAACTTACCTGAAAAAAACCATGAAAATACTCAGAAAAATTCTGGAAAAGAAGAGTGATGGAAAGGGCACTAGTCCTATCGGATTATAAGACATATTCTGAACCTATGGGAATGATATTTGTGGGTCAACAATGAAGAAAGAGTCTGCTTTGCAACCAGACAATCCAGGGCATCTCAGTGCATAAACTCTAAAAAAATTAGAACAAAACTCATTTGATTCAGAGGTCTATTGATGTGAGAGAAATAACAGATAAATAAATGGAACAGAATAGACAGAAACAGACCAACAGAAAAGAAACACTGGCAACTCCCTTGGCAAAGGGTTACATTTCTGTAGTTAAAAAAAGAAGAATAAACAAACAACAGTGCCAAACTGTTTTTGCTTTGTTTCCTTTTTTTCTGCTTTCAGAATGATGAAATTTATTGATTCCAGGGCTGTCTAGGACATAAGTGAATAAGTACTTTTTAAAAAAATTATTTATTTGAGAGAAAGAGAGCGCATGTGAGGGGAAGGGTGGAAGGAAAGAATCCCAAGCAGACTCCTCTCTGAGCACAGACCCTGATGCGGGGTGCCATCCCACAACCCATGAGATCATGACCTAAGCCAAAACCAAGAGTGGGTCACCCAACCGACTGAGCCACCCAGGTGCCCCTGCATGTGCACTTTTTTACACAGTTCGTAGTGAATCAGTGCAAACACTCTGAAGGGCAATTTTGTGCTTATGTCAAAATTTAAAAGCATGAAATTCACCCTAAGGTATATTTGCAAAGTTTGCCAAGATATGCGTACATGCACATACACAACGTTACTGCAGTATTAAAATGGGAATTATGTCAGTGAGAAATTAGTTAACAGTATGCCATATCTATAGAAAGAAATAGGGTGGATTTCTATGTGCAGATAAAGAGGTACCTATAAGATACATCATTAAGTGAGAAAAGCCAAGTATAGAACAATGTATATAGTATCATTCTTTCAGTGCAAATCCAAAACGGGATTTTGTGCATATTCATTGGAAGAGATCAGAAAAGCGTAAGGACTTACCAGTGGGGAGAAGGTTCGTTAGATTTGATGATAGACTTCTCATTTTCTACCTTTCTTCAGTGTTTGGGTTTTCTAATGTTTTACTCCAGTTTTCTTTTGTTCTTTGTGTAAGTATTTTAGATGTTAGAAGTTAGCATATTGTTGGGGTGTTGAAATTTAGACTAATTTTTAATTTCCTTTTAGTTCCTTTTTTAAAATATCACTAACCTTTAATATTTTTTAAAGTCCAGTTCAGTCTTAAAGAGCGAAAATACCCCAAGCCCTACTGAACACAATCTATGTACTAGTCAGCAATGCTCATATTTTATGTACCCTTTAAGCTTATTTTAAATATCACGTTATCACAGTTTTGTAATTTTTTGGCCTAAAACAGTGAAATTCTGCCCTGAAATGAAATTGGGCTTACATAGTCAAATAAATTAAAGAACATCATTTAGGTTAAAGGGCATATTTGCAAAACAAAAAGTGTAGCTAGACAAATACATTGCATTAAGCAAGAAACTCAATATTCCCTCTCATCTAAAGATTTTTAGCATTTAGCAAATATTTGATCTTCTTTTTTCTTTGTTTCTTGGTCCAGAAGAGGCTATTCAGCAGTAGTTTAGAAAAATTAGTTTAGAAGCCCCAAACTGCTCACCATAAAAACAAAACAAAACAACAAATCTTGGACTAGTTCAAGGAAATTATTTTAATTAGAGATAAAAATCTTTTGGATTCCTCCTGTTTAAGACTTTTTGTATCTGTTTGCTACATCATCCCTGCCAGCAGGCCCCTGTTTTCTCTTTCCTCAGGGAACTCTCTAGCAGCTCCTTGGCTGGTTTCCCTTCCTGCCTCCCTGCCTCCAAGAGTAACCCCTGCAGTGTGAGCTTTCCAAACACAGATCTGACCAGGTCATTCTGCAGTGTAAATCCCTTCCAGACTCCTTATTGCTTCCCGAGTACATTCAAGCTCCTCTCTGAAGCTCTTTGTAACGCAGCCCTTAGACATTAACTAGTCTTTCACCTAGTTTGCCTCTCAAGTAGCCTCTCCCTTTGGGGTTAGGCCTGTATCTTCCCGAGCCGCCTCTGCTCCTGTCTTTCAAAGCCATTAAAACATGTCATTGTACTTTCCAGTTCTCACTGGACTCTGCAAAACTCCGAAAATGGCAACTCTCATCTCTCACCACGTTTGAGGTGTAGCAGATGGCTCAGGAAATGTTGAGTCTATGAAAAACTATTAGTCAACAGATTGCCAAAATAGATGTTTGTACTGTAAAAAAAAAAAAAAAAAAGTGGTAGACATGAGCCAAGTATACTTGAAACAATTTTGGAATGTAATCTATCTTGTCTTATGTAAGTATGGTTTCTTCTGACTTTGGGTAATGCTGTGGTGTCGATGTCGTAGGTGAAAATATTGTTAGGAAACACGTGATGTTGCTGTTCTTTGTTAGAGCATACGCTGTACTTCAGTGATACTGGTTTTTAATCTGTTTGATGTAGCTCATTCAGCTGATTCTGAATCATCTGACGCTGCCAGACCTGTGTAGATTAGCCCAGACTTGCAAACTGCTGAACCAGCATTGCTGCGACCCTCTACAGTACACCCACCTCAACCTGCAGCCGTACTGGGCAAAGCTCAATGACAGCTCGCTGGAATTTCTGCAACCTCGCTGCACCCTCGTCCAGTGGCTTAATTTATCCTGGACTGGCAACAGGGGCTTCATCTCTGTGGCGGGATTTAGCAGGTTAGTGCCAAGCCGTGCTGCGCTCATTCTACCACTAAGCAGTACTTAACAATGGGGTCGTTTCCGTAAGAAAAGTTTGAAAGTATCTACCATATCCTTTACAGAAATAAGAAAGAAATCCATCTTGTGTATCATCACGTTCGGCATGCTTCTACTTACCAAAGCAAGTGAATTTCACCGTCCTCTTCAGCTAAACTTCACAATACTATGAAGGAAAACGCTGCCCTTTACCTCCTATTTTGTAAATCCCAAGTAACTTTCAGCAGAGCTCCTTTTTTTCTTTCTCATATTTTCAGCGCCGATGATTAACACATTTTAAAAACTATTTCCAAATCAAAATCCACCTCTCTAATGTGATTTGTCAGAAATGGAAAACAATTTATTATAGAACATTTTTAATTAAATCTTAATTACATGTGCAATGCATCACCCAAATTTAGAAGCTCATTTAAACTAATTATGTTGAAAATGCAATTGCATGCTAAGTAGGCGGCCACACTTGCAGACCTGCCCAGGTGTTTCTGCTCCTTTCTATTTAAGCATTTCGTTTTCTTACTATTAAATGTCACCTGTTAAAACATTTGAAAGCTTGCACAAGTGCATATTCATTTAGTAATGCCATATTAATTCTGCCTATGATACAAACAGGTGTTTTTCTCTTAACCTTGATGAGGTTATTCTCATTGTACATTACAGTATAATCCCATCATTTCATTAAGTTAAATAATGGAGGAGTTGAAACTTTGGGGAAATTACCTGTTATTTTTGATTAATGAATAATCTATCCTGTTTTTAGAAGTTAAAAATAAACAATAGCTCTCCCTTCACACACTCTCAGTGGATACGTTCTTGAACAGTGGTTTATGAATTAGAAATTTGTATATTGAGCCTTGTTTTCCCTTGACTAGACTATAAAAATAAAGATGCAGTTCCAGAAATAAATATTTGATGCCATAAGATTCAGATGAAATAATAATGTTTGGGGTAGTAACCGTGTGTTCAAAGTGCTAATATTGATAGTTTATGCAACAAAGTAAAAAATAAACACAAGCAGTAATGGCTTATAGCACATGTTGAAACCCTGGATTCCCTGAGTTACTTTCTTTCCCGCCAAAAATAGAGCCAGGAAAGGGAGTTCTTAGATAAAACATTATGGTATTGTGGGTCAGAGTATAAATATTTTTTTTATAACATGCTATGTATACAAAATGTTTTCTATTATGTAAATTTGCTTAGGAGATATCTATGGTAAAAAAAATAGACATTTCTTTTTTAGCAGAATGATTTTGGTGAATTTTTATAGAATCCACATTTTAAAAATTGCTGGACATTTGACAGCTATCCAGTGAAACACAGCTGTATCCTTTTTTAAAAAAATTTTTTATTTCTTTTCAGCCTAACAGTATTCATTGTTTTTGTACCACACCCAGTGCTCCATGCAATCCATGCCCTCTCTAATATCCACCACCTGGTTTCCCCAACCTCCCACCCCCTGCCCCTTCAAAACCCTCAGATTGTTTTACAGAGTCCATAGTCTCTCATGGTTCACCTCCCCTTCCAATTTCCCTCAACTCCCTTCTCCTCTCCATCTCCCCATGTCCTCCATGTTATTTGTTATGCTCCACAAATAAGTGAAACCATATGATAGTTGACTCTCTCTGCTTGACTTATTTCACTCAGCACAATCTCTTCCAGTCCCGTCCATGTTGCTACAAAAGGGGTATTCATCCTTTCTGATGGAGGCATAATACTCCATAGTGTATATGGACCACATCTTCCTTATCCATTTGTCCGTTGAAGGGCATCTTGGCTCTTTCCACAGTTTGGCAACTGTGGCCATTGCTGCTATAAACATTGGGGTACAGAAGGCCCTTCTTTTCACTACATCTGTATCTTTGGGGTAAATACCCAGTAGTGCAATTGCAGGGTCATAGGGAAGCTCTATTTTTAATTTCTTAAGGAATCTCCACACTGTTCTCCAAAGTGGCTGCACCAACTTGCATTCCCACCAACAACGTAAGAGGGTTCCCCTTTGTCCACACCCTCTCCAACACATGTTGTTTCCTGTCTTGCTAATTTTGGCCATTCTAACTGGTGTAAGGTGATATCTCAATGTGGTTTTAATTTGAATCTCCCTGATGGCTAGTGATGATGAGCATTTTTTCACGTGTGTGATAGCCATTTGTATGTCTTCATTGGAGGAGTGTCTGTTCATATCTTCTGCCCATTTTTTTATAGGTTTGTCTGTTTTGTGTGTGTTGAGTTTGAGGAGTTCTTTATAGATCCTGGATATCAACCTTTTGTCTGTACTGTCATTTGCAAATACTTCTCCCATTCTGTGGGTTGCCTCTTTAAGAGAAGAGAGAAGAACCACATGGTCCTCTCAATTAATGCAGAAAAAGCATTTGACAAAATCCAGCATCTGTTCCTGATTAAAATGCTTCGAAGTGTAGAGATAGAGGGAGCATTCTTGAACTTCATAAAATCTATCTATGAAAGACCCACAGCAAATATCATCCTCAGTGGGAAAAAGCTTGCAGCCTTCCCGTTGAGATTAGGAACACGACAAGGATGCCCACTCTCACCACTCTTGTTCAACATAGTATTAGAAGTCCTAGCAACAGCAGTCAGAGACAACAAAGAGAAATAAAAGGTATCAAAATTGGCAATGAAGAAGGCAAACTCTCTCTCTTTGCAGATGACATGGTTCTTTATATGAAAAACCCAAAAGACTCCACCCCAAACTACTAGAACTCATACAGCAATTGAGTAATGTGGCAAGATACAAAGTCAATGTACAGAAATCAGTGGCTTTCTTATACACTAACAATGAAAATATAGAAAGGGAAATTAGAGAATTGATTCCATTTACTGTAGCACCAAGAACCATAAGATACCTGGGAATAAACCTAATCAAAGAGGTAAAGGATCTGTACTCGAGGAACTACAGAATACTCATGAAATAAATTGAAGAAGACACAAAGAGATGGAAGACCATTCCATGCTCTTGGATCGGAAGAATAAACATTGTTAAAATGTCTATACTGCCTAGAGCAATCTATACTTTTAATGCCATTCCGATCAAAATTCCACCGGTATTCTTCAGAGATCTGGAGCAAATAATCCTAAAATTTATATGGAATCAGAAGAGACCCTGAATTGCTAAGGAAATGTTGAAAAACAAAGATAAAACTGGGGGCATCACGTTACCTGATTTCAAGCTTTACTACAAAGCTGTGATCACCAAGACAGCATGGTACTGGCATAAAAACAGACCAGTGGAACAGAGTAGAGAGCCAGATATGGACCCTCAACTCTATGGTCAAATAATCTTTGACAAAGCAGGAAATAATATATGTTGGAAAAAGACAGTCTCTTCAATAAATGGTCCTGGGAAAATTGGACAGCTATATGTAGAAGAATGAAACTCACCATTCTCTTACACCATACGCAAAGATAAGCTCAAAATGGATAAAAGACCTCAACGTGAGACAGGAATCCATCAGAATCCTAGAGGAGAACATAGGCAGTAACCTCTTCGATATGAGCCACAGCAACTTCTTTCAAGATATGTCTCCAAAGGCAAAGGAAACAAAAGCGAAAATGAACTTTAGGGACTTCATCAAGATCAAAAGCATCTGCACAGCAAAGGAAACAGTCAACAAAGCTGAATCCTTTTTACTTGCCCTTGCTCCCCACCCCACCCCACACTTCATTTGGAAAGTTTTCCTTCCTGCTAATGGGACCAAGGAGGACTGAAGCTAACCATGACCGTGGGTGTTTAGCCAGCTGTGGCTCAAAATCAAGACCGACTGACTCATAGATGACTAACTGGTGTCATAGCATTATTTTACATTATAAGGACCTTTCAGCTATTTTAGTTCCTCTCAGAGCTCTTTTTTCAACGTTTCCCACTACTAGAAATTTATTGTTTGTTTTCACCCTTCGTGTATAAGAAATTATAGTGAGTGTTGACTGTGTAAAGAGATGTTTAGCATAGTTCCTACGTCAGTGTAAAGGAAAGATAAAGTTATAAACATGTAAACATCCTTCCTATATTTCTATTAATGAAATAACAAGATGATAACTAATGAGTGCAGACTTTTTTTTTAAGAGTTTTATCTATTTGAGAGAGAGATAGTGAGAGAAGAGAGTGCGAGAGCACAGAGGGAGAGTGAGAAGGAGCAGCAGACTCCCTAATTAGTGGAGGCACCCACATGGCACTTGTCCCAGCGTCCTGGGACCCTGAGATCGTAAACCGAGCTGAAGGCAGATGCTCAACCGACTGAGCCACCCAGGCACCCCCATGAGTGTAGACTTTAAAGAAAGCGTTGGTAGTGAACAGCTGAAGTCCAGCTTCTTTGGCAAAACATTGCATATGACCATGATATCACGAGTAAAATGGAACAGTAATATTAAATCACTGTTTTAAAACTCCCTTTGTTTTGCTCATTCTGGTGCATGAGCAGAGGCATAAGTTGTGAGAAGAAAGTTAGTAATGCTACTTTTTAAATTTTAGACTCAAAATGGATAAAGATCTTCTTTTGCGAGATTAAAACTCCAGTCTACTTTCTCACCAGCAATTTCTCGCCCATTTTCAATTCAGCCATGTTAGTTGCTATGGGGCTGTTTGAATAATCACAAAGGTGCATACATAAGTTTAAGTTTTCCATATTTTATGCTAATATTTTAGCCAGTAAAACTATAAATCTTGATAGCATTCCTTTAAGCATAGTCCTTGTTCCCATTAAGAAAATAAAAAGTTTAAATACCAGGAAGAGAGAATTCTTTTTATGGGTGGGAGATATTGGAGTTTTGCCTACTGATTGCTGTTGGCCCCCTTGACTTGACTTCTGAATTGATAGTCATGCTGGCTTGTAGGCAGCATTCCCTGAATAAACAATAAATATTCATGGCTTGATTATTAATGAGTAATCTCTGAATAAGTATGGTCTGTTTATGCTCATTACTGTGAAGAAGACTTATTTATAATACTTTGAAGAAAAAAAGTACATTTTGAAACTAGAGCCCAGTGATGATGAGCTGCTTTTGAGCAAGTGTTTGGGAAAAGTTTGATACAGTTTATTTTTGTTGTGGCAAAACCTTTCCTCACAAGTTGGAACTGTTTAAATGCATTTCAAAGAACTTTTTAGGAATTTATATTATTCAGAATAGTAGGAAAATAGGTCGAATTGGAATAACAAGAACCTAAAAGTTTTAATCAGTTATTAAAATCCTGTTTTATCTCCAGATTTGTGATTTGCAACTTCAAGTACTGCTCATGCATATCATTACTCATTAGAATCACATCTTTTATAATTCCATTTTTATTTTATAATACAGTTCCCTAAAGTCTCCAATATTTCTTTGCCCCCCTGCCTGTTTGTGCTTTGAGGCTTAATCATATCACTCTGATTCTCAAAAAGCCTTCGGTTTATTTTACCACTACTATTTTTTTTGGATAGTTGCCCAAATTAATCACCTTGATCTCCACCTCAGTTATGTAGAGGTTTTTATCCCTGACTCCTCTAATTGTTAAGAGGAAATCCAAGAAAATATTCTTGGGTGCTTTTTTATATTCAAGGCTTTATTGGGTGTTTTGACACAGAGCTACAATTTTATGGGATAAAGGGCTTATTACTTATTCTTTTCTTTAGCTGCCTACCTATGCTTTATATAGTTGACTCTTTTAGAATGTTAATTCCCAGAGATTTGAGGCGGCTTGAAGACTTTCTTTCCCCTGCTCACAAGTTTTGTTTTTAATGGCTTTATTTTGGATCAGATGTATTAAATAATGTTCCAAATTATAAGGGATTAAAGAGTTATCTTAAATATGCTCTTTTATAAAACTCAGAGTCAGCTAACAAAATGTACCGCTAGGAATCAGAAGCCATAGATATTTGTGTCTAATTCTCCCCTTACCTTTTTCCCCCCCTTACCTTTATACATCAGGCAAGTTGTGAGGACTGGTGCCTTTTATTTTTATGAGTAAGCTCAGATTAAATCATTTATTCATAGGATTTTATTATTTGAGGGTGCAAGTTACCGCATAGTAAATTACTTCTTATATGCCTATATTACTGTGGACAATTTAATTCACCACATAAGGTTAAGCCATTTCTTTCTTTCCCCATAGCAAGAGACCTAGTTTAGGTCTTCTCTTGATACCCTCAGTATCAGGAAATACTTTATGAGAATTCATATCATGGAATGAAGAGACTATGGAAAATAAAGAAGCTGTAGTTCTCCTTTAAGGTGACCAGTATCACAATTGAGACGAATAAATAGATGACCAAGACAAAAACATGAATGTAATTATGCAGTAACATAAAACTTACATGAGGGGCATTAAGGAAAGAAAGAAGAATTGTGTTTGGCTAATTAATTGAGTCTGCTGCTACTTCTGCCTTCTTGAACTGCAGAGATCATGAAGAAGTAGGTGTGTAGATTCTGTAAATTTAGGAAGACACAGTATGATAATATTAACTAAATCTGCTCTGAGTAAAAATATGCAATATAGAAAAAGAGAGGGAAAGTCAGAAAGGTAGTATAGGCATGATCATTATCTTTATTGTGCTTTCGAATTCTGTCATTCATTAAATCATTTTGGGAAGTTTCTAGTCTATTAACAGTTGGCATTCTGCTGATTGGCTTGACATCACTATAAATTCTTCAGAGAAGTTCAGTAATGAGGGTAAGAGAAAAGAAATGTCAAAGTGTTGCAAGTCCGGTATGAGAAAAAATTATAGAATGAAGTACTTAGCCAAAAAAATGAAGACCTTCAAGAGATAAGATGCCTAAAGATTTTAAGAGCTAATATGCTCATTTAGCTTTTGTAATTTGCCAATACTTGCAGAATTATCAAAGTCTGAAACCCTACATCCATTTCTAGGTTGCTAGCTTATAAAAATATGAAGAACTACCTATAACTACTATTTATACTCAAAGTTAGGTAAAATTATTAATTTCATTGTATTTCTTGGGAATAGTTTCACCCTAGTAAGGGAAAAATACCCTGAGTCTGTAGAACTTAGTGTGTTCTGGAGTAAGAGGAAACTTAAATTCTTCAAGTGAATTTTCATAATTGGAAGATACATTTAGTAAACTCTTATCAAATGTTTTTTCCATGCCTGACATTGTGCTAAGTATTGGGTACACCAGAAATCTCTTTCAGTTGCCAAGGGATTTGAGGCAGTTTATAAAACTCAATATAAACAAAGTAGTAAGGAAGGAAATTGTAGTTAAGAGGGAAAAAAAATGCAGTGCATTAGGAATAAAAAAGCCTGAGTTCAGTTCCATGTAGAGAAGGTGTGTTGTAGTTTAGTATACCCTCACCATCTTTGACCTAGATCCCGAATCTGAATATTGAGCACCACATTCAGTGCTACCATCTGGATCCACTGCGTAGTCTTCTCTTTCCTTATTATTTTAGTAGTGTCCTGACTGTCCCCCTGTTTTTACTCCTCTTCCTTCTCTGTCTGTTCTCCACACAGAAACCAGAGTGATCCTGCTAAAACACAAGGAGGTTGTGTCAGTTTTCTGCTCAAAACCCTCTGATGACTGAGAATCCCATCTCTCTCAAAGCCAACATGTTTATGGGACACGTACTATATGAGCTGCCTCTTACGCCCCTCTGACCTGCTCCTCTCCTCCCCCTCACTTTGTACCTCCTGCTCTCCTGCATCAGTCTCTTTACATTTCCTCACTCCACCTGGTATCCTGCCACAGAACCATTGTGCTTGCCTTTCCTTCAGCCTGGAATGTTTTTTCCCAGATACCTGCTTTCTTACCTCCTTACTTCCTTTGGGTCTTGACTCATCCTCTCAGAGAGGAGTCTCTGACTACCCTGTCTACCCTTGATACTTCCCATTGCTCTTCCCTGCTTTTATTTCCTTCTCAACACTTCTCTCTTTTTTTTTTCTTTCTTTCTTTCTTTTTTTTTTTTGATTTTATTTATTTATTTGATAGACAGAGATCACAAGTAGGCAGAGAGGCAGGCAGAGAGAGAGGAGGAAGCAGGTTTCCCGCTGAGCAGAGAGCCCGATGCGGGGCTCGATCCCAGGACCCTGGGATCATGACCTGAGCTGAAGGGAGAGGCTTTAACCCACTGAGCCACCCAGGCACCCCCACTTCTCACTTTCGAATACACTATTTGTTTTACTCATTTACTTATTTATAGCCTGCCTCACCTACCAAAATATAGGTAAGCTCCATGAGAGCAGGGACTTTGTTTTATCCACTGCTAACTCCCCAGAGCCACGGTAATGCCTGAATCATAATAGGAGCTTAATAAATATTCCTTGAATGAATAAGTGAATGTACTTGATGCAAAGCACAGTTTAGCTAATTCAGTTTAGCAAAGGTAACAGTAGTGAGACAGGTTGGAAGAAATCCGGGAGAGGGAGTAGCTTGAGGAGTGTCAGGGAATTTTAAGGAAGGGGTGGGCAGTTGTGTGAAATGCCACAATAAGTCAAGTAATTCAAGCACTGAAAAGAAAGGGCATTGAATTTGGCATTTAAAAGGAAAGGGCAAATTTAGGGAGAGCAAAACACATATTGCAGTGGATTAAGAATAAATAGGTGTTCAGGTATAAATAAGATATGTGGGCAATAGTTATTTTCAACATTTAAAATAAATTTGTAACAGTTGAATTTTTTGTTGTTTGAATGTGAGTTGGCCAAGATTCAACTTTTATTTTAATGTTTGTGGGGTGCTTTGACCTTTACCAGCTGCTTTCACATATTGTTTGATGTTCAAAACCAGGAGGCAGTGTGGTGAGTGCTATTATGTAATTCTAGTCTGCCTTTTACAGCTGAGAAAGTACTGAGACTTGGGTAAATGCCTTTTCCAAGGTCACATGCCAGGAAGTGGAACAGGGCTAAAAATTAATCTTTTGACTTAGAAGTCCAGTGTTAACTTCTTTTATTTTCATAAAGGATTGATTTAGTTAATTTTACTTTATATGTGTATTTGGAAGCTAATTAATCCATTCAGGAAAAATATGTGGCATAAATAAAGTAAGTTTGTTACTAATGTGGCACTGTGACAGGCAAGAAAATGTCAAGAGACCTGGACAGGGTGCACTTCAGGGTCAATTTGCTTAGTTGATAAAGTTTCATGGATTCAAATATTCCTAGACTCACATTTACTTTTATATTATTTTCAGATGATGATTATGGGCAGGACTGTCCCCCTCATCTGTAATGCAACTACAATAAATATTGTTATTACCACTCTGATAATAGAGTTTTATGTCTACCATGTTGAATTATTTCTGTGTATTTTATGTGAAGCTGCAATTGAATATCTTGTAATAATTTCAGCATCATTCTAGTAAATAGTAACAGTTTTAAGGAACATTACAATAGGAGAGTTAAACCAGTTCAGACATTTCCTTAGTTAAGAGGAGGCTATCTGATTTATTTTAAGGTCATTTAATTAAAGATTTCACCCTGTGTGCCACATTCAAAATAAATTATCCTGGACCGTATGGATATTTGGGGGAACTGTCTACTAAGAGTTTTGTTATGTTTTCGTTTTTTGGTTCTATCAACTCGGAAGTGAATTTTAGATAGGATAAATACGTTCTCTGCTTTCTTAATTTTTCACTTAGTGCTAGCTGACTTTTTATAAGGTATGAATACACCTTATCATATCAAGTTGATTTATTTTAGCCTAATCATGCCTATTTTGGTAAGTAGTAAATGAGAACTTAAGGGAAACAAGTTTTACATTTTCCCTAATAGAAATCCATTCTCCTGAAGGTGTCTAATAACAGTTGAGGTAATTCCAATGTACTTCGCAAAAGTATCTTTTCATTTTACAAAATTCACACAGAACATTGTTTTTACAGGTTTCTAAAGGTTTGTGGATCTGAATTAGTGCGCCTTGAATTATCGTGCAGCCACTTTCTTAATGAAACTTGCTTGGAGATTATTTCTGAGATGTGTCCAAATTTACAGGACTTAAACCTCTCCTCCTGTGATAAGCTACCACCTCAAGCTTTCAACCACATTGCCAAATTATGTGGTCTTAGGCGTCTTGTTCTCTATAGAACAAAAGTAGAGGTAAGAATAATCATCATTTACATCTTTGCTTGTGTGATAGCCAACTGAATATTTAGTTGCCTGTAATTACCCATGATAATACGCTTTCTGATTTTTAAATAGATTGTGATGCCACCTGACTGTATTAAAATTAATAGAGCTGGTTCAGTCATTTCAAAATTATTTAGTCTATTGTATTGTTTGTATAGTTATGGAAAATGTTCTTCTCTGTGTTCTTAAAATTGTTGTAATACTGTTCATGTTTGCAGGTAGAGAAGTAAACAGTGGGCTGAGGTGAGCTGAAATGCTGGCAGGGAATTAATTAGAGAAGGAGGCAGAGTGACAGTGTGCAGGTGGGGGAGGAAGCGAAGTGGAATTTATCCAGGGCTAGACTTGGGAGTTAAAATTCTCAATACCATGGGGCCCCTGGGTGGCTCAGTCAGTTAAGCGTCTGCCTTAGGCTCAGTTCATGATCCCAGGGTCCTGAAAGCGAGCCCTGAGTCAGGCTCCCTGCTCAGCAGAGAGTTTGCTTCTCCCTCTGCCTGCTGTTGCGCACCGTCTCTCTCCCTCCTGCCCCTCTCAAATAAATAAATAAAGCTTAAAAAATTTTTTTTCCATACCATAGTTTAGAAGTTTCATTAACAAAAAGTGGAATCTTGTCATTTATATTGACCTACTTGCTTTTTTCACATCTCTAGGACTTCTTTCCAGATCACACCCTATAGCGTCTGATTCTTGTCATTAACTTTGTGGTATAGGCTATAGCATAATCCATTCAACCATTCCCCAAGTGATCAACTTTCAGGTTTCTCCAGTTGTTTTCCTTTTAAAAATTACCTAGCAATAACATTCTTTTGTGCAGAGTTTTGCATCTACATGCTGTTACTGCTGTAGGACAGAGTCCTGTGAGTGGCATTGTTGGATCTAAGAGGATGCGCCTGGGCCCCTGCAGTAAACACCTGCTTATTGTCATACTCTGCTTTCCTCTACTCCAGTCACGGTGACCTTCTTTCTCTACCTTGAACATTCTGATCTGGTCCCAGTTCTGGCTCTTGCTTTTCTGCTTGTCGAGAATATTCTTCCAGTTACGTGGCTGCCCTTTTCTTAGCTCAGTGTTCAAATTTTTCTTTTCTTTTTTTTTTTTCAGAGATCACTTTTTAGAAATTGATAAAAAAAAAAGTAGCCCCCCACCCCCGCTTCTGGTTCGTTTTTTCATATCATCCAGTTTTATTTCCTTCTTATCATCTCTATCACTCTGAAGTGATTTTATTTGTTTTCTTGCTAAGATCTTTCTCCTTACCCTGGGATATAAATGTCATGAAGGTAGGAGCCTTGTACATCTTTTTCATTGCCATATTACCAAGGTCTAGAATGGTTCTTGGTAAGATAGTCATTTGATAAATATTTATTAAATGAGTGACTAAGATAACCAAATTACTTTTCCAAGATGGTATACCAGATGCTTTCCTGCTGTAGTGAACCCTTGCATGTCTTGAAGGTCACCTTAAATACCAAGGTATTCAACTTCTGGTATTTCAGTTTTCTTTTCTCTAATATAGAGAGAATAAAAATACATATCTCAGGATAATTGTAAGAATTAAGTTACATGTAAACTACAGGTTACATGTAAAGTGCCTAAAGGGCACCTAGAACATAATAAACTCTCAATAAATAAATATTAGTCCAAATAGTATCATCATGGCAGTTTTGTAGTATATTGTACTCTATGGTAGGGATAATCTCATCGTTATACTTTTTAAACATTTTTGTTAATCCTTATATATTCTTCTTCTAGTTGTATCTTTCAGCAAGGATTTTATTAGAAATACATTCATTTTATTTCATTTTGCTCTTTAATAAGGCTTCCTATCGTTCATGTAGGCCTTATTTTACATCCAAGAGCATGTTACGCATTGCGTCACCCCTTCTTTCTTCCATGCATGTACATTTCCTGTCCTGCACTCAGTGGTGGTGCTGGTGGATGAAGAGCAAACAGGGAATGAGAAGACATGATTTAGGGGCCTGGCTTCTCTCTAAGCCTTCCACGTAATCGTTGATCATTGGTAGTACATTCAGATGTTATAAACTGTTTTGAAAAAAAGGGAATAGCAATTAATCTTAAATGCCTCTCTTTGCTCTAAGGAAATATGTAGAAGAAAAAAGATACAAATTTGAACTTCTTGGGAGAGGTTTTTTGGTGTTGTTTTTTTTTTTAAGAAGGAATACTAATTATCCAGTGCCACTTTTACCCATTTTTCTGAATTCTACAAAGTTCTAAAAGAAGCAAAAATGAGTATTAAAGATGTTGAGTCTGTTACAGCATTTAACTCCAGAGACATTAGATCTATGATTTAGTAGAGTTACACTTTACGTGCCTATATATAATTTACAATGATAAACATAACACATTTGTGCCATTTTATATGACTTAAGTCTGTGTGCATAGTGAACAAAGCTTTAGGCGATATTGGAGACCTGGATTTTAGTCCCAAAGTTTGGGAAAGTTTCCCGAATATATTCTGTTTGCTGTCCTAGACATTTTGCATATAATTTAATTTCTTTACACTAGTCCAAATGAAGGTCCCAAAAGATTAGTAACTTTCCTAGTGGCACAGGGCAGTAAGTTAGAGTCAGGCTTTGAATCCAGCTTTGGTGGTCTAGTATTATTGTTAAAATTGTAAGATATATCAAAGCATAGAATGGTGGTTATTCTAGTATCTTTACTGTTTCTATTTAAACCAGGGGTTTTTCCTTATTACCTATTCCTTTTCTAGTTTGCAACAGGTAAAAAAGTATAACATTGTAACTAATACACACAACATCACAATCCAGTGTAAAATATAAACTACTAAGGTACATTCTATAAATTTTTTCTTTTTTTTAACATATATTTTCTAAGATTTTATTTATTTATTTGACAGACAGAGATCACAAATAGGCGGAGAGGCAGGCAGAGAGAGAGGGGGAAGCAGGCTCCTGCTGAGCAGAGAGCCTGACGTGGGGCTCGATGTGGGGCTTGATCCCAGGACCTTGGGATCATGACCTGAGCTGAAGGCAGAGGCTTTAACCCACTGAGCCACCCAGGCGCCCTGTATAAATATTTTCTAGTTGAAACTACTACAGGGAAGTGGAATGTTTGTCTTTTATTTTTTTTATGAACAAACTTACTTTGAAGTCTTAGTTCTTCATTTATAAAAAAGTTATTCAACTTATGTATACTCAAATTACATTTAAGCAATAGTTTGTGGAATCAATATGTAATAAATTGCTTTAAGCAAATAGTTTATGTAGGCCAAGCTCAATATTATTCCATAGCAGGGAGTAGCATTGGGACAGATAGTCCCACGAATAATATGGGCATGTAAAATGATGTGTTGCTGATGTCTAGTATGTTCTTAAGTGGTTAGGCATAGCCAGGCCTGTTGCAGGTCTAATTACTCAGTAAAAGTGAGAACCCAGGAGAATGACAGCATAATAGGGTAAGAATTGCCTTTTATGCTGGTAGGAAGATCCTGGCTTGCTGACAGGGCCCCTTCCTGAGCCAGTGGTGAAACAGGCAGTGAGCACAGGGCTGTGGGCTTCTCTCTCCCAGGCAGATCTTACCATCAAGACTGCTGCATTGACCACCGAGCCTCATGCATAACCTTGTCAGGTGCCAGGGCTGTATCCTGGTGTATATCTTGTACGCTTGATTGCTGCTTTGGTAGTAAACTAAAATGGGAGTGACCTTAAATAAGATCTAGCTGTCATTGTCACCAATTTTTTTTTTTTTTAAAGATCTTATTTATTTATTTGACAGAGAGAGACACAGTGAGAGAGGGAACACAAGCAGGGGTCGTGGGAGAGGGAGAAGCAAGTCTCCTCCGAGCAGGGATCCTGATGCGGGGCTCCATCCGAGGAATCATGATCCCTGGAATCATGACCCAAGCTGAAGGCAGACGCTTAATGACTGAGCCACCCAGGCACCCCCATTGTCACCAGTTTTTGAGCCCAGCTTTTTATTTGGCCTAGTTCATTTAAAATGTCAAACCTATAAAAAGAAAACACAGAGTAAAATGGTGGTTTCCAGAGGTTAAGGGTGGGGGAAGGATAAGATGGATGGTGTTTAAGGATACAAATGTATAACATGAATCAATAAGCTAAAGAAATCTAATGCCCAGTATAATGAATAGAGACAATAATAATATACTGTAATGATATAATACAAATACTGATTGCTTCAATTATAATCATATTACAATATATAAAGGTATTAAAGTAACACACTGTACATCTTAAATTTACAGAATGCAACACATCAAATTAAAAAAAAAAAAAAGATTTTTCTGCCCAGCTCCACTGCTTTGGCTAATTAACTGTAGCTGGTACCCCACAGTGAGAGAAAGCAGCAGTAGGATCTTGTTGTGACTAGCTGTGATTAAAAATTTTACCTGGTAGTAGGGTTCAGGTCTCTGACTCACATACTATTTGGTCATTTGCAAGCTGGGAAGATATTTGTTATTTAGTCTGTATCAGGGACCTAAGTCCTATAACTCTGTCCCTATCTTCGTTTTTCTACTTAAAAGATTTAGGTGCTTGGGTAAGTCACTTGTACTACACTAAACGTTTGTCTATTTAAAAAAAAAATCAAGCTTACCCTATCACATAGGCTATTGAAAGACCAAATAAGGTTATATGTTTAAAAGAACCATATACTGTATGAATTAGATGAGCTTAAGTAAATGTGAAAATGATAGTATAGATTTACTCAGCATGATCCCGCACAAATATTTCCACCTTTGTGAAGTATTCTTATAGATCTTCCTAAATGAGAGAGTATCTTTCCCATCATGTGCTAAGGGAGATTTAGGCTGAATTATCTCTTTCAACTTTTTGATCTATTTCTGGTGAAAGAAATGTTCATTCCTAACTTGCAGACTCTGTAATTGGAAGGACCATGTTTGACTATATTCTTCTTCATTACTGGTACATAAAACAGTGTCTGGTATTCACTATCATGAATATATGTAGTAGGTATTCAGTAAACTTGTGTTGAATGATTGAGTAATAGCTAGCTCATCAATTCATTTTTTTCATTATTAGATAAGCACATGTATTAAGCAGATGGATGGTTAGATCTGAACTTGAAAAATTTGTAAGAAAATATTTGAATTGTATTTGTTCAGAATTCTTAGCCCTAAAAGATAGTGAAATATAGTTCAAACTTGTTCATTTATTTCAAGAGATCTTTTTTATTTTTTAGATGTTTAGGTTTGAGATGAAAAATTGTTTCATCAGAGAAGTAACAAATGTCTTCTTGTAACTCAACCCCCCTCCCCCCCAAAAAATCACTAAATAAGCTATTTGCAGAGTTAGTGGTACATAGTTGTTGAATTTCAGTGGATGCAGAGCAGTAAACATATGCCTGTAAAGAACAAGATAGTATTGCGATAGAGACAAAGTGGACTGGTGTTCAGTAAGCCCAAATGCATACTAAGAGTGTCACGGCTTGTGCTTAGTCATGTTGGGCGATCTTTTTTAGAAGAAATGACCCTTGAGCTAAGACTTGGGCTTTGTTTACTATATGATCCCAGAGTAACAAGTGAAATGGATAGGTAAATAGGGTAGCTTTTTTTTAATGAATTTAGTGGGTCTCTTAGGCTGTACAGACAACATTTTTTAGGTAAAGATGGGAACTTAGAGCAGACAGGAAAGAAACTTGAACTTAGGATCTTCTACCATTCATGATGAAGAGGTCATTATAATAGAGTTGGATATATATTGATAGGAAGGACTTTGTTTCAGCCCCGTTGGTGCTTTTCTTCTCTGTTCACAAGATTCTTATTATGTATGATAAGCGTTGATTACAAGCACTTCTTCTGCCATACGTGATGATGTATTTTCATGAGAGGAGGGCTGTAAAAATTTAACTCATTAAATAGACTTTTAAATAATTAAAAGAAAACCTTTTATTTCGAAATGATTTTAGACTTAAAGAAAAGTGACATAAGAAATAGATTCCCCTACCGTATGCATAACTTTGTTTTTTCCTGAACCATTTGAAAATAAGTGGAAGGTACAGTTCTTTGCTTCTAAAGGGGCGTATATCTGCAACCTGCTCTTTATACTTTTGTTAGGAGCTAAATTGTGTCTTCCCCAAATTCATGTGTTGAACTCCTACCCCCAGTAGCTCATAATGTGACTGCATTGGAGAAAGGGTCTTTCAAGAGGTAATTAAAGTTAAATGAGTTCATCAGGGTGGGCCCCAATCCAATATGCCTGGTGTCTTTGTAAGCAGAGGAGATTAGGACACAGACACACACAGACAGAAGAGCATGTGAAGATGGGAAGAATATGGCCAGTTTTAAGCCAAGAAGAGAGGCTTTAGAAGAAACTAACCCTGCCACCACCTTGATTTCAGACTTCTAGCCTCCAGAATTGTGCAAAAACAAATTTCTGTTGTTTAAGCCTCCTCTCTATGGCTCTATGTTAGAGCAGCCCTAATGGACTAATACAGCTTGTAGAGGATGGCAGAACAATAACTTTTTAACACATTGCATTAAAAGTGTCTTTAAGAGCAGTCCTGTGCATTTCCTAAAATAATCTGGGTTAGTGTTAGAACTTTGAGTCTGTTTACCTTTTCTTTGTTTGTTTAAAAAAAATATATCTCTATAGATATAGATATAGATATATATAAAATCTGGAATGGGTGTGAGATGGGGCATGATAGTAGCTCAGTAAGAATGTCATTCTGTTGCTTAGCAGCAGACAAGAAAACCAAGTGTGTTTTTTAAAAGTTGGAGTTATAAATGGAACACCTGCATCCAGTTTTGATTGCCTCACTTCAAGAATGATAGAGCATAAATTGAAAGAATCTGAAGAAGTGAAAAAACTGATTATAGGTATTGTGGGGGACTAGTATATGACAGTAATCCGCAAGTATGGTTTGGCAGCTGTTTACTTGGCCTACCAGGGCAGAGACGACCGTTTCAAGGACCCCGCTGCCTTCATCTTCATCAACTAGAAGACAACAAAAGTAGTCGATCTTTACTTCTGTTGGATATCAGCACTCTCCTCATATTTTCTTTCTTCTGTACCAGTTTATTTGGCAGAGAGGAGATAGAGAAGTAAAAATGTGTACCACCCTGTGCTTCAGCTGTCCCAGAAAAGATACATAAACTGTCTTATGAAAACAGTCTGATTTGATTTAATGCCATAAATTTGCTTTCTGACACAGAGATAATGGTGGTCTCCTTACTCCATTCTTATTTGACTTAAAGGACACATTATTTTATGCTCGTAAGTAGAAGCCAGGATGGCCTTTCCTTTATGGAGTCAGTGCAGCTAACAGACTCAAACGAAAGGGATGGCCACTCACTTAACAGAGCTGGTGTCAATAACTGAGACCAAGAGGAGAAACTGATGTAGGAAAAACCTATGTTGGTCACCTACATTGACTGATGCAGGCAGTCATTGGCTAACTGCCACGTAAATGCAGTCCACTTCAGCCAGATTAATTTGGCTAGGTAACATACAAAACGAAAGGATATTAGTAATTACTTTGTTCTGAAACAGAATTTTTTTTCAAGACTTTATTTATTTGAGAGAGTGAGAGCAAGAGAGAGAATATGAATGGGAGCAAGGGGCAGAGGAAGTGGGACAAGCAAAGTCCCTGCTGAGCAGGGAGCCCGACGCAGGTCTCGATCCCAGGACCCCAAGATCACAGCCCAAGCGAAAGGCAGATGCTTAACCAATGGAGCCACCCAGGTGCCCCCGTTCTTAAACAGAATTAAGAGTTAAGAATTTTAATAACTTTTAGTATATTTAACTTGCTATCATATACTAGAAGTCAGCAACTTTTAAAGTCTTCACTGTATGTCTCCAGGCAAGAATGTATCTGTACTTCTTTTTATCTTGATAGGCTTTACAAAAGTTCCAGTGGGAATATGAGGCCTTTGGTGGGGTTGAGTGTATGTGGCTGTGGTTCGTTGAGGGTCAGGTGTTCATTTAGGGCCAAGAAGCCCTGTGAAGTGCAGTGAGGTAGGATGTGGGGGCAGTGTCATCTCTTGGGGATCAGACTCATTATTATCCACCGGGAAGTCAGGTGTGAGAAGTCTACCTGGCAAGCGCATCACTCATTAGAGACAGCTGATGAGCTGATTAGCACATTCTCTCGCTGCTGGCATATCACAGGGGAAACCAAACTATAGTTATCAGACTTCTCTGGTGAGTTTAGAATGAGAACACTGGGAGTTTTGCGACTTAAATGATTGAGGGCATTAGCAGAGAACAGGTGGACACTTTCATCTGAACAGGAAAGAGAACAGATTAAGTCTTTGGACTAGTGCGCTCTCTTTAAACGAACAGTGCCAACCAACGTAGGCCTCAGGCTCCTCTTAACGTGCTTCTTTACCGTCCAGCCCTTACCCCTCTGATTGTAACATTCTTTTTTTATGTAGTCAGTAAGGTTACTATCAAGTCCAGCTGGTGTGGAAACTGCTGTGAATTTGTGACTGCAGATCTCTGCCATCATCCATGATGGGTTGATGTGGAAATTGGTCGGTTTAGTCTGTGAGCAAAACTGTATTCAACTGTATGATTATGGAAGAGATCCACTACAGTGGTGAAAATAGCTTCTGAATGAGGCTGGGCCAACGTGTGTGATTTAGTTTATGATTTTGTTCTATCACACACTTGGACTTTGGGAATTTAACAAATTATTGGAACCATATTCTTTTTTTTTTTTACATTTTATTTTTTTTTTTATTTTCGGCATAACAGTATTCCTTGTTTTTGCACCACACCCAGTGCTCCATGCAATCCATGCCCTCTCTAATACCCACACCTGGTTCCCCCAACCTCCCACCCTTGCCCCTTCAAAACCCTCAGATTGTTTTTCAGAGTCCATAGTCTCTCATGGTTCACCTCCCCTTCCAATTTCCCTCAACCCCCTTCTCTTCTCTAACTCCCCTTGTCCTCCATGCTTGGAAACATATTCTTATATTCAGTTGTGATTAGGTATCATTATATAACCTATACCATATTGTATATTTAGACTGTATAAAAGATAACAATTTGTAGTAGATGGTTCATAGCAAAGCTCTGTAAAGTAATTGAATTTAAATATCCTAGAATGGTGATTATTTCTACATATAGATAGTTGCGGGTACTTTAAACAGGTCTCAAAATACTCTTTAAAAAAAGATTTTATGAGAGAGAGCACAAGCAGGCTGAGCAGCAGGTAGAGGGAGAAGCAGACTCCTCACTGAGCAAGGAGCCTGATGGTGGGACTCGATCCCAGAACCCTGTGATCATAACCCGAGCTGAAGGCAGATGCTCAACAGACTGAGCCACTCAGGTGTTCCACAAAATACCTCTTTTATTCTATATTCCCCTTCCTCAAATTTATTGAGATTGGAACACTGGTGCAAAAAAAAAAAATTAAAATTAGAGAAAGATTCATACATATACGTGTATTTTCTTTTTTTTAAGTAATCTCAATGCTCAATATGGTGCTCGAACTCATTACCTAGAGATCAAGAGTCACATGCTCTACCTACTAAACCAGCCACGGGCTCCCATACCTATAGGTATATTTTAAAATTCTGCTGATTGATTGCGTTCTTTGGATTTCTTTGGTGGCATTTTTATGCTAATTTATGAATTTTCACATATTGAATATACTTTTATAAAATCCTATCTCTTTAGTTGTAGATATTGTTCTAATGTGTTTGAAATATAATGATCAGTGAAAGTATATTTGTTTGTGATCAGGTGATGTCACTAGTCTCTATATTTTAGCTAATATAAGTCTGTAATATATAAACTTACAATGTTCCTTTAGAATGTTTTCTAGGAATCATTTTTTAGAGTGGAGAATACTGATTTGGAATCCTACCTTCCTGTGTTAAGAATGTTATATTTAAGGGTTGCATTCTTTATTAAAGATAAGTAACAGTTAATTTTAACTGAGCAACAAAGGTCATAAACTAGTTATAACAACTATAAAACTGTATTAATATAAAATGTGAACACAGTACTGCACACATTGATTAAACAATGTCTCACTGTATTATAAAATGTACATGGTATGCATAAATATAATTCTATTAAGCCATAAATCTGGACTGTCTAAAACTTATATGTGAGTATAATAAACATCAGTTATCATCTTATTAAGTATTTTTGCTTAGCAGTTTAGAAGTCTGGAGGATGGACAGTTATGTAGTTTATGGGTAGTATTTCTTAAAAAAAAACTGAATGAAAATATCAATTCCTTCTTTTACCTCTTAATAAATTTCTGTGTAACAAGGAGAAGCATTAATAATTCTCTGTAACATATAGTTATCCATTGGATTTTGAAGCTTTTGAACAGGGTTAGTAGGTAGATTTTAAGTGGAAAGCAAAAGGATTCTTTCTTTAGGAGCATATATTGTACTCCCAGATACCAGCATTCACCTAGAGGATGTTTTGATAATTCTGTCGGATAAATTAACATGGTTCCAGTCACTCCTTAGTGAATTCCTTTCCATGGTGGTTTAAATAAGGTTGGGCCTTTGTTTAAAAATTACAGACTCAATTGAAAATGAATCTGCTGTCCTGCATTATTAAAGCTGATAACTGTTTAAATTGTATTTTAATTTTATAGTGTTACTCTGGTGCTTCTGTTGAATTGTATAGAACTAACCAGCAGAGTTTGTAGACTTGGGGACCTGATACCTTAAGAGATTCATACAATTTTTCACTTTTTATTTCTGAATTCCTTTTTCATAGCACATTTGATAATGTAGGTATAGTCCATCCATTTGTGCATTCTAGATGTGTAGAAGTGCCGCAAGTACTCATTATGGTAGAATTGTTAACTCTTAAGTAGGGGTGGGCAAGCTGTTTTCATGAAGGCCCAGACAGTAAATACGTTAAACGTATTTAGGCTGTATGATCTCTGTCACAACTACTCAGCCCTGCTGTTATAGTGCAAAAACAGCCATAGACAATACATAGAGGATTGGGTGTGCCTTTGTTCCAATAAAACTTTATTTACAGAAGCAGGCAGTAGGCTGGATTTGGCCTGTGGGCAATAGTTTATAAACTCCTCCTCTGAATCATTGAATCTGTGATTCCCCCAAATCAGGCCCTTCTATATCTGGAAACAAAGAGTTCATTTCTCTTTCGTTTTCCCTCTTTGCTTCAGCATCAGTAGCACTTCTTTAATTCTGAATACCAACAGCATAGAGAAAGAATATCCTAAAGATATTCTAGGAGGAAATTGATTAATTGGACTTAGAGAGATCGTAAACTATTGTTTGTCTTCTCTGAACCTGGGTACTCCCACAATCTCTGGCTTCTCATGAGCTCTGCTGGAGAAAGTCATGAAACTATAAAATTGTCCCTGTCTGCCTCAGTGCTGCCTGTCAGCCCTTTTGTTTATCTGTTTGACTCCTGGTTGCATTCCTCACAGCATCTCTCCCAGGGTCATCCTTGTTTCCCGTGGCCATCACTCCATCCCCTTGTACGGCGGTCTCAGCATTTCATCTCCCATCTCCTATTTAATAAAGCTGGGTGGTATCATTCAGCATAAATCTCTTTTATTCTGTGTTCCTTCTTTAAGGCGGGGAATGAAAATAAGGGTTCTCTTTACTATTAAATGAATTTTTAATTCCTAATTTAATGCACAGACTGTATGTTATTGTAAAATCTGTGCATGAATAAGTATGGTGCGCCATGAATTCTACTTCTGTGGCTTGAGATTCCTCCAGAATGCGTTGCCATTACAGAAAATGTTTTCTAGATATATAATTATGAGAATTTTAATTCAAAAGTGTGTTGTCTATGCCTAAAAGTTATAATCTTTAAGCTGGACAGTAAGCAATAGATACGGCTCATCTGAGGAGCAGCCCAGACAGGTTAATATGGTATTCCTGGCCATAATTTTTTTCCTTACTCTTAATTTTAATTAGAAGTACTGATTTACAGGAATTCTTCTCCAACTTTATCAAGAGAATCATATTATCCCAACATGGGCATAGTCAGGGCTAGGTGACTAGGTTAGATGGCTGTCCAAGCCATCCCAGGGATTAGATGGAAATCTTAGAGAAAGGAGGGATTCAGGCCTGGGCACGTGCACCAAAAAGGATCCAGTGACCTGGGATCTGCTGGACCTCATGGTCAGAACTGAGCCAAGCCTCTCCTGGTTCTGCAGTCACCGCAGGACTGCTGCAGAGCAGGTCCACTGTCCTTTCAGTAGAAGTGGTGGTTCTGGATAGGGGCAATCTACAAGACCATTAGCCATGAGGTCAGGGAATGGGAGTTCAAAGAAGTAAATGAAAGCATCTTTTTTTAAAAAAGATTTTATTTATTTGACAGACAGAGACTACAAGTAGGCAGAGAGGCAGGCAAGGAAAGAGGGGCAAGCAGGCTCCCTGCCGAGCAGAGAGCCTGATGTGAGGCTTGATCCCAGGACCCTGAGATCATGACCTGAGCTGAAGGCAGAGGATTAACCCACTGAGCCACCCAGGTGCCCCCTGAAAGCATCTTTTAAAGTAGAATAAGAAATTATGGAACACACACTGAAACAGCAAGACCAAGCAGTTGTAGAAAGGAGCTAGTTAGAAATCTAGGAAATAAATGATAGTTATTGTAATAAAAATTGATTAAATTCTACATTGGATACAAAGATAGAATTGCTAAATTAGAAGAGGTTTTTAGGACTGCACTTAAACTTGTTAAAGCTTTGAATGAATGTCAGGCATCACACACACACACACACACACCCCTCAGTTAATCCTCATAATAATCCTATTCATTAACTTAATATATATTGTGTCTACTGTATATGCCAGCCACTGTATTATTTATTTGTTACTGCACACAGATTACCACCACACTGAGTGGCTAAAAATAGCTGACACTCATGATGTCACACAGCTTCTGTAAATCGGGAATCTGGGAGCTGTTTGGCCAGAAAGTTTTGGGCCAGGGTCTCTAAGAAGGTTGCAGTCATCTCAGAGCTTGACTGCAGCTGGAGGTCCAGCTTCCAGACTTACACACACGGCTGTCAGCAGACTTCCTTGTTAGTTGTTGGCCAGAGGCCTCTGTGGCTCTCTACGTGGGCTTCTCCGTAGGCTTTCCAAGTGTCCTTTTGACATGGCAGCTGGCTTTTCCTGAGTGAGCAGCAGGGGAAGGCAGAACCAAGAGGAGCCATAGCCCTTTTATAACTGTATTAGAGTTCTCCAAAGAAACAGAGATAAGAGGGTGTGTGTGTAGCTTTATTCTGAGGAACTGGAGACTTGTAAGTCAGAAGGCCCACAGGGTGAGTGAGCAAACTGGAGATGCAGGAGAGACAATTTTCTCGGTCTGAAGGTTGGCAAACTTGAGACCCAGGAAGAGTTGATGTTTCAGTGTCGATCTGAAGTCAGGAATAAGCTGATGCCCCGGTCGAAGGCCATCAGGCAGGAAGAATTCTCTTAATGTGGAGGACAGCCAGCCTTTTGTTCTGTCTACTGATTTGAATGTTAATCTCATCCCAAATCATCCTCTCAGAAACACCCAGAATAATGTTTGACTGAATACCTGGATACCCTGTGGCCCTGTCAAGTTGACGTGTTAAGTTAACCATCACAATAACCTAACTTACCATCACTCCTGCTATGTTCTTTTTGTTGGAAGTAAGTCACTAAGCCCAGCACCCTCTTAGCGGAGAAGAACTAAGCTCCATTTCTGGAAGGAAGAAGTATGGAATAGTTTGTGGACATATTTTTTAAACTACTCTAGGCACTGGGCTTGGGAGATTCCAGTGTTCATTAGTAGGAGTTCCAGAAGGAAAAAAAGAAGAAACAAGTGATAGAGAAGCAATATGTGGAGAGAAAGTTATTAAGAATCTTCATCTTCCATAATGAAAGATACAAATCTTTGAATCAGATGTTCACTCAGGAAACCAAAACAGAGTAAGTGAAAATAAATCTTTAGATACATTGTGATGAAATTGCAAAATATGAGATAAAGGTCTAAGAACTACTAGAAAAAGGTCTTATTACCTGCAGAGGAAGGGAATTAGAGTGACAGCAAACTTACCAAATAATAGAGGCTAATAGGTATGGAGTAACACTTTCAAAGTGATGGAAGAAGGTAGCTGTCATCCTAAAATCTTTTGCCTGGCTAAATTTTCATTCAAGATTGAGAGAAAATGTAAAGACTAAATAAGGATGGGGTGCCTGGGTGGCTCAGTGGGTTAAGCCGCTGCCTTTGGCTCGGGTCATGATCTCAGGGTCCTGGGATAGAGTCCCACATCGGGCTGTCTACTCAGCAGGGAGCCTGCTTCCTCCTCTCTCTCGGCCTGCCTCTCTGCCTACTTGTGCTCTCTGTCTGTCAAATAAATAAATAAAATCTTAAAAAAAAAAAAAAGACTAAATAAGGTATTTAACTTTCTCTGACTCACATTCCTTATCTGTTAATAAATGGGACTAGGAGCACCTGGGTGGTTCAGTCCATTAACATCTGACTTTGGCTCAGCTCAAGATCACAGGGGTTTGGCTCCCTGCTCAGCGGGAGTCTGCTTGTACCTCTTCCTCTGCGCCCCCCCCCCCCCCCCCGCCCGCCCCGCTCATGCTCTCTCTTTCTCTCAAATAAATAAAATCTTTATACATAAGTAAATAAATGGGAATAATATTATCTACCTTATAGGTTATTATCTGCTGTGTTTACTATGAGTAAATCCCAAGTGTCTATACAGTGCATAACACAGAGTAGACATTGAATAAATGTTTATTAAGTGAGTAAATGAGTGTATGGGGATGTTGTGAGGACTAATATATATAATTTTTAGCAGTACCTGACGTGTTAATAATTACTCTATAAATGTGTGTTGTTGTTAAGATTCTACCAAAGATTTTTCTAAAAAAACTATTAATGATATTCTTCAACAAGAAGAAAAGTTCAGTGAGAAGTCATCAGATATAATCAACAGTTATGACACAGAAATTGATAAACTGCCAATAAGTTAAATACAGTTGACACTTGAAGAACTTGGGTCGACTTGTGAGCAGATATTTTTTAATAAATATAGTTCTATGTGTTTTTCAATGAATACAGTACTCTATTTTTCAGTAAATATAGTACTCTACATGCATTTTCTCTTCCTTGTGATTTTCTTAATAATGTTTTCCTATGTCTAGCTTGCTTTATTATAAAAATACAGTATATAGTACAGCATATAAAATGTGTGTTTAACTGACTATGTTTTGGTCCAGCTTCCAGTTAACTGTAAGCTAGTAGTAGTTAAGACTTGAGGGAGTCAAAAAATATACTTAAGAATTTTTGACTGTGCAGAAATCAGCACCCCTAATGCTGATATTCTTCAAGGATCATCTATAATGACCATTGGGGAAGAAAAAAAGAAAAACTGATCTTTCTGTAGTACTTTTAAAAAGGTAAACTAAAATCTTTAAGGTGATTCAGAAATTCATAGGAGAGAGCAAAGGACTGGGAACAGTTAAGAGTTTTGAAAAATGAGGAAAAGGTGTTTGCCTTACCACCTTTATAGACGTATTACAAAGTATAATAGTTAAGACTAAAGTGTTAGTGCAGGGAGAGGCAAATAGACAAGAGGAACAATATGATCCAGAAATTGACTCATACATATACAGAAACTTGCAATATAACAGAAGACACCACAAATAGGTAAATAAGATAGAATCTTCAGTAAGTTGAACCAGGAAAAGTGGTTATTCTTAAGGAAAAAAATGAAGTTTTATATCTTGCCATATATAAAAATCCATTACAGTTTGGTTAAAAACCTAAGTGTAAAGAAAAACTTCAATGCCGTTATTTAAAAAGAAGAATATTCTTCCTTGGATAAAGAGAGACTCTTAACTGACTGAGCCACCCAGGTGCCCCTCAAAGAGGTACTCTTTAGAAAAGAGAACAAAATACAAACATAAAGGAGAAAGATTGATGTGACTCTATTAAAATTTAAAATTTCATGTCTCATGGGCACCCAGGTGGCTCAGTTGGCTCAGGTCATGATCCTTGGGTCCTGGGATTGAGTCCCACATCAGGCTCCCCCTGCTCAGTGGGGAGTCTGCTTCTCCTTCTCCTTCCCCTGTTTGTGCTCTCTCTCTCTCTCTTCAAATAAATAAAGTCTTTAAAAAAAAAAATTCATGTCTCAGAAGCTTCTATAAACAAAGCAGAAGACAAGTCTCATATTTAGAGAAGATATTTGTAATGGATATAGCTAATAAAGATTGGTATCCAGCATAGAAAAAAGTTCTTACAAGTCAAGAAGGAAGAAATAACCCAATGGAAAAAATCAGCAAAGGATATGATTAAGCAATTTATGGGTCAGGAAATATGAGTGGCCCATTAACATGGGAAAAGATCTTCAACCTCACTAGTAATCATACGAATGCATATTATGCCATTCCGTGCTCATCAGATAGCGGACGTTAAAAAGGATGAAAAGACTGTGTTGGCAAAGATGTGGGAACCCAGTACTCTTTTATTGCTGATGGTAGCATTAATTGATGCAGGCACTTGGGAAGGCTATTTGCAAAATCTAATATAGTCAAAGCATACAAAAAATCTAGAAATTCTTCCTCTGGTATGTGCTCTAGAGAAAAACTCTTCTAGAAAATGTACAAGGAAGCATGTATAAGAATGGTTATTTTAACATTCTTCATTATGCTAAAACTTACAAACTAAATATTCATTAAATGAGAGTATATGTTGTAATATATTTACATAACGAAATAGGATACAGCAGTTAAAAAGTCAGTGAACTAAAGCTGTATCAACATGAACAAATTACTCACAAGCACTTTTGAGGAAGATGCAAAAGTTATATGCATATTTATATAACATCCTTTATATGAAAACCATGTAAACAATATTCTGTTTATGAATCCATAGTGTATAATATCATAATTTTTAAGCATGTTTGTAAACACCAAGTCATGATGAAGGTTACTTCTAAGGAAGTAGTGAATGGTTGGAGGGATTCATAAATACAGAAGAGTAAGCAAAGAAAGCAAAATGTTAAGATTTGGTAAATCTGAGTTGCAGCTACATGGGTATTCATTATCTTGGATTCTGTACTTGTCTATATACCTGATATTTACCATTATAATAGTTTAAAACAAATTACCAGCAAGTTCCTTGAACGAAGTGAGTGTATTTTCTTTTTTAATGATTTCTAATCCGTGAAAATATGTGGATTTCTCTCTAAAAATTCTCTATTATGTTCTGGATCTTGCTTGTGGGAAAATCTTTCAAACAACCTTATCATAAGGATCTGGTATTTTTTTTTTTTTTGAAGATGTTCTTTATTTTTTTGACAGAGACAGAGAGGAAATACAAGCAGAGGGAGTGAGAGAGGGAGAAGCAGGCTTCCCCATGAACAGAGAGCCTGATGTGGGGCTCCATCCTAGGACTCTGGGATCATGACCTGAGCCAAAGGCAGATGCTTAATGACTGAACCACCTAGGTGCCCCAGGATCTGGTATTTTAACAAAACAAACCTAATGACGTTTTCCCATCTATTAGTAAGTTAAAATAGCTAAGTACTATAAAGAATCTGAAAATTAACTAAT